>NC_023749.2:47432013-48032013 GCF_000499845.2 Phaseolus vulgaris
ACAATCTTTTGAATACAAGTTTTTGAGTTTTTCAAAGAGTTGAGATTGCTTAGAGTTTGAGATTGATCAAAGAGTGTGAGATAGGATTTCTGCCTGTATTGATTTCATATTTGCTTCTGTAACAAGTGTAATCCTTGTATTCTGTAGAACAAGTTTGTTTGTGTTTGCTGAGAAGTGTTTTGTGTTCTTGAAGGGATCTAATGGATTTCCTATGAGCTCTTCTTGGATGTTTGTGGAAGATTGTGCGGAAGCTTAATGGAAGAGATGAACAAGGTCCTCCTAAGAGGTGTGGTTACCTTGAAGGTGCATGAAGAGTGTGGAAATGGGGAGGTTCGGCCAGCCCCTTTGAAGGTGGTGAAATGAAGATTAAAACCTAGAAGCTAGGCAAGGAGTAATGTATGGCACTAAATTGACAGCATAACAATACTCTATTCAATCTTGAAAATACAAGGTGTAGGCTCCTCCTTTTATAGGCTAAGGAGGACCATAATGCAACCCTAATGCTAATCAAAATGAAATGCAAATTACATCACATGGAGCACATGGTCGTCCATGTGAAGAAACATTCTAGAACATGATAGCAAATCTAGGGTCAAATCTCATGGAATCAAGTTTATGCTATTTACACTACACTTAATACTAAGCTACCCTTAATGGGCCTTCATGTAGCATATAAGTTGCTTTCTCTCCCATCCGTGGCTTGGCCCAAGGCTCCCATCCGTAGCTTGGTCATGGACCTAGTAGTAGGTCCTAGACGCTCTCCCCCTCCTTCTAGATGCTCCCCCTCTAGACGCTCTTCTCCTTGTGCTAGACGCTCCCCACTTGGTCTAGACGTTCTAGATTTGGCTTTGCTTTCATGGGGTGTTGAGCTTGGCCCTCTTCCATCATCCCCTCCCCCTTGGAAAGGATTTGTCCTCAAATCCATGTCGCCTCGTCTTCATTGGTACTACAAATGGAATAGATCAATTACATTAAAAGTATCATGTACTCATATTAAGAGGTAGGTCCAATTTGTATGCATTGCTGTTGACTCTCTTGAGGACTTGAAAGGGTTCATCACCTCGGGGACTTAGTTTGGACTTCCTTTGAGTTGGAAATCGGTCTTTTCGAAGGTGAAGCCAAACTAAGTCTCCTTCCTCAAAAATTATTTCTTTCTTCCCTTTATTGTTGTATTTTGTATACTTTTCATTTTGTTGTTGTATTTGATTTTAACCTTCTCATGCATTTTCTTCACAAAATCGGCTTTGATTACTCCTTCCTTTGCACAAATTATTGTGGATTAGGAAGAGGTAATAAATCCATAGGTGTGAGAGGATTAAATCCATATATGACTTCAAAAGGAGAAGCATTAGTAGTCTTGTGGACTACTATTGTAACAAACTCAATGTGGGAAGGTACTCATTCCAAGATTTGTGGTTTCCTTTCATGATAGCATAGTCCAAGAGATCTATTGACTACTTCGTTTGGCCATCTGTTGAGGATGACAAGAAGTTGAAAATTGTAGTCGTTTCCAAGTTTCCCCAAGAGTTTTCCAAAAGTGGCTTATGAACTTGGGATCTCTATCGGATACTATACTTCTAAGTATACCATGGAGTCTCACCACTTCTCTGAATAAGAATCTAGAAATATTTTGAGCATCATCTACCTTGTGGCAAGGAATAAAGTGGGACATTTTGCTAAAACGGTCCACTACCACAAAGATAGAGTCATGGCCTCTTGCAGTCCTAGGGAGTCCTAAAATGAAGTTCATGCTAATGTCTTCCCAATGAGCATTTCCAATCGGCAAGGGGGTGTAGAGTTCATGAGGCATTGTTCTAGACTTTGCTTTTAAACATGATATACATCTAGATCAATGTCTGTGGATATCCTTTCTCATGTGTGGCCAATAAAATTTTTCTTTCAAAAGGTCTAGAGTCTTATCAACTCCAAAATGGCCCATGAGTCCCCCTTCATGTGATTCCTTGACAAGGAGCTTCCTATGTGTGCCTTGGGGAATGCAAAGTTTTCCTTCTTTAAAAAGATATCCATCGGCCACATAGTAACCTCCTTGTGCCCTATGTTGACATTGGGCATAGATGGATGAAAATTCTTGATCCTCTTGATAAAGCTCTCTTATGTGATCAAATCCAAGAATTTGGGCACCTAATTTTGAAAAGAGTACATGCCGCCTTGAGAGAGCATCGACCACTATGTTGGTGCTTCCTTTCTTGTATTTGATTACATAAGGAAATTGTTCAAGAAACTCCATTATGTCTCTTGTTGAGCTTGAGTTGGCCCTTTAAATACTTTAAAGACTCGTGATCACTATGGATTACAAATTCTTTGGACACAAGGTAGTGTTCCCAAGTCTTTAGGGCTCGCACAAGAGCATAAAGCTCTTTGTCATAGGTGGATAGTTGAGGGTGGCACCATGGAGTTTTTCGCTAAAATATGCAATGGGGTGTCCACCTTGCAACAATATCGCACTTATGCCCACTCCCGATGCATCACATTCTATCTCAAAGGTTTTAGAAAAATTGCGAGAGCTAGAATTGGTGCATTGGTGAGTTGAGCCTTTAGCCTTTGGAAGGCTTGCTCATGCTTATCACTCCAACAAAATGCAACATCTTTTTTTACAAGTTCATTTAAAGGGGAAGCTAAGCTTGAAAAATTAGGCACAAACCTTCTATAAAAGCTAGCTAAACCATGGAAACTTCTTACATCACTTACATTTTGCGGAGTGGGCCACTCTCGGAATGACTTGATCTTCTCAGGGTCAACATGCACCCCCCCCCCCCCCCCTTTTGTTAACTATGAAACCTAGGAAAACTACACTATCTACACAAAAGGGCACTTATCACTATTGGCAAATAAACTATTTTTCCTAAGCACTAGAAGAACTTCCCTAAGGTGACTTAGATGGTCTTCTAGGGTTTTGCTATACACTAAGATATCATCAAAGTAAACTACTACGTATTTACCTATACAATCCCTCAAGGTATGATTCATGAGCCTCATGAATGTACTAGGGGCATTAGTGAGCCCAAATGACATCACCAACCACTCATATAATCCAAACTTGGTCTTAAAAGCGATTTTCCATTCATCACCCTCTTTGATTCGAATTTGGTGATATCCACTTTTAAGGTCAATTTTAGAAAATATGGTTGACCCATGTAACTCATCAAGCATGTCATCAAGCCTTGGGATTGGATGCCTATACTTGATGGTGATGTTGTTGATTGCTCTACAATCACAACACATACGCCATTTTCCATCTTTTTTTGGCACCAACAAGACAGGTACAACACAAGGGCTTAGGCTCTTTTGAACCCTACCCTTCTCCAACAAGTCTTGAACTTGTGACTCTATCTCCTTGGTTTCCTCGGGGTTAGTTCTATAGGCGGGTTTATTTGGTAGGCTTTCCCCCGGAATGAAGTCAATTTGATGTTTTATACCTCTAATGGGAGGGAGTCCAATGGGTCCCTCATTAGAGAATATATTTCAAATTCACTTAAAAGTTTTTCCACTTGAGGAGGTAGACTCATGGGTTCATTACTTGTGACAGTGCATGCAAGTGTTCCTTTACAAAAGATTAGGCTAGGTTGTTCAACAAGAAGAAAATTTTCCAAGATGTTTTCAAAAGGCTTTTCTTGTTGAGCAACCTTGTGGGAAGGAACACTCTTCTCCCACGCCTTTCTATTCCTAAGGATTTTCTCTTTTTCTAGCACTCTTTTTTTTTTCCTCATCCCTCTTATGTTTCATTTGTATTTGGTCTTTTACCACTTGAGAGTGTGGTAAAGGACTAAGTACAAACTTCCTATGCTTATGGGTGAAGGAAATCTCGTTAGTGAGACCATCATGCAAGGTTTTCTTGTCAAATTGTCATGGTCTCCCTAATAAGATGTGGCAAGCTTCCATAGGCACTACATCACATAAAACCTTGTCTTTGTAGTTCCCTATGGAAAACTTGATTTCCACTTGCTTATCTACACTTAGTTCCCCATTTTCATTGATCCATTGTAATTTGTAAGGTTTTGGGTGAGGAACTACTTGTAGATTTAGCTTATCAACCATTCTAGCACTACAACAATTGCAACTAGATCCACTATCCACAATGAGGGAACATATATTTTCTAAGACATTACATCTTGTATGAAAGATGTTCTCCCTTTGTGTTTCCATGGATGTGCTAGTTTGATTGTTGAGGGTTCTCCTAATCATTAACAATTCTCCCTCTAATGGAGCTACCCTCTCATCCTCTCCCCCTTCATCTCTCTCAGTTGGCGCATCCTCACCACTAGTGTATTCGTCTACACCTTTTAAGAACAAAGTCCTTTGGTTTGGGCATTGTGCTTGCACATGCCCTCTTCCAAAGCACTTGGTGTCCCCAGCTCGGATGGGTGGGGTGGAGGCATCTTTTGCTAAGGGCTTGGTAGTTTCCTTTGGTTTTTCTCTAGATGTGCTACCCTCCCTTCTGTAGTCTTTCTTGGGATAAAAACTAAAGTATGAACCCACCCTTTGACTTGAAGTTTTGCGCAAATTTTGTTGTTCAACTTTAATGCAAAGTTGAACCAAGTCATTCAAGTCTTAGTAGGGAAGGAGTTCAACCCTATCTCTTATCTCAAGAGAGAGGCCACTAAGAAATCTTGCTATGGTGGTGTCCTCCTCTTCTCTAATAGATGCTCTCATCATGTAGAGCTCCATTTTCTGCCTATACTCCTCTACACTCATATTTTTTTGTTGGAGTCTTTAGAGCTTGTCCATTAACTCCCTATGATAGTATGAGGGTATGTGTCGACGTCTTAGGGCTCCCCTAAGGTCATTCCAATACTCAATGGGAGGTTCCCTATGAAGACGTCTTTCTCTTTCGAGAGAGGTCCACCAATACATGGCATTCCCTTGGAAACTAAGGGTGGCTAAGGATACCTTGCGTTCTTCACTCACCCTATGGCAAGCAAAGAGTTGCTCTACTTTCATTTTCCAATCTAGATATGTTTCTACGTTTTCCTTACCATGGAAATGAGGTAGGTCTACCCTAACCTCCCTTGGGCCCTCTTGCTCCTTTTGCCTATTTCTTCTAGGGGTGGTTGGTAGTAGTCATTGATTCTAAGGCTTCCCTCCCCTAGAGACTCATTACTTTTGGAATGGGATGCATGAGTATGTGATTTTTTTATTTTTGTGACTTCTCTTCCTTGGCTTTAGTCAACTCATTGAGTTTAGTCTCATTCTCCAATTGTCTATATGAAATTAATTGCACAGCTTGTGAAACTTCTTTCAAAAGAGTTTTTAAAGATTTTACTTCACTTGCAATAGACTTTGCAGAATGAGAAGAAGAAGACATGACTAGAGCTTTGTGTATAGAAGTGTTTTACTTTGAGAAAAATTAGGGAAGTTAAAGAAGGTAGTTTTTCAGGTAAGAGAGGTGAGTCACAATGGACTACTTAAATACCAAGTCTTGCCTTAGCCAAAAACTATCCCTCCAAATCTTCACACAAATCTTTCTCTTGGTAAACCACTTAACCACAATGAGGTTGAGAAATCAAATTTTTAATGCAAGAAACAATGCAAACTATCTAATCAAGCAAGCAAAATTAGCAAAGCTTAAACAAAACAAGAACAAATAATAAGCGTAGCTAACTAAAGCAAATGATGTAATTAAAGCAATTAACAAATGCTAAGCTAGATAGTTTTAAGCTAGTCGGCCCTAGGTGAGGCTTCTTGGACACTTGGAGCCCTTGAAGACACACTCACCGTCTAATTGCATAATTAACAAGTAATTAACAAGAGTTAAGTTGCAAAGAAATTAGATGGAACTCCCTTTGTTGATTTTCTATTTGCACTTCCTTTGTTGTCTCTTCTTTGTTGGGTCTTCCAATGTATGTGGTGTATTTAGTATGTGTTTGTTTCTGCCCCTTGCCTTTGTCCCTCTTGGAATTAGGTAATTAATTCTTCAATCCAGCACCTATTAAGCAAACTAGACTCCTCTCAAGTCAATTCCCACTCAAACAAGTACCAATTGATAATTAATCCACCACCAAGCTTAGAGGTCAAAGAAATAAAGCAAGAAACAAATTAATTTGAAAAACAGTACCACACAAATGGAATTAAATGTGACAACTAGAAAGAGTTCAAAAGAAATTAGACAAGCAAATAAAAAGGGTACTCAAAGAAAGAATGGCACACAAATAGGAACCTATGGAATAGCATTAGATTTTGATTTAAAAACCAAAAAACAACACCACTGAAACAAATTGTTGTGGTCCAGAATGCGTGATTTTCACAGATTTATGCTGAGCTGGCCTTTTAATATTTGCTTCTGAAAATTGATATTCAAACAAATCAAGATCTTAACAAATTTTTGGCGTTGGTTTCACTCCAAACGCATGCACCAATTAATTTTAATATTTTTTGTAAAATCAATGCTCAGAACCGCCAGATGTAGCGTCAGGATTGTGCACTTTTTTTTGTAATATTTATCTTTTTTTTTCTATTTCTTTTTTTCAATTGATTCTTTTTTTGTTCTTTTGCTAACACCTCAATCTAGTGAAATCCAGAGGCTCAGAATTTTCTTTTGTGGTATTTAATTTTCATAAGCAAAATCAGCCAAAATAGAATGGTGGAAAACAGAGGATTCTGAAAATCTGGAAACAAAAACAGAAAGATAGACCAACAAAAACACAATGGAATTTGTGTGGATCTAGCTCACAAATATGAACTCAAACTAAAAATTAAAAAGCACCAAAGGATCAAAACACAACAGATTTCAGATCAAGCATTCAAGCAAAAACAAGAAACAAATAAACCAAGAAAAGTACTACTAGGATTTGTTGACAAATATGGAAACACATGACATAGACAAAACTTATGGATTCATAAAATGAAAAGACTCAAGAACATCATATGACCCGAATGAAATTTCAAGCAAGACTCAAATACCTAAAAATAAAAATAGCAACACAAAGATATCAAGAATCCTACACAAAATTGAAAATAGATGTTCAAGCACAAATTTGAACAAACCCACCGATTGAAAGGAATAAACAAGCATTCAAATCATATTAAAATCATAAAAACAGCAAGACAACTTGGAATAAAGATGAACAACTAGGAAATAAGAAGAATTCAAAAAGAAAATTGCAAAGAGATACTCATCCTTGAAGAACCATAACTCTGATACCAAATGATGGCATTCCTATGAGCTCTTCTTTGTTTTTGATGATGATGGTTGCGGAAGCTTAGTGGAAGAGAGTGGAACAAGGCCTTCCTAGGAAGTATGGGTGCTTGAAGGTGCATGAGGAGTAGTGGGGGTTGGAGTGGTTCGGCCATCTCCATTTGGGGGTGAAGTTTGAAGACTAAAAACCTAATTCTAGAGAGAATTTGGCAAGGGAGTAATTTGAATGGCACTTGGGCAGCATTACTTTACTCAAAATAGTCTTGAAAATACAAGGTGTAGGCTCCTCCTTTTATAGGCTAAGGAAGACCATAATGCAACCCTAATGCTAATCAAAATGAAATGCAAATTACATCACATGGAGCACATGGCCGGTCCTAGTGGAGAATCCTTCTAGAACGTGACCATATCTTTGCCAAATCTAGGTCAAGTCTCATGGAATCAAGTTTATGCTATTTACACTACACTTAATACTAAGCTACCCTTAATGGGCTTTCATGTAGCATATAGAAGTTGCTTTCTCTCCCATCCGTGGCTTGGCCCAAGGCTCCCATAGCTTGGTCATGGACCTAGTAGTAGGTCCTAGACGCTCTCCCCTACCTTTTAGACGCTCCCCCTCTAGACGCTCTCCATCTTGTGCTAGACGCTCTCCACCTTATGCTAGACGTTCTAGATTTGGCTCTTGTCTTTCATGGGGTGTTGAGCTTGGCCCTCTTCCATCAGGAAGGATGAATTGGGAGTGAAGGAATGAGTTGTGAGAGTGACATAAGTTGGTCATACTTATTTTTTTTTATCGGCAATAAAAAATAAATAAATATGAACCTTCTCCACTAAATCCGTAAAGAATTACCAAAGACTATCACTCATACATCTAAAAAGTCACTCATACACCTAAAAAGTACATCATGAATCATCCCATGTAAGTCAAAGGGTCAAGGCACCAATCAAAATCAGAGAAGGAGAAATGTTAAAGAAATAATAATTATCAAATTATAACGCAATTATTGTATGCAATTATTTTACGTTATTGTATAATATTGTACGTAATTTTTATGCAATTAATTTAATAATGATTGAATCCTTACGTAATTAACTTGTAATCTGCACCACACGCTCAATTGCGATCATCTCATCTACTGGCACGATTAAATTCAATGACAATATCATTTTCAAAGATTTTCTTTGCATTCATTCTTGTAATTTAAATCTCATGTCCGTTAGTAAGATAACCAGTTCACTAAATTGTTATGTCGTTCTTTTTCTACATGATTGCGTTTTACAGGACTTGGCTATGGGGAGGATGGAGACTGTATAAGTTTAGAATTGCTGAATGTATAAGTTTATATAATGCATGAGTTTATTTAACTGTTATATATATTCTTTAATTTAATTTTGCTGTACAAAATGCTAATTGCAATAATATTTTTGCTAGTTTCACATTAGTGCAAGTTCAATAATCAACTACTAGTTAAACTGTTTTGAGAGGGATGCAACAAGTTGTTGCAGCAGTGCAAAGAAACAACTATGCTAAGAACTCCAGTAGTGAATTAGTTCACATGTCCCTTCAGATGTTTTAAGAATGCAAAATAATTTTAGAATTAAATCAACAATTGCAATGATGTATTATTATTCAAATTTGACATTGTAAGTGAGTTCAAATGCATTATATTCTTCTTCCATAGTTTGTTTGAATTTATTATTTGCACTATGTTGTTTCTTTTCATACTCTCTAAAATTTGATTTTGAATGCCTCAAAATTGGTAGTAGAGAGCCTTTTTAAACAAATAAGTAACAGAAACATGGAAAGCTTAAAGCTGTGAAGAATGTTCTAAAACAAATAATTCATGATAGTTATTTTGTAGCAATTTCCTAGTATTCACAAAATGTCTCCTTCTATTGTCATTTCATAATAAGATGAATTGTAATTGCAATAGTATACCAAATCTGTGTATATATCTAGCCTCTTTAAGACATAGGCAAGGTTTGAAGTTGTAAGAAAACTTCCTGACAGGTCTTACACTCTCATAAAAATTTGAAGTTTTTTTTATTCAATAATCGATCATCATCTTGATAAGTTAAGTGAAAGATTTCATTTCTTAATCATCATGATAAATACAATTAAAGTACATGTGTTCTACTTGAATTTTCCAAATAATGCTTACATGTTAGTTACACTTATCTTGATAATTATGACATGTCTTAGTGAACTAGAAGCATTAACTTGTCTATCTGTATGGAGAAATTGACGGGTTTCATAAAGCATTGAAGCTATCGAGATTAATAGTAATTAAATGATGGAAGTTCAAATCAAGATTATAATTTTTGAACTTTGATTGAGATAAATTAAAGTTAATTTGAAGATTTCTGCAGAATAATAGTTTGTTGAAGGAACAAATAATTTAATATGACATTATTGTGAAGACATGTTTTGCTAAAATTGTATGAGCTAATATGCCTGTTTGATTGTAGTATAGTCACTCATTTGTTTTGGATGTTGCTTTTATATATATAGACAATATTATGTTAGATTGTCTAGTATAGTCTTATGTAGTCACTCTTTTGCTAAAGCATCTAGTATTTGTGTAGATGATCTTCGTTAGACCTTCTAGTCTATTTTTTGTTTAGAATATCTAAACATCAAGTCGTTTATTCTTACTAGATCGTTTAGTTGATAAACAGTCTAGACCTCTTGTTTTATACCAGATCGTCTAACATATTAGCATATTGTTTAGACCATCTTGATGGTTAGTTAGGCATGCTATGTTAGTTTATTTTCTTTTGGTTTTTGCTTATGTTTTGGTTGTATGTATACACCATTGCCTTGCATGCCTTTGTCTTTACGAGAATAATACATGTGCTCTGTTATTTTGTGTTTCTTCCCATTTTCCCTCTTTTTTCTCTAAGTTTTCTTGCTGTCATGGAGAATTCCATGAACCTGTAAAATCCTCTTGAGAGATCATCTTGCATACCATGTTATTAGATTCAAACATTTAATTTAGTCTTATTAGGAAAATGGAGGTTGGAAAAAAAGAAAAGTGGATTTGGAAAGATGTTTTGGAATCAAAGTAAGATTCTATTCATATCTATAAATATCATAAGTGTACAAAAACCCTTATGACATTTTCTTCTTCACATGTAGTATGCATTGAACGTAAGGCTGGGCATGGATTGGATTTTCCAAAATCATATCTAGATCCAATCCAAATCCCAATAAATGGATTGGATTTAAAATCCATATACACTTTAACTAGATCAAATATATTTGGATTTCTTTTTAAATCCATTTAAAGTGGATTGAATCTAGATTAAATCCACTTTGTTAATTATATTAAATCCACTTTGTCAATTACATTAAATCCATTTTGATATGGACAGAGACTAACTTGGCTCGAACTGGACTTAAGCCAAATCAACATGGACGCAGACCAACTCGACTCTACATCGGCCCCAACCTAGACGGCTCGACATCGGCCTAGACCTGGATGACTCGACATTGGCCTGGACCCGGACGACTCGACATCGGTCCGGGCCCGAACACCTCGACATCGGCTCGGGCCCGAACAACTCAACATCGGCCCCAACCCGGACGACTCGACATCGACCCGGACCTGAACGAATATACATCGGTTTTGGCCCGAACAACTCGACATCGGTATGGGCCCGAACAACTAGACATCAGCCTGGGACCGAACGACTCGACATCAGCCTGGCCCGAACTACTCGACATCGATCCGGGCCCACTCGACTCGACATCAGCTCGGGCCCGCTCGACTCAACATTAGTCCGGGCCCAGACAACTCGACATTGGTCCGGGCCTTGACGACTCGACATCAGTTTGTGCCTGGACGACTCGACATCAGCTCGTGCCCGGACAACTCAACATCGGCCCCGACCCAGATGACTCGACAACGGCCCCAACCCGAACGACTATACATCGGCTCGGGCCCGAACGACTCGACATCAGCCTGGACCCGAACGAATTGACATTGGCCCGGGCCAGAACGACTCGACATCGGCCCAAGCCCGAACGACTCGACATCGGCCCAAGCCCGCTCGACACGACATCAGCCCGGGTCCACTCGGCTCGACATTGGTCCGGATCCACTCAGCTCGACATCGGTCCGGACCCGCTTGGCTCGACATCGGTCCGAACCCGCTCGACTTGACATCGATCCGGGCCCGCTCGGCTCGACATCGGTCCGGACCCGCTCGGCTCGACATCTCTGTAATGCTAATGGGTTACATCTATGTAGATGATTAGGGACCATCAAATTCTTTAATATTCTTCCTTTTCTGCCACACGTTAAAGGAACATGTAGCTCCTTTCTTTTCTGTCTTACAAAGGAGGTTTTGAACAAAGACATTTTTAAGCTTGTGAATTATAAGAGGATTATGCATATGACCAGTCCTAAATGTTATATCACTCTTTCTCACATTTTATATGTTGATGATATATTTGTTTTCTAGAGGATAGATGATAAGTCTCTTAAATATTTGAGTATTTTTCTTCAAAAACATTGTGATTTTTCTAATAAGTATGTTAACAATTCTAAAAGTAAATTTTTTACAATTCAACGTCATCTTTCTTATAGTGATGGCCTTTTATCTTTTAACTATTTAGGGTGACTAGTGTTCTGGAGAATGCATTCTCACATTTTAACTTAGAGTTGCCCTATTATTTAATGGTACATTTCCCTATTGACCTACTCAAAGTCCAACTCTTTATGTGTTGAACTTGTTATTTTTAATTAAGAAACTTATTGCTTCTTTAGTTGTAGGACGTTTGCAATGATATCATAGTTATTATGTTTTGGTAGATTACGCTTGCCGTTGAGCACATATGCTAGCTCCTTTTCCTTTGTCTGGCTTTAAGTAAAGCCTAGTTTTATTATTATTAATCCATGAAGAAACCTGATGTACTGTTTTGTCTTGCAGTCTTTTTTAATTCGACCCTTAGACATGTATGGTTAATATCCAACGGCTGAAATGAGATGCAATGCATGCTGGCGAGAAGTAGAAGGGCGAGCCATTTCCACAACTTGTGGTCACCTATTATGTATCCACATGCAAACAGTTTTAAACTCGTGTTCCTCCTTTTTAGTAAAATATGATCAACTTAGTTCATATCAAATTAGGTTGAATTTCTGCATGTTTATCATTGAAATGGTTATTAGTTTTTATTTATGTGGTTTCCTTAACACTGTTAAAAGGCACAGATGATGCCAATAAGATATTAAGCAATGATGGAGCATGTCCTATTTGTGATCAAGTCCTTTTTAAGAGGTATGGATATGATAGGTATCTGTTTAATTATAAATGTGATTTCGTTCCTTACCTAAAATAATACTGATTATAACGGTCAATTAGTGGAACGAATCATCCCTCAGCAATATATAGTTTAAGCTTCATGGAAATAATGATTTGTTATAGGAGTTATGCTGATTATTTAATTTTGTTCTACATTATATGCTGTCAATCAATTTTCATGGAAATAATGCTGATGTAATGAAGAGTTTACAGATGCACAAGATTGTTGCTCAATGCCGCCAGAAATGTGAGATGATGCAAGAGAAGTTTACAGAAAAACTAGAGCAGGTGAATACTGCTTACCAAAAGATGGCCAAGAAGTGTCTGATTATGCAACAGGAAATTGAGAGCTTAACCAAGAATTAAGGGTGGGCAAAAAATCCAAATTACAAAATCCAATCCATAATGATCTAAATTCATATTAGTTTTAATCCATTTAAATGAATTTATCTTATATTCAAATCCATATTTTCAAGACGTAGGTGTCCTCTACCCTAGATATTTTTGGCGTGATTCTCTATTCTAAGTTTGAGTTTCATTTCTATTGCCATTTCATTTCATTATATAAGATGAATTCTTCTAATACAATTAAAGAATTAGGGACAGATATAATAATATTAAGAATATTTAATAATATTAAGAATATTTAATAATATTAGAAATATTTAATAATATTAAGAATGTAGAAATATATCAAACCGACGAAGAAGAAGATGATGATAAAGACAAAGAGAAAGATATAGTCAAGTGTCGGACTGAAGCTAGTGGGCTTTCCAGCAGTTCTTTACTGCAGCGACAAACCGTCCGGTGGATGAGGGAGAGGAGGAACAATGAACATTCTTTGGTTCATGGTTTCTTTTCTAAGATTAAGGTTAAGATTGCTATGTTGTTCCCTCTTATAGAATTTCTTTCACATAGAAATCTTTAATAATATTTAATAATATTAACAATGTATAATAATATTAATAATATATAATAATATTAATAACATTAATATAATATAAAAAATTATAAAATCATAATTCACAATATTAATCATATTTAATAATATATAATAATATATAATAATATTAATAATGTATAATAATATTAATAATACATAATAATATTAATAATGTTTAATAATATTAATAATACATAATAATATTAATAATGTTTAATAATATTAATAATACATAATAATATTAATAATGTTTAATAATATTAATAATACATAATAATATTAATAATGTTTAATAATATTAATAATACATAATAATATTAATAATGTTTAATAACATTAATAATACATAATAATATTAATAATGTTTAATAACATTAATAATACATAATAATATTAATAATGTTTAATAATATTAATAATACATAATAATATTAATAATACATAATAATATTAATAATGTTTAATAATATTAATAATACATAATAATATTAATAATGTTTAATAATATTAATAATACATAATAATATTAATAATGTTTAATAATATTAATAATACATAATAATATTAATAATGTTTAATAATATTAATAATACATAATAATATTAATAATGTTTAATAAAATTAATAATACATAATAATATTAATAATGTTTAATAATATTAATAATACATAATAATATTAATAATGTTTAATAATATTAATAATACATAATAATATTAATAATACATAATAATATTAATAATATTTAATCTTATTAATAATACATAATAATATTAATAATATTTAATCTTATTAATAATACATAATAATATTAATAATATTAATAATATTAATAATATTAATAATATTAATAATATTTAATAATATTTAATAATATTTAATAATATTTGATGCACCACTACATTGCAATTATGTGCAATTACATGCTCTCCATTTGATGCACCATACTAGATAAGGAATATATATCTTCATTGACAGTAATAGTTTCCATAATAAATAAATAATTATTTTATAAGTATTTAATAATATTTTATAATATTAATAATATTTAATAATATTAATAATAAAAAAATTTAATAATACTAAGAATATATAAGAATATTTAATAATATTAATAATATTGAGAATATTAATAATATTGAGAATATTTAATAATATTGAGAATATTTAATAATATTGAGAATATTTAATAATATTGAGAATATTTAATAATATTGAGAATATTTAATAATATTAAGAATATTTAATAATATTAAGAATGTAGAAATATACCAAACCGACGAAGAAGAAGATGATGAAGACAATGAGAAAGATATATGCAAGTGTCGGACTGAAGCTACTCGGCTTTCCTGTAGTTCTTTGCTACGGCGTGAAACTATTCGGGACATGCGAGAGAGAAAGAATAGTGAACATTCTTCGGTGCATGGTTTCTTTTCTAAGATTAATGTTAAGATTGCTATGTTGTTCCATCTTATAGAATTTCTTGCACATAGGAATCCTTAGTAATATTTAATAATATTAATAAAATATAATAATATTAATAATGTATAATAATATTAATAAAATATAATAATATTAATAATATTTAATAATATTAATAATATTTAATAATATTAAATAATATTAATAATATTTAATAATATTTAATAATATTAATAATATTAATAATATTTAATAATATTAATATTAATAATATTAATAATATTTAATAATATTTAATAATATTAATAATATTAATAATATTTAATAATATTTAATAATATTAATAATATTTAATAATATTTAATAATATTTAATAATATTTAATAATATTTAATAATATTTAATAATATTTAATAATATTAATAATATTTAATAATATTAATAATATTAATAATATTAATTTAATATGAAGACATAATTCATAATATTAATAATATTTAATAATATTAATAGTGTTTAATAATATTACTAATATTTAATAATATTAATAATGTATATTAATATTAATAAAATATAATAATATTAATAATATTTAATAATATTTAATAATATTAATAATATTAATAATATGTAATAATATTAATAATATATAATAATATTAATAATATTTAATAATATATAATAATATTAATAATATTTAATAATATTAATAATATTTAATAATATTAATAATATTAATAATATATAATAATATATAATAATATTAATAATATTTGATGCACCACTACATTGCAATTACGTGCGCTCCATTTGATGCACCACAGCAGACAAGGAATATTCATCTTCATTGACGGTAATAGTTTCCATAACAAATAAATAATTATTTTATAAATATTACACATTACACAACTTTATCCTCTTCCACACATTATATTAATCAATTCATGGCGTGGATATAAAATCCTAAAATGTCGATCCAATTCAAATTTTCAAAATCTAAACTGAATAAAACTAAAGGTTTGTATTTTTTTTTCTTTATCTTTTCATTGTTTATCAATATTAACTTTTATTTTTTTGAATTATAGAAAAATATAGTTTCACCATTTTTTTATAGTTGTATAACTCTTCATATATATATATATATAATGAATTTAGAAATAAATATATATATAATAAAAGATAAATTTGTAATTAAATAATATAAAAAAATATATTAAAATAATAATATCGGGAGGGAGTTGTAATATAATTATCTTTTCTTTGTAATTTTACAATTTATAATGTGAGATGATGCAAGAGAAGTTTACAGAAAAACTAGAGCAGGTGAATACTGCTTACCAAAAGATGGCCAAGAAGTGTCACATTATGCAACAGGAAATTGAGAGTTTAACCAAGAACTAAGGATGGACAAAAAATCCAAATTACAAAATCCAATCCAAGTTTCTATAAATAGTAGGAATGACTTTCAGAATAGGTAATTCAGAAAAAAAAAATTGAATTTTAGAATAATTAATTTATAATACAGAAAACTCATTTCGGGGATGTTATGTAAACTAAAGATTTCATAATAAAAAATATAGAAGAAAGAAAATTATTTCAAAATACCTTTTTTCGAACACAGTTTTTGACTTCTAAATTGTTAAATCTAGAATTAAAAAATTATATTCTGAAAAGAGTATTTTGTTCCAGATTTTCTATTTTAAAAAAACCTTTTTCGACCGTTTAATATATGACCATTTTGCTTAATTAACAAGAGTTTGATATACATTCAGCTCCCTTCTCCAAACTCTCCATTCGAGTTCCCTCAGAACTATTATCAAGGTTTCTGCCAATACTTCAAAACTTCAAGTCAAATTAATTGACATTTGAATAAAATTCTTTACTAAACTATTTTAAAGACACTTTAGGTTGAGTTAAATTATCTCATTTCTTTGATTTTTCAATGCCATCGATTATCAAGTTTTGATAATTAATGAGAAGTAATTACAACCACAACTCTTGTCGATTCTTCTTAAAAGAAAGATGAAATTTTCTCTATAGTCCTTTAAAAAAAAACAATTCTTACTATATTAAATATTTTGATGATTGGTGGAAGAAATAGTTTCATTAAATCAAATCGGCATGTAACTTTGGATTGAATGTCTGGGGGAAGTTACTTTAGACTTATTTGGCTTCTGTAATGTTGCAAACCTGATCGACCAGATGATCATTAGAATAATGATACTTGGTCCATATTTGGGGTCACACCATTGCTTCAGGTTTCATGCACACAGGCAAGGAGTTGAGGGAAGATACTTTGAAGATCTAATATTTTAAGTTAAATGTGTACTTGAGGTATGAAGGGATCTACTCTTGATAGATGTTATGAAGCGATACCCTTGTTATAACAAAGATAGTATAAAAATAGAACAGTGAACTCCTATATAATAAAGGCAAGACGTAGGTGTACTCTACCCTAGATATTTTTGGTGTGATTCTCTATTCTAAGTTTGAGTTTCATTTCTATTGCCATTTCATTTCATTATATAAGATGAATTCTTCTAATACAATTAAAGAATTAGGGACAGATATAATAATATTAAGAATATTTAATAATATTAAGAATATTTAATAATATTAAGAATATTTAATAATATTAGAAATATTTAATAATATTAAGAATATTTAATAATATTAAGAATGTAGAAATATATCAAACCGACGAAGAAGAAGATGATGATAAAGACAATGAGAAAGATATAGTCAAGTGTCGGACTGAAGCTAGTGGGCTTTCCAGCAGTTCTTTACTGCAGCGACAAACCGTCCGGTGCATGAGGGAGAGGAGGAACAATGAACATTCTTCGGTTCATGGTTTCTTTTCTAAGATTAAGGTTAAGATTGCTATGTTGTTCCGTCTTATAGAATTTCTTTCACATAGGAATCTTCAGTAATATTTAATAATATTAACAATGTATAATAATATTAATAATATATAATAATATTAATATAATATTAATAATATTAATATAATATAAAGAATTCTAAAATCATAATTCACAATATTAATAATATTTAATAATATTAATAATACATAATAATATTAATAATGTTTAATAATATTAATAATACATAATAATATTAATAACGTTTAATAATATTAATAATACATAATAATATTAATAATATTAATAATATTAATAATATTAATAATATTAATAATATTAATAATATTAATAATATTAATAATATTAATAATATTAATAATATTAATAATATTAATAATATTAATAATACATAATAATATTAATAATATTAATAATGTTTAATAATATTAATAATACATAATAATATTAATAATGTTTAATAATATTAATAATACATAATAATATTAATAATGTTTAATAATATTCATAATACATAATAATATTAATAATATTTAATCTTATTAATAATACATAATAATATTAATAATATTAATAATATTTAATCTTATTAATAATATTAATAATATTAATAATATTAATAATATTTAATAATATTTAATAATATTTATAATATTTGATGCACCACTACATTGCGATTACGTGCAATTACATGCTCTCCATTTGATGCACCATACTAGATAAGGAATATATATCTTCATTGACTGTAATAGTTTCCATAATAAATAAATAATTATTTTATAAGTATTTAATAATATTTTATAATATTAATAATATTTAATAATATTAATAATAATAAAATTTAATAATACTAAGAATATATAAGAATATTTAATAATATTAATAATATTAATAATATTGAGAATATTAATAATATTGAGAATATTAATAATATTGAGAATATTAATAATATTGAGAATATTAATAATATTGAGAATATTAATAATATTGAGAATATTTAATAATATTGAGAATATTTAATAATATTAAGAATGTAGAAATATACCAAACCGACAAAGAAGAAGATGATAATGAAGACAATGAGAAAGATATATGAAAGTGTCGGACTGAAGCTATTGGGCTTTCCTGCAGTTCTTTGCTACGGCGTTAAACTATTCGGGACATGCGAGAGAGAAAGAATAGTGAACATTCTTCGGTGCATGGTTTCTTTTCTAAGATTAATGTTAAGATTGCTATGTTGTTCCATCTTATAGAATTTCTTGCACATAGGAATCTTTAGTAATATTTAATAATATTAATAAAATATAATAATATTAATAATTTATAATAATATTAATAAAATATAATAATATTAATAATATTTAATAATATTAATAATATTAAATAATATTAATAATATTTAATAATATTAATAATATTTAATAATATTTAATAATATTTAATAATATTTAATAATATTAATAATATTTAATAATATTAATAATATTTAATAATATTAATAATATTTAATAATATTAATAATATTTAATAATATTAATAATATTAATTTAATATGAAGAATTATAAAATCATAATTCATAATATTAATAGTATTTAATAATATTAGTAATATTTAATAATATTAATAATGTATATTAATATTAATAAAATATAATAATATTAATAATATTTATTAATATTTAATAATATTAATAATATTAATAATATATAATAATATTATTAATATTTAATAATATATAATAATATTAATAATATATAATAATATTAATAATATTTAATAATATTAATAATATTTAATAATATTAATAATATTTAATAATATTAATAATATTTAATAATATTAATAATATTTAATAATATTAATAATATTAATAATATATAATAATATTAATAATATTAATAATATTTAATAATAATATTAATAATATTTGATGCACCACTACATTGCGATTACGTGCAATTACGTGCGCTCCGCACCACAGCAGACAAGGAATATTCATCTTCATTGACGGTAATAGTTTCCATAACAAATAAATAATTATTTTATAAATATTACACATTACACAACTTTATCCTCTTCCACACATTATATTAATCAATTCATGGCGTGGATATAAAATCCTAAAATGTCGATCCAATTCAAATTTTCAAAATCTGAACTGGATAAAACTAAAGGTTTGTATTCTTTTTTTCTTTATCTTTTCATTGTTTATCAATATTAACTTTTACTTTTTTGAATTATAGAAAAATATAGTTTCACCATTTTTTATAGTTGTATAACTCTTTATATATATATATAATATGAATTTAGAAATAAATATATATAATAAAAGATAAATTTGTAATTAAATAATATAAAAAATATATTAAAATAATAGTATCGGAAGGGAGTTGTAATATAATTATCTTTTCTTTGTAATTTTACAATTTATAATTTAAGTCATTTATAATCTAAGCAATTGAGTGTTCATATTAAGTTTTATTCTCTTTTGCTAAATAAGATGAACAGATTTTGACATAAAAAAAAGTGATAGCCCAAAGCCCTCCACTCTAGGAGATCTATGCCTTCACTAAGCAACCTATTTATAGTGGCAAAACCATGCCCAAACAAATGGTATCAGTGAGCTCAATCCTATTTCTCCTAAGGGGAAATGTATTAATCAATCAGAAAAAATTAAAGCTTTTCATTTTTGTAAAAATAATTTTTTTATTATTATTATTATTATTATTTTAACCTTATGGATTCATGGAACACCGATACAATGGAGTGACTGGATAAGGAATGAAAAGGACAAAATGCTGCATCTCTTGAATTTGAAATCCCTAAGAGTTTGGGAAAAATAAAAGTATTCTCAAGGTAATACTTTGCTGATATGCCTCCAAGTATGCAGATGCACTTTGAAATAATAGAAAGTTTAAAAATATTAAGAATATTTAATAATATTAGAAATATTTAATAATATTAAGAATGTAGAAATATATCAAACCGACGAAGAAGAAGATGATGATAAAGACAATGAGAAAGATATAGTCAAGTGTCGAACTGAAGCTAGTGGGCTTTCCAGCAGTTCTTTACTGCAGCGACAAACCGTCCGGTGCATGAGGGAGAGGAGGAACAATGAACATTCTTCGGTTCATGGTTTCTTTTCTAAGATTAAGGTTAAGATTGTTATGTTGTTCCGTCTTATAGAATTTCTTTCACATAGGATTCTTTAGTAATATTTAATAATATTAACAATGTATAATAATATTAATAATATATAATAATATTAATAATATTTAATAATATTAATATAATATAAAGAATTATAAAATCATAATTCACAATATTAATAATATTTAATAATATTAATAATATATAATAATATATAATAATATTAATAATATATAATAATATAATATATAATAATATTAATAATGTTTAATAATATTAATAATATATAATAATATTAATAATGTTTAATAATATTAATAATATATAATAATATTAATAATGTTTAATAATATTAATAATACATAATAATGTTTAATAATATTAATAATACATAATAATATTAATAATACATAATAATATTAATAATACATAATAATATTAATAATGTTTAATAATATTAATAATACATAATAATATTAATAATATTAATAATATTAATAATAATATTAATAATGTTTAATAATACATAATAATATTAATAATGTTTAATAATATTAATAATACATAATAATATTAATAATGTTTAATAATATTAATAATACATAATAATATTAATAATGTTTAATAATATTAATAATACATAATAATATTAATAATGTTTAATAATATTAATAATACATAATAATATTAATAATGTTTAATAATATTAATAATACATAATAATATTAATAATATTTAATCTTATTAATAATACATAATAATATTAATAATATTTAATCTTATTAATAATACATAATAATATTAATAATATTTAATCTTATTAATAATACATAATAATATTAATAATATTTAATCTTATTAATAATACATAATAATATTAATAATATTTAATCTTATTAATAATACATAATAATATTAATAATATAAATAATATTAATAATATTAATAATATTAACAATATTAACAATATTAACAATATTAACAATATTAACAATATTTAATAATATTTATAATATTTGATGCACCACTACATTGCGATTACGTGCAATTACATGCTCTCCATTTGATGCACCATACTAGATAAGGAATATATATTTTCATTGACAGTAATAGTTTCCATAATTAATTAATAATTATTTTATAAGTATTTAATAATATTAATAATATTTTATAATATTAATAATATTTAATAATATTAATAATAATAAAATTTAATAATACTAAGAATATATAAGATTATTTAATAATATTAATAATATTAATAATATTGAGAATATTAATAATATTGAGAATATTTAATAATATTGAGAATATTTAATAATATTGAGAATATTTAATAATATTGAGAATATTTAATAATATTGAGAATATTTAATAATATTAAGAATGTAGAAATATATCAAACCGACGAAGAAAAAGATGATGATGAAGACAATGAGAAAGATATATGCAAGTGTCGGACTGAAGCTACTGGGCTTTCCTACAGTTCTTTGCTACGGCGTGAAACTATTCGAGGCATGCGAGAGAGGAAGAATAGTGAACATTCTTCGGTGCATGGTTTCTTTTCTAAGATTAATGTTAAGATTGCTATGTTGTTCCATCTTATAGAATTTCTTGCACATAGGAATCTTTAGTAATATTTAATAATATTAATAAAATATAATAATATTAATAAAATATAATAATATTAATAATATATAATAATATTAATAAAATATAATAATATTAATAATATTTAATAATATTAATAATATTAATAATATTTAATAATATTAATAATATTTAATAATATTAATAATATTTAATAATATTTAATAATATTTAATAATATTTAATAATATTAATAATATTTAATAATATTAATAATATTTAATAATATTAATAATATTAATAATATTAATTTAATATGAAGAATTATAAAATCATAATTCATAATATTAATAATATTTAATAATATTAATAGTGTTTAATAATATTACTAATATTTAATAATATTAGTAATATTTAATAATATTAATAATGTATATTAATATTAATAAAATATAATAATATTAATAATATTTAATAATATTAATAATATTAATAATATTTAATAATATTAATAATATATAATAATATTAATAATATTTAATAATATTAATAATATTTAATAATATTAATAATATTTAATAATATTAATAATATATAATAATATTAATAATATTTGATGCACCACTACATTGCGATTACGTGCAATTACGTGCGCTCCATTTGATGCACCACAGCAGACAAGGAATATTCATCTTCATTGACGGTAATAGTTTCCATAACAAATAAATAATTATTTTATAAATATTACACATTACACATTTTTATCCTCTTCCACACATTATATTAATCAATTCATGGCGTGGATATAAAATCCTAAAATGTCGATCCAATTCAAATTTTCAAAATCTGAACTGGATAAAACTAAAGGTTTGTATTTTTTTTTCTTTATCTTTTGATTGTTTATCAATATTAACTTTTACTTTTTTGAATTATAGAAAAATATAGTTTCACCATTTTTTATAGTTGTATAACTCTTCATATATATATATAAAATGAATTTAGAAATAAATATATATATATATATATAATAAAAGATAAATTTGTAATTAAATAATATAAAAAAATATATTAAAATAATAGTATCGGGAGGGAGTTGTAATATAATTATCTTTTCTTTGTAATTTTACAATTTATAATTTAAGTCATTTATAATCTAAGCAATTGAGTGTTCATATTAAGTTTTATTCTCTTTTGCTAAATAAGATGAACAGATTTTGACATAAAAAAAAGTAATAGCCCAAAGCCCTCCACTCTAGGAGATCTATGCCTTCACTAAGCAACCTATTTATAGTGGCAAAACCATGTCCAAACAAATGGTATCAGTGAGCTCAATCCTATTTCTCCTAAGGGGAAATGTATTAATCAATCAGAAAAAATTAAAGCTTTTCATTTTTGTAAAAATAATTTTTATTATTATTATTATTATTATTATTTTAACCTTATGGATTCATGGAACACCGATACAATGGAGTGACTGGATAAGGAATGAAAAGGACAAAATGCTGCATCTCTTGAATTTGAAATCCCTAAGAGTTTGGGAAAAATAAAAGTATTCTCAAGGTAATACTTTGCTGATATGCCTCCAAGTATGCAGATGCACTTTGAAATAATAGAAAGTTTAAATGTAAGTTAGTACCTTCTCACAGTATCCAAACACAGTTTAAGATCCAAATTTGGCTTACCAATCATCATATTGATCCCTTTGATAAGGTGAGCAAACTTGTGCAAATGGGAAAATTTTCCATTAACCAAATACAAAGCAACTTATAGTACTTCTAAAATGTGGAATAGAATGGTTACAAATAAAAGTTATATTTTGTAAGAGATTTTCATACAAAAAAATGATGATCCAAGCAACAAGGCTCACACCAGCCAGATTCATATTAAGTTTTAGGCAGTTTCTTCTTGCACCTCTACATTTTTCTTCCTTCACCTCCACAATTTAATAAATTTTAAAATTGACCTTCACTTGTTATTTGAATTCGGAATCTGGAAGCGTGCTACGGATTCAAGAGAAGTTTACAGAAAAACTAGGGCAGGTGCATACTGCTTACCAAAAGATGGCCAAGAAGTGTCACATTATGCAACAGGAAATTGAGAGCTTAACCAAGAACTAAGGATGGACAAAAAATCCAAATTACAAAATCCAATCCATAATGATCCAAATTCATATTAGTTTTAATCCATTTAAATGAATTTATCTTAAATTCAAATCCATATTTTTGGATTTTAAATCCAATCCATTTAATTGGATATGGATTAGATATAGATTGTATTATTAATATTATTAAAAATTATTAATTTTATTAAGACTATTAAATATTATTAAATATTATTAAAGATGATTAAATACTATTAATATTATTAAATAATTATTAAAAATTATTAATATTATTAAATATTATTAATACTAATAAATATTATAAATATTACTAAATATTATTAATATTATTAAATCATTATTAAATACTATTAATATTATAACAAATATTATTAATACTGTTAAATATTATTAATATTTATTATAAAATTAATACTAGCAAAAACTAGAAAATTAAAAATTATTATGAGACAAATAGGAATGGATCATTAATAAATAGGAAAATACATGTTTGATACCAAGTTAAAAAGATGAAATAGGATGATGAAAGTGCCTCTGAAACGAGATTAAGAAAAGAAGATAAATTAGGAAGATGAAATAAGAAGATTAAGAAATGAAAATAAGAAAAGTGATTTCTTAAATTATATGTGTGCTTACATGATATAATTCCAAAAAGAACTAATAGAGGAAGGCGCCATAAATAAACCTAAGGATGATCGCCATAAGAATTGGTGGATTCTTGATAAGATTGCAAGATGAAGGAAAAAACCCTAGCAGAGAAATATTCTCTCTTAAAAAATCCCAAAATATTCACCCCTCATTTTGATTTCCAAAAGTGTATAAATACAAATTTAGTTATAGGTCTTGGGTTCAAATCCTAACACCAAGCAAAATAATAATATTATTTTATTTTAATACTCCAAGTATGTTGTGTATGTAATGAGCCTAGTCTTTTTAAAATATGGGTCATTCAACAATAGAAATTAGGATAAGAATAGTAACTTGAAATAGTCTTTATTGATAAATATTTTACTAATAGAAATTAGGATAAGAATTTAGGTCATTCTTCTAAAGTTTTCCAACCATAGCATTCTTCTTTATCCAAAACCAAACATGGTCCATCTTCTCTGACTACCCAAGTGCATACGAAACATCTATAAGAATCCCTCCGTGCTTTGTAAATATCAAACCTATGCAAGACAGATTCCCATTGAAAGGAACAATGGAACAATGTTGTTCTAAAGAAGTTAATGTCGAAACTCCACGAAAAAGTACCAAGAGGATGAAGATGTTGCACACCAAGATCTTCGTCAGCAGATTTGCAGTGAAGGAACAGATCTCGACCTCCTTGTAATTCATTTCTGATAATCACAGCTGGTTGTGGTTTTGGTGCAGAAAAAGCATGGTTTGTTGAAGGTTGCACAAGCAGCCAAAGTAAGAAAAAACTTTTAACCGTCACAGACATTGTTCCTTTTCCAATTATCATGGTCTAAGTTTAGTTAGAATGTTATGATTATTATTATATTTATAGGTATAATCATCAATATCAATATAATTAATAATATAGAAATTATTAATTATTAATACTCATATATTTAATATCATTTTTATTATTATTCAAATTAATGATACTATTAATTATTACAAAAATATTATTAAATATTACTAATATTATTAAATAATATTGAATATTATTAATATTATTAAATTAATTAAATATCATTAATATTATAAAAATTATTATTAAATATTATTAATATTATAAAAAATATTATTAATATTATTAAATATTATTAATATTTTTAACTACTATTAAATATTATTAATATTTTTAAATACTATTAAATATTATTAATACTATTAAATATTTTAAATACTATTAAATATTATTAAAGATGATTAAATACTATTAATATTATTTAATAATTATAAAAAATTATTAATATTATTAAAACATTATTAATATTTTTAAATATTATTAATATTAATTAATATTATTAATATTAATAAATATTATTAATATTACTAAATATTATTAATATTATTAAATTATTATTAAATATTATAACAAATATTATTAATACTCTTAAATATTATTAATATTTATTATAATATTAATACTAGCAAAAAACACTTACTTGTATATTCACATTTTTTATTTTTATCATTATGATATGTATATTTATATTTATTAAAATAACTATAAATTTATATGTATTCAAATTTGAAAACATTAATTTATCATATATACTCTAAAAAAATAAAAAACACTCATTTAAAATATTTAATTTTAAATATTTGGTTGTAAGTTGAAAGTTCTTAGCCATGGGGAATTCTTTTAATATTTTCTAAGTACACACCTTCGAGAAATGTTTAGTTGGAGAATTCTTTTACACTAAATAATTGAAAAAAAAATTCTTTATAACTCTTGAATTTTATTAACATTTTTTAATATAACGGTCATGTAAGACAAAGGGTTAAGGCACCAATCAAAATCAGAGAAGGAGAAATGTTAAAGAAATAATAATTATCAAATTATAACGCAATTATTGTATGCAATTATTTTACGTTATTGTACAATATTATACGTAATTTTATGCAATTAATTTAATAATGATTGAATCCTTACATAATTAATTTGTAATCACTTGAAAATTTAAACCCTTAAATAAAATTATACTATAAGAAAACTAAAAGTACAAATTATAATTTAACTTTAAAATATAACAACGCAAAATTACTTGAAATAGTCTTTATTGATAAATATTTTACTAATAGAAATTAGGATAAGAATTTAGGTATTTCTTCTAAAGTTTTCCAACCATAGCATTCATCTTTATCAAAAACCAAATATGGTCCATCTTCTCTGACTACCCAACTGCATAAGAAACATCTAACGGCATCCCTCTTTGCTGTGTAAATATCAAACCTATGCAAGAAAAATTCTCATTGAAAGGAACAATGGAACAACGTTGTTCTAAAGAAGTTAATTTCGAAACTCCACGAAAAAGTATCAAGAGGATGAAGATGTTGCACACCAAGATCGAACAGATCTCCTTGTAATTCATTTCTGACAGTCATAGTTGGCTGAGGTTTTGGTGCAGAAAAAGCATGGTTTGTTAAAGGTTGCACAAGCAGTCAAAGTAAGAAAAAACTTTTAACAGTCACAGACATTGTTCCTTTCCCAATTATCATGGTCTAAGTTTAGTTATAATGTTATGATTATTATTATTATATTTATAGGTATAATCATCAACATCAATATCAATATAATTAATAATATAGAAATTATTAATATTCATATATTTAATATCATTTTTATTATTATTCAAATTAATGATACTATTAATTATTACAAAAATATTATTAAATATTATTAACATTATTAAATATAATATTGAATATTATTAATATTATTAAATTAATAAAATATTATTAATATTATAAAAATTATTATTCAATATTATTAATATTATAAAAATTATTATTCAATATTATTAATATTATAAAAAATATTATTAAATATTAATAATATTATTAAATATTATTAATATTTTTAAATATTATTAAATATTATTAAATATTATTAATACTATTAAATATTTTTAAATACTATTAAATATTATTAATACTACTAAATATTTTTAAATACTATTAAATATTATTAATACTACTAAATATTTTTAAATACTATTAAATATTATTAATACTATTAAATATTATAAAGTATTATTAATATTATTAAAAATTATTAAGACTATTAAATATTATTAAAGATGATTAAATACTATTAATATTATTAAATAATTATTAAAAATTATTAATATTATTAAATATTATTAATATTATTAAATATTATTAATATTAATAAATATTATTAATATTAATAAATATTATTAATATTAATAAATATTATTAATATTAATAAATATTATTAATATTAATAAATATTATTAATATTAATAAATATTATTAATATTAATAAATATTATTAATATTAATAAATATTATTAATATTAATAAATATTATTAAATATTATTAATATTATTAAATATTATTAATATTATTAAATCATTATTAAATATTATTAATATTATAACAAATATTATTAATACTGTTAAATATTATTAATATTTATTATAATATTAATACTAGCAAAAACACTTACTTATAATATTCACATTTTTTTATCATTATTATATGTATATTTATATTTATTAAAATAACTATAAATTTATATGTATTCAAATTTTAAAACATTAATTTATCTATATATATGCTCTAAAAAAATAAAGAACACTCATTTAAAATATTTAATTTTAAATATTTGCTTGTAAGTTGTAAGTTCTTGGCCATGAGAAATTCTTTTAATATTTTCTAAGTACACACCTTCAAGGAATGTTTAGTTGGAAAATTCTTTTACACTAAATAATTGAAAAAAAATTCTTTATAACTCTTGAATTTTATTAACATTTTTTAATATAACGGTCATATGCTAGAACCAATAAATTAAGGAAAAAATAATGGTGAAATTTGTTGAAAATTAAAATAGCAGTGAGATGTAGTTAAACTTAATTAATTCAATTATATTTTTAAAAAACTATCTAAATTCATTATTTTTAAATTCCACTAGTAACAACCATAATTACATTTAAAAAAAAAATTGTTTATCACATTAGTTATTGTCAAAATTATGTAGTACGAAAAAACTTTTAAGAAATTTCTTATGTAAAAGATAAATTTTAAAAAAAAATTATGTTTGTTACTTGTAATAAAATCATTATGATTGAATTTTAAATAATAATAAAAATTTTAAATAACGATAATATTTTTTTAAAGAAATTTCTAAATAATCAAGAACTGCAGGAAAGTCCAGTAGCTTCATTCTAAAACTTGCTTACATACTTCTCGTTGTCTTCATCATCGTCTTCTTTTTCGTCTCTTTTATATACTTCTACATGCGAAGCAGCTCGACGAACCCCTTGCCTGAAGTGGTGCATCAAATAAAGCGCACGTAATTGCACGTAATCGCAATGTAGTGGTGCATGAAATATTATTATTAAATATTAGTAATATTATTATATTTTATTAATATTATTATATATTATTATTAATAATAAAAAATTATATATTATTAAATATTATTAATATTATTAAATATTGAATCTTCGTCGTTCTCCTCTCCTTGCTTTCTCCCCGCCGCCGCCGTCGCCAAGAACTGCATGAAACTCCGGTGGCTTCAGTTCGACAATTGCTTACATACTTCTCGTTGTCTTCATCATCATCTTCTTCTTCGTTAGTTTGATATACTTCTACATGCGACAGCGCTCGACGAACCTCGCGGCGGCCGGCAACATCCAAGGGCAAGCGTCCGTGGCTTTGAGACCTCTCATGGTGGTGGCCGTGGTGGCCGAAGCAGCTGGGGAGTGTAGTATCTGCCTGGAGGGGGTGGCAGAGGAAGATGACGTGATGATGAATATTCCTTGGCTGGTGTAGTGCATCAAATGGAGCGCACGTAATTGCACGTAATCACAATGTAGTGATGCATCAAATATTATTAATAGTATTAAATATTATTATTCTTATAAAATCTTAGTAATATTATTATATTTTATTAATATTATTATATATTGTTAATAATATTAAATATTATTATATATTATTAAATATTTTTATATATTATTAAATATTTTTATATATTATTAAATATTTTTATATATTATTAAATATTATTAATATTACTATATTATTATATATTATTAATATTATTATATGTTATTAATATTATTATATGTTATTAATATTATTAAATATTACTAATATTACAAAATGGAAGAACAACGGAAAAACAGAGCAACGATACAGAGCAACCGTGTGAAAAGATTCCTCTTTCTCTATAAAACTGAAAAACAAACGGAAAATCAGAGCAGCGACAGAGCAACCGGAAATCAACAACCATGCAGCGAAGCTTCGCCGTTCCTCCTCGCACTGGTTTCTCGCCGCCGCTGCCAAGAACTGCAGGAAAGTCCAGTAGCTTCAATCTAAAACTTGCTTACATACTTCTCGTTGTCTTCATCATCGTCTTCTTTTTCGTCTCTCTTATATACTTCTACATGCGAAGCAGCTCGACGAACCCCTTGCCTGAAGTGGTGCATCAAATAAAGCGCACGTAATTGCACGTAATCGCAAGGTAGTGGTGCATCAAATATTATTATTATTATTAAATATTAGTAATATTATTATATTTTATTAATATTATTATATATTATTATTAATAATAAAAAAATTATATCTTATTAAATATTTTTAATATTATTAAATATTGAATCTTCGTCGTTCTCCTCTCCTTGCTTTCTCCCCGCCGCTGCCGCCGCCATCACCAAAAACTGCATGAAACTCCGGGGGCTTCAGTTCGACAATTGCTTACATACTTCTCGTTGTCTTCATCATCATCTTCTTCTTCGTTAGTTTGATATACATCTACATGCGAAGGCGCTCGACGAACCTCGCGGCGGCCGGCAACATCCAAGGGCAAGCGCCCGTGGCTTTGAGACCTCTCATGGTGGTGGCCGTGGTGGCCGAAGCAGCTGGGAGTGTAGTATATGCCTGGAGGTGGTGGCAGAGGGAGATGACGTGAAGATGAATATTCCTTGGCTGGTGTAGTGCATCAAATGGAGCGCACGTAATTACACGTAATCACAATGTAGTGATGCATCAAATATTACTAATAGTATTAAATATTATTAATCTTATAAAATCTTAGTAATATTATTATATTTTATTAATATTATTATATATTGTTAATAATATTAAATATTATTAAATATTATTAAATATTTTTATATATTATTAAATATTATTAATATTACTATATTATTATATATTATTAATATTATTAATATTATTAATATTATTAATATTATTAATATTATTAATATTATTAATATTATTAATATTATTAATATTATTAATATTATTAATATTATTAATATTATTAATATTATTAATATTATTAATATTATTATATTAATATTATTAATATTATTAATATTATTAATATTATTATATTATTTATTTTAATATTATTAATATTATTAATATTTATTTATATATTATTAATATTATTATATGTTATTAATATTATTAAATATTACTAATATTATAAAATGGAAGAACAACGGAAGAACAGAGCAACGATACAGAACAACCGTGTGAAAAGATTCCTCTTTTTCTATAAAATGGAAAAACAAACGGAAAATCAGAGCAACGATAGAGCAACCGGAAATCAACAACCATGCAGCGAAGCTTCGCCGTTCCTCCTCGACCTGGTTTCTCGCCGCCGCTGCCAAAAACTGCAGGAAAGTCCAGTAGCTTCAATCTAAAACTTGCTTACATACTTCTCGTTGTCTTCATCATCGTCTTCTCTTTTGTCTCTTTTATATACTTCTACATGCGAAGCAGCTCGACGAACCCCTTGCCTGAAGTGGTGCATCAAATAAAGCGCACGTAATTGCACGTAATCGCAATGTAGTGGTGCATCAAATATTATTATTAAATATTAGTAATATTATTATATTTTATTAATATTATTATATATTATTATTAATAATAAAAAAATTATATATTATTAAATATTATTAATATTATTAAATATTGAATCTTCGTCGTTCTCCTCTCCTTGCTTTCTTCCCGCCGCCGCCGTCGCCAAGAACTGCATGAAACTCCGGTGGCTTCAGTTCGACAATTGCTTACATACTTCTCGTTGTCTTCATCATCATCTTCTTCTTCGTTAGTTTGATATACATCTACATGCGAAGGCGCTCGACGAACCTCGCGGCGGCCGGCAACATCCAAGGGCAAGCGCCCGTGGCTTTGAGACCTCTCATGGTGGTGGCCGTGGTGGCCGAAGCAGCTGGGAGTGTAGTATATGCCTGGAGGTGGTGGCAGAGGGAGATGACGTGAAGATGAATATTCCTTGGCTGGTGTAGTGCATCAAATGGAGCGCACGTAATTACACGTAATCACAATGTAGTGATGCATCAAATATTACCAATAGTATTAAATATTATTAATCTTATAAAATCTTAGTAATATTATTATATTTTATTAATATTATTATATATTGTTAATAATATTAAATATTATTAAATATTATTAAATATTTTTATATATTATTAAATATTATTAATATTACTATATTATTATATATTATTAATATTATTAATATTATTAATATTATTAATATTATTAATATTATTAATATTATTAATATTATTAATATTATTAATATTATTAATATTATTAATATTATTAATATTATTAATATTATTAATATTATTAATATTATTAATATTATTAATATTATTAATATTATTAATATTATTATATGTTATTAATATTATTAAATATTACTAATATTATAAAATGGAAGAACAACGGAAGAACAGAGCAACGATACAGAACAACCGTGTGAAAAGATTCCTCTTTCTCTATAAAATGGAAAAACAAACGGAAAATCAGAGCAACGATAGAGCAACCGGAAATCAACAACCATGCAGCGAAGCTTCGCCGTTCCTCCTCGACCTGGTTTCTCGCCGCCGCTGCCAAAAACTGCAGGAAAGTCCAGTAGCTTCAATCTAAAACTTGCTTACATACTTCTCGTTGTCTTCATCATCGTCTTCTCTTTTGTCTCTTTTATATACTTCTACATGCGAAGCAGCTCGACGAACCCCTTGCCTGAAGTGGTGCATCAAATAAAGCGCACGTAATTGCACGTAATCGCAATGTAGTGGTGCATCAAATATTATTATTAAATATTAGTAATATTATTATATTTTATTAATATTATTATATATTATTATTAATAATAAAAAAAATTATATATTATTAAATATTATTAATATTATTAAATATTGAATCTTCGTCGTTCTCCTCTCCTTGCTTTCTTCCCGCCGCCGCCGTCGCCAAGAACTGCATGAAACTCCGGTGGCTTCAGTTCGACAATTGCTTACATACTTCTTGTTGTCTTCATCATCATCTTCTTCTTCGTTAGTTTGATATACTTCTACATGCGAAGGCGTTCGACGAACCTCGCGGCGGCCGGCAACATCCAAGGGCAACCGTCCGTGGCTTTGAGACATCTCATGGTGGTGGCCGTAGTGGCCGAAGCAGCTGGGGAGTGTAGTATCTGCCTAGAGGGGGTGGCAGAGGAAGATGACGTGAAGATGAATATTCCTTGGCTGGTGTAGTGCATCAAATGGAGCGCACGTAATTGCACGTAATCACAATGTAGTGATGCATCAAATATTATTAATAGTATTAAATATTATTAATCTTATAAAATCTTAGTAATATTATTATATTTTATTAATATTATTATATATTGTTAATAATATTAAATATTATTATATATTATTAAATATTTTTATATATTATTAATATTACTATATTATTATATATTATTAATATTATTATATGTTATTAATATTATTAAATATTACTAATATTATAAAATGGAAGAACAACGGAAAAACAGAGCAATACAGAGCAATCGTGTGAAAAGATTCCTCTTTCTCTATAAAATGGAAAAACAAACAGAAAATCAGAGCAACGACAGAGCAACCGGAAATCAACAACCATGCAGCGAAGCTTCGGCGTTCCTCCTCGCCCTGGTTTCTCGCTGCCGCTGCCAAGAACTGCAGGAAAGTCCAGTAGCTTCAATCTAAAACTTGCTTACATACTTCTCGTTGTCTTCATCATCGTCTTCTTTTTCGTCTCTTTTATATACTTCTACATGCGAAGCAGCTCGACGAACCCCTTGCCTGAAGTGGTGCATCAAGTAAAGCGCACGTAATTGCACGTAATCGCAAGGTAGTGGTGCATCAAATATTATTATTATTATTAAATATTAGTAATATTATTATATTTTATTAATATTATTATATATTATTATTAATAATAAAAAAATTATATCTTATTAAATATTATTAATATTATTAAATATTGAATCTTCGTCGTTCTCCTCTCCTTGCTTTCTCCCCGCCGCTGCCGCCGCCGTCACCAAAAACTGCATGAAACTCCGGTGGCTTCAGTTCGACAATTGCTTACATACTTGTCGTTGTCTTCATCATCATCTTCTTCTTCGTTAGTTTGATATACTTCTACATGCGAAGGCGCTCGACGAACCCCGCGGCGGCCGGCAACATCCAACGGCAAGCGCCCATGGCTTTGAGACCTCTCATGGTGGTGGTCATGGTGGCCGAAACAGCTGGGGAGTGTAGTATCTGCCTGGAGGGGGGGGGGGGGCAGAGGGAGAGGACGTGAAGATGAATATTCCTTGACTGGTATGGTGCATCAAATGAAATGCACGTAATCACAATGTAGTGATGCATCAAATATTATTAATATTATTAAATATTATTAATCTTATTAAATATTAGTAATATTATTATATTTTATTAATATTATTATATATTGTTAATAATATTAAATATTATTATATATTATTAATTATTTTTATATATTATTAAATATTATTAATATTACTATATTATTATATTATTAATATTATTATATATTATTAATATTATTATATATTATTAATATTATTATATATTATTAATATTATTAATATTATTATATGTTATTAATATTATTAAATATTACTAATATTATAAAATGGGAGAACAACGGAAAAACAGAGCAACTGTGTGACAAGATTCCTCTTTCTCTATAAAATGGAAGAACAAACGGAAAATCAGAGCAACGACAGAGCAACCGGAAATCAACAACCATGCAGCGAAGCTTTGCCGTTCCTCCTCTCCCTGGTTTCTCGCTGTCGCCGCCAAGAACTGCAGGAAAGTCCAAGAGCTTCAGTCCAAAACTTGCTTACATACTTCTCGTTCTCTTCATCATCGTCTTCTTTTTCGTCTCTTTTATATACTTCTACATGCGAAGCAGCTCGACGAACCCCTTGCCTGAAGTGGTGCATCAAATAAAGCGCATGTAATTGCACGTAATCGCAATGTAGTGGTGCATCAAATATTATTACTATTATTAAATATTATTAATATTAAATATTAGTAATATTATTATATTTTATTAATATTATTATATATTATTATTAATATTAAATATTATTAATATTATTATATATTGAATCTTCGTCGTTCCTCCTCTCCTTGGTTTCTCCCCGCCGCCGCCGTCGCCAAGAACTGCAGGAAACTCCGGTGGCTTCAGTTCGACAATTGCTTACATACTTCTCGTTATCTTCATCATCATCTTCTTCTTCGTTAGTTTGATATACTTCTACATTCGAAAGCGCTGGACGAACCCCGCGGCGGCCGGCAACAACTAAGGGCAAGCGCCCGTGGCTTTGAGACCTCTCATGGTGGTGGCCGTGGTGGCCGAAGCAGCTGGGGAGTGTAGTATCTGCCTGGAGTGGGTGGCAGAGGGAGATGACGTGAAGATGAATATTCCTTGGCCGGTGTGGTGCATCAAATGAAGCGCACGTAATTGCACGTAATCACAATGTAGTGATGCATCAAATATTATTAATATTATTAAATATTATTTATCTTATTAAATATTAGTAATATTATTATATTTTATTAATATTATTATATATTTTTAATAATATTAAATATTATTAATATTATTATATTATTATATGTTATTAATATTATTAAATATTACTAATATTATAAAATGGAAGAACGACGGAAAAACAGAGCAACGATACAGAGCAACTGTGTCACAAGATTCCTTTTTCTCTATAAAATGGAAGAACAAACGGAAAATCAGAGCAACGACAGAGCAACTGGAAATCAACAACCATGCAGCGCAGCTTCGCCGTTCCTCCCCTCCCTGGTTTCTCGCCGCTGCCGCCAAGAACTGCAGGAAAGTCCAGTAGCTTCAGTCCAAACTTGCTTACATACTTCTGGTTGTCTTCATCATCGTCGTCTTCTTCGTCTCTTTTATATACTTCTACATGCGAAGGAGCTCGACGAACCCTGCGGCGGCCAGCAACATCCAAGGGCAAGCGCCCGTGGCTTCGAGACCTCTGACTGTGGTAGCCGTGGTGGCCGAAGCAGCTGGGGAGTGCAGTATCTGCCTAGAGGGGGTGGCAGAGGGAGAGGACGTGAAGATGACTGCCCATTGCAGGCACATCTTCCACGCGAACTGCATCGACACTTGGTTGGAGAACCATGTGACGTGCCCGGTGTGCCGATATTCCGAGATGGGTGGAGAGGAGGAGCTTGTAACGGTGGGAGGAGGAGGAGGTGAAGAAGAAGAAGATGCAACAGAGTAGTAGGGAGTGAAGAAGATGAAGTTTCTGTGTTGAGTGGAATATGATGTGAGAGAAAAGTTTAGTATAATGTGTGTAATGTGTATGATGTGAAATATTTATAAAATAGTGTATTTGATTCAATTTATTTGACATTGTATCATAATATTTTAATAAATAATCAAATTAAAAAATAGGTTGTACGGTGGAGGTGTGAAATTGGAGGTTAAGGTTGTGCGGAAGTGTGATGCGTTTGTTGTGACAGAGGACCGGTTGTCTGATTCGGTTCTAGTGCGTGAGGATTTCAGGGGAGTGAAGAAGAAAGAGAAGGTGGGTTTGAATGATTTTTTTGCTAATAGGGTTCTTGAGCTTGTTGCCACTAAGTTTGGTTGTGAGTGGGGCGAAAACAGATGCCCATTTGGGAGATGCTGCTGAGTTTTCTGTATAAAGAAGATTGTTGGGCGTTGATGGCTGTTTCTAATGGCAAAGGTGAGTCATGTATTGGTAATCTGAGACCTTTTACTGTGTTTGCTGGTCTCTTGACTGTGTTGGGGGATCCACATAGGGCTAGTGGTTTTGGTGAAGCAAATGTTGGGCAATATGTAAAGATGGTGGATCATGATGTTTGCAAATCTGAGTCCAAATTTAATGAGGAGTTGTTAAGTTCTCTTGACATGTGTTTCTTGATTTTGGCTTTTTTCTTAGTGAACTCTAGATATAAATTGCAGATTTTATTTCGAATAGAGATTTTACAATCAGAGGTTGGAAATGAAGTTGAAGATTCCTGGAAACAGAAGTTTGTAAAACAAATATGTTTGCTTTTAGAGAACATTCAGTGTCACATGGGGGCTAGTGGTCGATGAAGCTGAGGAGTGTACTATCTGTCTGGAGGGGTGGCAGAGGGAGAGAACGTGAAGATGAATATTACTTGGCTGGTGTGGTGCATCAAATGGAGCGCACGTAATTGCACGTAATCGCAATGTAGTGATGCATCAGATATTATCAATATTATTAAATATCATTAATATTATTAAATATTAGTAATATTATTAAATATTAGTAATATTATTAAATATTAGTAATATTATTATATTTTATTAATAATATTAAATAATATTAAATATTATTAATATTATTATATTATTATATATGATTAATATTACTAATATTATTACTATTATTAAATAGTATTATATATTATTAAATATTATTAATATTATTAATATTATTAATATTAATAATATTATTAATATTATTAATATTAATAATATTATTAATATTATTAATATTATTATATATTATTAATATTATTATATATTATTAATATTATTATATATTATTAATATTATTATATATTATTAATATTATTATATATTATTAATATTATGAAATATTAGTAATATTATTAAATATTATTACTATTATTAAATATTATTATATTTTATTAATATTATTAAATATTATTACTATTATTAAATATTATTAATATTATTAATATTATTAAATATTATTAAATATTATTAATATTATTAAATATTATTAATATTATTAAATATTATTAATATTATTAAATATTATTAATATTATTAAAAATTATTAATATTATTAAATATTATTAATATTATTAAACATTATTAATATTATTAAACATTATTAATATTATTAAATATTATTAATATTATTAAACATTATTAATATTATTAAACATTATTAATATTATTAAACATTATTAATACTATTAATATTATTAATATTATTAATACTATTAATATTATTAATATTATTAATACTATTAATATTATTAATATTATTAATACTATTAAATATTATTAATATTATTAATACTATTAATATTATTAATAATTATTAATATTATTAAATATTACTAATATTATTAAATATTACTAATATTATTAAATATTACTAATATTATTAAATATTATTAATATTACTAATATTATTAAATATTATTAATATTACTAATATTATTAATATTACTAATATTATTAATTTATTAATATTATTAAATATTATTAATAATATTATATATTATTAATATTATTATATATTATTAATATTATTAAAGATTATTATATATTATTCATATTATTAATTTTATTAAATATTATTAATATTATTATATATTATTAATATTATTAAATATTATTAATATTATGAGCAACCGTGACAAGATTCCTCTCTATAAGATGGAGGAACATGAGACGGAAAAACAGAGCAACGTTAATCTTAGAAAAGAAAGAAACCATGCACCGAATAATGTTCATCGTTCCTCCTCTCCCTCATGTCCCAAATGGTTTCTCGCCGCCACCGCCAGAAAGTGGTGCAGCAAAGGCCAGTAGCTTAAGTCTAACACTTGCATACATATTATTAGAGGGCAGCTGCCGACAACATCTAAGGGCAAGCGGTGTCGAATCCCGTGGTTTCGAGACTTCTGACGGTGGTGGCCGAAGCACCTAGGGAGTGTAGTATGTGTCTGGAGGAGGTGGCCGAGGGAGAGAACGTGAAGATGAATATTCCTTGGCTGGTGTGGTGCATCAAATGGAGCGCACGTAATTGCATGTAATCGCAATGTAGTGATGCATCAAATATTATTAATATTATTAATATAATTAAATATTAGTAATATTATTATATTTTATTAATATTATTTTATATTATTAATAATATTTAATATTATTATATATTATTAAATATTATTAATATTATTATATATTATTAATAATATTAAATATTATTAAATATTATTAATATTATTATATTATTAATATTATTATTATTATATTATTAATATTATTATTATTATATGTTATTAATATTATTATTATTATATGTTATTAATATTATTAAAAATTACTAATATTATTAAATATTATTACTATTATTAAATATTTTTAAATATTTTTAAATATTATTAATATTATTAATATTATTATATATTATTAATATTATTAATATATTTAAATATTATTAGTTTTTTTAAATATTATTAGATATTATTATATATTATTAATATTATTAATATTATTATATATTATTAATATTATTAAATATTACTAATATTATTAAATCTTATTAATATTAATAAATCTTATTAATATTATAAGCAATCGTGACAAGATTTCTCTATAAGATGGAAGAACATGAGACGGAAAAACAGAGCAACGTTAATCTTAGAAAAGAAAAGAAACCATGCACCGAAGAATGTTCACCGTTAGTCCTCTACCTCATGCCCCAAACGGTTTCTCGCCGCCGCCGCCGCCAGGAAGTGGTGCAGCAAAGGCCAGTAGCTTCAGTCCGACACTTGCATACATATTTCTCGTTGTATTCATCATCATTTTCTTCTTCATCGGTTTGAAATACTTCTACATGCGACGATCCTCCTCGACGAATTCCCCGCCCGGCAACATCTAAGGGCAAGCGGTGTCGAATCCCATGGTTTCGAGACCTCTGATGGTGGTGGCCGTGGTGGCCGAAGCAGCTGGGGAGTGTACTATCTGTCTGGAGGGGGTGGCAGAGGGAGAGGACGTGAAGATGACTGCCCATTGCAGGCACATCTTCCACGCGAACTGCATCGACACTTGGCTGGAGAACCATGTTACGTGCCCGGTGTGCCGATATTCTAAGATGGGTGAAGAGGAGGAGCTTGTGACGGTGGAAGGAGGTGAAGAAGAAGATGTAGAAGTTTCTGGAACAAACTTGGAGTAGGAAGTGTTGAGTCTCTTAGAGGGCATATTTATATGTTAGGTGTGAGAAAAGTTAATTTTAAGGTTATTATTATAATGTGGGCAAGAGTATAAAGCTAATGTGTGTAATATTTATAAAATAATCATTTATTGTGAGATACGATTAACTATCACTCCTACCCATTCTTAACCAGTCTCCTTTACTTGATGAAAACGTTTTGTCCCACATCCTATTTTTGTAATATAGATGAAAACATTTCAGAAAATTATCAGAGTCACCATTTAGTTGTGATTGCAGATTAAGATTTTGTTGAAACAGCTTATTGAGATGAGGATCAGTTTTAGTTCTTATCATGTAGATTTTGTCATGAAGTTTTTTTGTCCCTCACAGGTTTACTTATTTCTGTTTCTGATTTCTCATTTTTCATGCATACTTACTTTATTACTTTATCGTAAATAAATGTTACAATAAATAAATGTTACGATAAATAAATTTAACGTAATATATGGTGTCATTCTTTTAAAATGTCACTAAAAGATAACTCTTTTTAATTAAATAAAATAAAAATAATAATTAAATGAGTTTGTATTTTCCAGAATTAGTATTTCACTAAAAAGAATATATAGATTAATTTAAAAGAAAAATAATAATAATAATAATGAAGTTAGAGAAAGAAGGTGAAAAATTAATGGAGATTGTAGCCTCAACACAACACATGTCATTATCATTAGTTACTGTTGTTTGTGAAAATAATAATAATAATTTAATTAAATTACATGTTCAAATTTATGGAACAGAGTAGAAAGTGTTGAGTGACATATTAATATGTAAGGAGTGAGATAAAAGTTTATTTTATAAGTATAATGTGTGGAAGAGGATAAAGCTGTGTGTAAATTGTAATATTTATAAAATAATTATTTATTTTTTATGGAAACTATTACTGTCAATAAAAATGTATATTCCTTATCTGGTGTGGTGCATCAAATGGAGTGCACGTAATCGCAATATAGTGGTGCATCAAATATTCTTAATATTATTAAATATTATTAAATATTATTAATATTATTAATATTATTAATATTATTATATATTATTAATAAGATTAAATATTATTAATATTATTAATATTATTAATATTATTAATATTATTATATATTATTAATATTTTTAAACATTAATAATATTATTAAACATTATTAATATTACTATATATTATTAATATTATTAAATATTATTAATATTATTAAATATTATTATTATATATTATTAATATTATTATGTATTATTAATATTATTAAATATTACTAATATTATTAATATTATTAAATATTATTAATATTATTAAATATTATTAATATTATTAAATATTATTATTATTATTAAATTTTATTAATATTATTATATATTATTAATATTATTAAATATTATTAATATTATTATATCTTTCTCATTGTCTTCATCATGATCTTCTTTTTCGTCGTTTTGGTATATTTCTACATCCGAAGGCGATCCTCTTCGACGAATCCCACGGCCTGCGACATCCAAGGGCAAGCGGTGTCGAATCCCATGGCTTCGAGACCTCTGATGGTGGTGGCCGAAGCAGTTGGGGAGTGTACTACGTGTCTGGCGGGGGTGGCAGAGGGAGAGGACGTGAAGATGACTGCTCACTATAAGCACATCTTCCACGCGAACTGCATCGACACTTGTCTGGAGAACCATGTTACGTGCCCAATGTGCTGATATTCTGAGATGAATGGAGAGCAGGAGCTTGTGACGGTGGGAGGAGATGAAGAAAAAGAAGATGAAGTTTCTGGAACAGAGTAGAAAGTGTTGAGTGGCATATTTATACGTTAGGAGTGAGAGAAAAGTTTATATTATAAGTATAATGTGTGGAAGAGGATAAAGCTGTGTGTAATGTGTAATATTTATAAAATAATTATTTATTTGTTATGGAGACTATTACTGTCAATAAAAATGTATATTCCTTATCTGGTGTGGTGCATCAAATGGAGCGCACGTAATTGCACGTAATCGCAATGTAGTGGTGCATCAAATATTATTAATATTATTAACATTATTATATATTATTAATATTATTATATATTATTAACATTATTATATATTATTAATATTATTATATATTATTAACATTATTATATATTATTAATATTATTAACATTATTATATATTATTAATATTATTAATATTATTGATATTATTGATATTATTAATATTATTATATATTATTAATATTATTAAATATTATTAATATTATTAATATTATTAATATTATTAAATATTATTAATATTATTAATATTATTAATATTATTAAATATTATTAATATTATTAATATTATTAATATTATTAAATATTATTAATATTATTAAATATTATTAAATATTATTAATATTATTAAATATTATTAATATTATTAATATTATTAATATTATTAAACATTATTAAAATTATAAATATTATTAATATTATGAATTATGATTTTATAATTCTTCATATTATATTAATATTATTGATATTATTAAATATTATTGATATCATTAAATATTATTAATATTATTAAATATTATTAATATAATTATATATTGTTCATATTATTATATATTATTAATATTATTATATATTATTAATATTATTAAATATTAATAATATAAATATAATTAAATATTATTAATATTTCTAAAATTATTAATATTATTAAATACTATTAATATTATTATATATTATTAAATGTTATTAATATTATTAAATATTATTAATATGTTTAAATATTATTAATATTGTTATTATATGAAGAAAAAGAAGATAAAGTTTCTGGAACATAGTAGATAGTGTTGAGTGGCATATTTAGATGTTAGGAGTGAGAGAAAAGTTTATTTTATTAGTATAATGTGTGGAAGAGGATAAAGTTGTGTGTAATGTGTAATATTTATAAAATTATTATTTATTTGTTATGCAAACTATTACAGTCAATGTCAATGAAGATGAATATTCCTTGTCTGGTGTGGTGCGTCCAATGGAACGCACGTAATCGCATTGGAGAACTGCATCGACACTTGACGTGAGAACCATGTGACGTGCCTGGTGTGCCGATATTCTGAGATGGGTGTAGAGGAGGAGCTTGTGACGGTGGGAGGAGGTGAAGAAGAAGAAGATGCATAATTCTCAAGGTGGGAGGAGCTTCTGTATAACTAACACACTCTCTCTTCAATTCCTTTTCCTTTAATTCGAACTCTTAATTGCGTTATATGACTGTTGAATTTATCTGAGAGGTGTCGCTCTGCTTCACATGCATGGCCTTAACTCAGCAACGAAGTCTGCATCACTATTACTACTCTTTTGCGGGAGTTGGAAGACAGTAATTATACGAAGATTAGACACGTCTTTGAAAAACATATCGGATACCGATACTCGTAGGACATTTGTAAAACATTTATCTAATTGAAAAAATATTTGTTGAATTTCTGAAAATTCTAGTACGATTTTAACATAATTTTAAATAGGACAAATACATTAATTTTCTAAAATTCAAATTTATTATATATATTTTTATTATGATTATAAAAATAAGGAACAAATCATTTTGAATCCGTCATAAAAAAAACATATTTGTACACATAAATCTTTATTATCAATTTATATAATTCATAACTATATAATATATAGTTCCGTATTCCTGTGTTCTACGTTTTGAAAATTATCCGTCTCTTAAATAGTGTTTTTGTGTCGGATACATATATCGGATACCGATATTCGTAAAATAGTTGTAAGACATGTATCTAATTGAAAAAACATTTGTTAAATTTTTGACAATTCTAATACGATTTTAACATAATTTTAAATAAGACAAACACATTAATTTTCTAAAAATTTAAATTTATTATACAAATTTTTATTGTGATCATAAAAATAAAGAACAAATCATTTTGAATATGAGAAATATTTTTGTACACAAAAAATAACTAAAACATATTTGTACACTAATCTTTATTGTCAATTTATATAATTAATAATTATATGATATATAAATTTGTGTTCTCATATATTTTACATTTTAAAAATTATACAAATATCCGTGTCAAAGGTTGCACAAGCAGTCAAAAGTAAGAAAAAACTTTTAAGAGTCACAAACATTGCTCATTTTCCAATTATCATGGTCTAAGTTTAGTTAAAATGTTATGATTATTATTATATTTATAGGTATAATCATCAATATCAATATAATTAATAATATAGAAATTATTAATATTCATATATTTAATATCATTTTTAATATTATTTAAATTAATGATACTATTAATTATTACAAAAATATTACTAAATATTATTAACATTATTAAATAATATTGAATATTACTAATATTTTTAAATTAATTAAATATTATTAATATTATAAAAAGTATTATTTAATATTATTAATATTATAAAAATATTATTAAATATTATTAAATATTATTAATATTATTAATATTATTAGTATTATTAATATTATTATATTATTATTAATATTATTAATATTATTAGTATTATTAATATTATTAATATTATTAGTATTATTAATATTATTAGTATTATTAATATTATTAATATTATTAATATTATTAATATTATTAATATTATTAAATATTATTAATATTTTTAAATATTATTAATATTTTTAAATACTATTAAATATTATTAATACTAATAAATATTTTTAAATATTATTAATACTATTAAATATTATTAAGTATTATTAAAAATTATTAATTTTATTAAGACTATTAAATATTATTAGATACTAGTTTAAACACTTATATATGTATTCACATTTTTTATTTTTATCATTATTATATGTATATTTATATTTATTAAACTAACTATAAAGTTATATGTATTCAAATTTTAAAACATTAATTTATCTATATATGTCTAAAAAAAGAAAAAAACACTCATTTAAAATATTTAATTTTAAATATTTGCTTGTAAGTTGAAAGTTCTTGACTATGGGGGAATTCTTTTAATATTTTCTAAGTACACACCTTCAAGGAATGTTTAGTTGGAGAATTCTTTTACACTAAATAATTGGAGAAAAAAATCATGAAATTGAAATGGTAGAAACTAAAACAATGTATATAAGAATGGAAAAATACAAAAAAAAATAAAAATAAGTCAATAAACTGCTATAGAGAATGTAGACAAGCCAATAACAAAATATTTTTATACATTTCTCTTTTAATATAATTTTTTTTAGAAAAGTAAATTGCTTAATGATGGATTTATTGTATTAATTTTGATATGCAGTTAAGCATATATATTATTCCTTCAAATAAATAGAGTTCACCATGAGAGAAAAAGAAATGGTGTCATCCTTTTAAAATGTCACTAAAAGATAACTCTTTTTAATTAAATAAAATAAAAATAATAATTAAATAAGTTTGTATTTTCCAGAATTAATATTTATCTAAAAAAAATATAGATTAATTTAAATAAAAATAATAATATTAATGAAGTTAGAGAAAGAAGGTGAAAAATTAATGGAGACGGTAGCACATGTCATTATCATCAGGTAACTTGTTTGTGAAAATAATAATAATAAGTTAATTATATTACATGTTAAAATTTAATGGATTTTCTAAAGAAAAACGTGTTTGAGAGAGAAGAAGTAGCACATGTCATTATCATCAGATACCTTGTTTGTGAAAATAATAATAATAATAATAAATTAATTAAATTACATGTTAAAATTTAATGGATTTTTTGAAGAAAAACGTGTTTGAGAGAGAAGGAGAATTTTCGTTTTTTTCAAAATGAGAATTTTGATTCATGTTCAAATTCATGGATTTTCAACTTTGAACTCCACCCGTGCCCTGGATTTAGAACCTGATGGATCTGCACATTATTTCCATTGAACCCTTAGATACAATAATCAAACTCCGAACACAATCAAAACGTTTTTTCTCACATTCTATTTTTGCAATGAAGATGAAAATGTTTCAGAAAATTAGATTTCTCAATCAAACTCAAGTAAAGGACAACCAATTGTGTAGAGTTGCAGAGTTCATTCTACTAGGACGTAAGTTATGAGCAACCGTCTCTCTATAAAATGGAAGAACAACGGAAAAACAGAGCAACAAGAAAGAGCAACAGAAAATCTTAAAAACTTAGAAAAGAAACAACCATGCAGCGAAGAATCTTCGCCGTTCCTCCTCTCCCTGGTTTCTCGCCACCGCTGCCGTCGCCAAGAACTGCAGGAAACTCCGGTGGCTTCAGTTCAACAATTGCTTAAATACTTCTCGTCGTCTTCATCATCTTCTTCTTCGTCAGTTTGATATACTTCTACATGCGAAGGCGCTCGACGAACCCCGCGGCGGCTGGCAACATCCAAGGGCAAGCGCCCGTGGCTTGGAGACCTCTGACGGTGGTGGCCGTGGTGGCCGAAGCAGTTGGGAGAGTGTAGTATCTGCCTGGAGGGGGTGGCAGAGGGAGAGGACGTAAAGATGAATATTCCTTGACTAGTGTGGTGCATCAAATGGAACGCACGTAATTGCACGTAATCGCAATGTAGTGATGCATGAAATATTATTATTATTATTATTAAATATTATTAAATATTAGTAATATTATTATATTTTATTAATATTATTATATATTGTTAATAATATTATATATTATTAAATATTATTAATATTATTATATTATTAATATTTTTATATATTATTAATATTATTATATGTTACTAATATTATTAAATATTACTAATATTATTAAATATTACTAATATTATTAAATATTATTACTATTATTAAATATTATTAAATATTATTAAATATTATTAAATATTATTATATATTATTAAATATTATAAATATTATTATATATTATTAATATTATTATATATTATTAATATTATGTTCAAATTCATGGATTTTCAACTTTGAACTCCACCCGTGCCCTGGATTTAGAACCTGATGGATCTACACATGAGTTCTCAATCAAACTCAAGAAAATGACAACCAATTGTGTAGAGTTGTAGAGTTCATTCTACTAGGATGTAAGTTATGAGCAAACGTCTCTCTATAAAATGGAAGAACAACGGAAAAACAGAGCAACAAGACAGAGCAACCGGAAATCTTAGAAACTTAGAAAAGAAACAACCATGCAACGAAGAATCTTCGTCGTTCCTCCTCTCCCTGGTTTCTCGCTGCCGCTGTCGTCGCCAAGAACTGCAGGAAACTCCGGTGGCTTCAGTTCGACAATTGCTTACATACTTCTCTCGTTGTCTTCATCATCATCTTTTTCTTCGTCAGTTTGATATACTTCTACATGCGAAGGCGCTCGACGAACCCGCGGCGGCTGGCAACATCCAAGGGCAAGCGCCCGTGGCTTTGAGACCTCTAACGGTGGTGGCTGAAGCAGTTGGGGAGTGTAGTATCTGCCTGAAGGGGGTGGCAGAGGGAGAGGATGTGAAGATGAATATTCATTGGCTAGTGTGGTGCATCAAATGGAGCGCACGTAATTGCACGTCATCGCAATGTAGTGATGCATCAAATATTATTAATATTATAAAAATATTAGTAATATTATTATATATTATTAATAATATTAAATATTATTAAATATTACTAATATAATTAAATAATATTACTATTATTAAATATTATTATAAATTATTAAATATTATTAATATTATTATATATTATTAATATTATTATATATTATTAATGTTATTAAATATTACTAATATTATTAAATATTATTACTATTATTAAATATTATTAATATTATTAAATATTATTAATATTATTTTATATTATTAATATTATTATATATTATTAATATTATTATATATTATTAATATATTTAAATGTTATTAGTTTTATTAAATATTATTAATATTATTAATATTATTAAATATTACTAATATTATTAATATTATTAAATATTACTAATATTATTAATATTATTAAATATTACTAATATTATTAATATTATTAAATATTACTAATATTATTAAATCTTATTAATATTATTAAATATTATTAATATTATGAGCAACCTTGACAAGATTCATCTCTATAAGATGGAAGAACATGATACGGAAAAACAGAGCAACGTTAATCTTAGAAAAGATAAGAAACCATGCACAGAAGAATGTTCACCGTTCCTCCTCTCCCTCATGTCCCAAATGGTTTCTCGCCGCCGCCACCGCCAGGAAGTGGTGCAACAAAGGTCAGTAGCTTCAGTCCGACACTTGCATACATGGTTTGTTGAAGGTTGCACAAGCAGCCAAAGTAAGAAAATACTTTTAACAGTCATAGACATTGCTCCTTTTCCAATTATCATGGTCTAAGTTTAGTTAGAATGCTATGATTATTATTATATTTATAGGTATAATCATCAATATCAATATAATTAATAATATAGAAATTATTAATATTCATATATTTAATATCATTTTTATTATTATTTAAATTAATTAATGATACTATTAATTATTACAAAAATATTACTAAATATTATTAACATTGTTAAATAATATTGAATAATATTTTTAAATTAATTAAATATTATTAATATTATAAAAAGTATTATTCAATATTATTAGTATTATAAAAAATATTATTAAATATTAATAATATTATTAAATATTAATAATATTATTAAATATTAATAATATTATTAAATATTAATAATATTATTATAATATTATTAAATATTATTAATATTTTTAAATATTTTTAATATTGTTAAATATTAATAATATTTTTAAATACTATTAAATATTATTAATACTAATAAATATTTTTAAATATTATTAATACTATTAAATATTATTAAGTATTATTAATATTATTAAAAATTATTAAATTTATTAAGACTATTAAATATTATTAGATACTAGTGTAACACTTATATATGTATTCACATTTTTTATTTTTATCATTATCATATGTATATTTATATTTATTAAAATAACTATAAAGTTATATGTATTCAAATTTTAAAACATTAATTTATCTATATATGTCTAAAAAAAGAAAAAAACATTCATTTAAAATATTTAATTTTATATATTTGCTTGTAAGTTGAAAGTTCTTGGCCATGGGGGAATTCTTTTAATATTTTCTAAGTACACACCTTCAAAGAATGTTTAGTTGGAGAATTCTTTTACACTAAATAATTGGAGAAAAAAATCATGAAATTTAAATGGTAGAAACTAAAACAATGTATATAAGAATGGAAAAATACAAAAAAAAAATACAAAAAAATCAATAAACTGCTATAGAGAATGTAGACAAGCCAATAACAAAATATTTTTATACATTTCTCTTTTAATATATTTTTTTTAGAAAAATAAATTGCTAAATGATGGATTTATTGTATTAATTTTGATATGCAGTTAAGCATATATATTATTCCTTCAAATAAATAGAGTTAACCATGAGAGAAAAATAAATGGTGTCATCCTTTTAAAATGTGACTAAAAGATAACTCTTTTTAATTAAATAAAATAAAAATAATAATTAAATGAGTTTGTATTTTCCAGAATTAGTATTTCACTAAAAAAAATAATAAATATAGATTAATTTAAAAGAAAAATAATAATATTAATGAAGTTAGAGAAAGAAGGTGAAAAATTAATGGAGACGGTAGCACATGTCATTATAATAAGTTACCTTGTTTGTGAAAATAATAATAATAATTTAATTAAATTACATGTTAAAATTTAATGGATTTTCTGAATAAAAATGTGTTTGAGAGAGAAGAAGTAGCACATGTCATTATCATCAGTTACCTTGTTTGAGAAAATAATAATAATAATTTAATTATATTTTGTTTAATAAAATAATAATGAATTATATTTTGTTTAATAAAATAATAATTAATTATATTTTGTTTAATAAAATAATAATTAATTATTTTGTTTTCTAAAATTTCTACAGTAATTATAGTTTATGACTTTTATGTTATACAAAATCAGCTAAAATCATGTTACTATAGTAAAACTTTTACGTATATAAAATATAAAGTAAAATTATAAAGTAAAATTATATATATTTGACACAATTTTTCGTATGAAGTTGTGTGATTTATCTAAATTTATAATATTATTTTTTATGTTAAAATCACATGTATAAATAAAATAAATTTTCACTATAAAACTAACATTTCATGGATGGCAATGTTGCTAAAAAAAAAAACTTACTTAATTCTATTATTTGTAAAAGTTCATTGATTTGGACACAACTTCTGAGAGCTATTAATATAAACAGTGTGTAGTCACAACTTAAGTTCTGTAAATGCCATGTAATGTCATCTCTGTCAGTAGTTTCCAAAAGTCATTCTTTGCAATCTAATTGTCTATTTAAAAACTAACATGTTGAAAAACACTCAATATTGTTAAAGATTAATCCCACTTCGTCCTTCCTCCTCTCCCTGGTTTCTCACCGCCGCCACCGCCAAGAACTGCAGGAAAGTCCAGTAGCTTCAGTCCAAAACTTGCTTACATACTTCTGGTTGTCTTCATCATCGTCTTCTTCTTCATCTCTTTTATATACTTCTACATGCGAAGGAGCTCGACGAACCTCGCGGCGGCCGGCAACATCCAAGGGCAAGCGCCCGTGGCTTCGAGACCTCTGACTGTGGTGGTCGTGGTGGCCGAAGCAGCTGGGGAGTGCAGTATCTGCCTGGAGGGGGTGGCAGAGTGAGAGGACGTGAAGATGACTGCCCATTGCAGGCACATCTTCCACGCGAACTGCATCGACACTTGGTTGGAGAACCATGTGACGTGCCCGGTGTGCCGATATTCCGAGATGGGTGGAGAGGAGGAGCTTGTGACGGTGGGAGGAGGAGGAGGTGAAGAAGAAGATGCAACAGAGTAGTAGGGAGTGAAGAAGATGAAGTTTCTGTGTTGAGTGGAATATGATGTGAGAGAAAAGTTTAGTATAATGTGTGTAATGTGTAATGTGTATGATGTGAAATATTTATAAAATAGTGTATTTGATTCAATTTATTTCACATTGTATCATAATATTTTAATAAATAATCAAATTAAAAAATAGGTTGTGCGGAAGTGTGATGCGTTTGTTGGGACAGAGGACCGGTTGTCTGATTCAGTTCTAGTGCGTGAGGATTTCAGGGGAGTGAAGAAGAAAGAGAAGGTGGGCTTGAATAATTTTTTTGCTGATAGGGTTCTTGAGCTTGTTGCCACTGAGTTTGGTTATGAGTGGCGGCGAAAACAGATGCCCATTTGGGAGATGCTGCTGAGTTTTCTGTATAAAGAAGATTGTTGGGCGTTGGTGGTTGTTTCTAATGGCAAAGATGAGTCATGTATTGGTATTCTGAGACCTTTTACTGTGCTTGCTGGTCTCTTGACTGTGTTGGGGGATCCACATGAGTCTAGTGGTCGATGAAGCTGGGGAGTGTAATATCTGTCTGGAGGGGGTTACAGAGGGAGAGGACGTGAAGATGAATATTTCTTAGCTGGTGTGGTGCATCAAATGGAGCGCACGTAATCGCAAAGTAGTGATGCATCAAATATTATTAATATTATTAAATATCATTAATATTATTAAATGTTAGTAATATTATTATATTTTATTAATATTATTATATATTATTAATAACATTAAATATTATTAAATATTATTACTATTATTAAATATTATTATATTATTAAATATTATTAAATATTATTAATATTATTATATATTATTAATATTATTATATATTATTAATATTATTAAATATTACTAATATTATTAAATATTATTACTATTATTAAATATTATTAATATTATTATATATTATTAATATTATTATATTTTATTAATATTATTAAATATTACTAATATTATTAAATATTACTAATATTATTAAATATTATTACTATTATTAAATATTATTAATATGATTAATATTATTAAATATTATTAAATATTATTAATATTATTCAATATTATTAATATTATTAAATACTATTAATATTATTAATATTATTAAATATTATTAATATTATTAAATACTATTAATATTATTAATATTATTAAATATTATTAATATTATTAATATTATTAATATTATTAATATTATTAAATATTAGTAAATATTATTAATATTATTAAATATTATTAATATTATTAAATATTATTAAATTTTATTAAATATTATTAATATTATTAAATATTATTAATATTATTAAATATTATTAATATTATTATATATTCTTAATATTTTTAAATATTATTATATATTATTAAGATTATTATATATTATTCATATTATTAAATATTATTAATTTTATTAAATATTATTAATATTATTATATATTATTAATATTATTATATTTTATTAATATTATTATATATTATTAATATTATTAAATCTTATTAATACTATTAAATCTTATTAATATTATTAAATATTATTAATATTATGAGCAACCGTGACAAGATTCCTCTCTATGAGATGGAAAAACATGAGACGGAAAATTAGAGCAACGTTAATCTAAAAAAAGAAAAGAAACCTTGCACCGAAGAATGTTCACCGTTCCTCCTCTCCCTCATGCCCCAAAAGGTTTCTCGCCGCCGCCGCCGTCATGAAGTGGTGTAACAAAGGCCAGTAGCTTCAGTCCAACAATGGCATACATATTTATCGTTGTCTTCATCATCATCTTCTTCTTCGTCTGTTTGATAGACTTCTACATGCGCAGGCGATCCTCCTCGACGAAGTCCGCGGCCGGCAACATCCAAGGACAAGCGGTGTCGAATCCCGTGGTTTCGAGACTTTTGACGGTGGTGGCCGTGGTGGCCGAAGCAGCTGGGGAGTGTACTATCTGTCTAGAGGGGGTGGCAGAGGGAGAGGACGTGAATATGAATATTCCTTGGCTGGTGTGGTGCATCAAATGTAGCGCACCTAATTGCACGTAATTGCAATGTAGTGGTGCTTCAAATATTATTAATATTATTAATATTATTAAATATTAGTAATATTATTAAATATTAGTAATATTATTAAATATTAGTAATATTATTATATTTTATTAATATTATTATATATTATCAGTAATATTAAATATTATTATATATTATTAAATATTATTAATATTATTATATTATTAATATTATTATATATTATTAATATTATTAAATATTACTAATATTATTAAATATTATTACTATTATTAAATATTATTATATATTGTTAAATATTATTAATATTATTATTATTATTAATATTATTATTATTATTATTATTATTGATTTTATTATATATTATTAATATTATTAAATATTACTAATATTATTAAATATTATTACTATTACTAATATTATTAAATATTATTACTATTATTAAATATTATTAATATTATTTTATATTATTAATATTATTATATATTATTAATATTATTATATATTATTAATATTATTAAATATTACTAATATTATTAAATATTATTACTATTATTAAATATTATTATATTATTAAATATTATTAATATTATTATATATTATGAATATTATTATATATTATTAATATTATTATATATTATTCATATTATCATATATTATTAATATTATTATATATTATTAATATTATTATATATTACTAATATTATTATATATTACTAATATTATTAAATATTACTAATATTATTAAATATTATTACTATTATTAAATGTTATTAATATTATTAATATTATTAAATATTATTAATATTATTAAATATTATTAATATTATTAAATATTATTAATATTATTATATATTATTAAGATTATTAAATATTATTATATATTATTAATATTAGTAATATTATTAAATATTATTAATATTATTATATATTATTAATATTATTATATATTATTAAATATTATTGATATTATGAGCAACCGTGACAAGATTCTTGTCTCTTAGATGGAAGATAATGAGACGGAAAAACAGACCAACGTTAATCTTAGAAAAGTAATATTATATTTTATTAATATTATTATATATTATTAATATTATTAAATATTACTAATATTATTAATATTATTAAATATTACTATTATTATTAAATATTACTAATATTATTAAATATTATTACTATTATTAAATATTATTATATATTGTTTAATATTATTATATATTGTTTAATATTATTATATATTGTTTAATATTATTATATTATTAAATATTATTAATATTATTAAATATTACTAATATTATTAAATATTACTAATTTTATTAAATATTTCTAATATTACTAAATATTATTACTTTTATTAAATATTATTAATATTATTAAATATTATTAATATTATTATATTTTATTAATATTATTAAATATTATTAATATTATTAAATATTATTAATATTATTATATATGATTAATATTATTAAATATTATAATATATTATTAATATTATTATATATTATTATATTATTAATATTATTATATGTTATTAATATTATTATATTATTAATATTATTAATATTATTAATATTATTAATATTATTAATATTATTAATATTATTAATATTATTAAATATTATTAATATTATTATTATTATTAAATATTATTAATATTATTAAATATTATTAATATTATTATATATTATTAATATTATTAAATATTATTAATATTATGAGCAACCGTGACAAGATTTCCTTCTATAATATGGAAGAACATGGGACGGAAAAATAGAGCAACGTTAATCTTAGAAAAGAAAAGAAACCATGCATTGAAGAATATTCACCGTTCCTCCTCTCCCTCATGCCTGAAACAGTTTCTCGCCGCCGTCGTCGCTAGATAGTTGTGCAGCAAAGGCTAGGAGCTTCAGTCCGACATTTGCGTACATATTTTTCGTTGTCTCTTCATCATCATCTTCTTCTTCGTCGGTTTGATATACTTCTACATGCGAAGGCGATCCTTCTCGACGAACCCCGCAGCCAGCAAAATCCAAGAGCAAGCGTTGTTGAATCTCGTGGTTTCGAGACCTCTGACGGTGGTGGCCGTGGTGGCTAAAGCAGCTGGGGAGTGTACTATCTGTCTGGAAGGGTGGCAGAGGAAGAGGACGTGAAGATGACTGCCCATTGCAGGCACATCTTTCACACGAATTGCATCGACACTTGGCTGGAAATGCAAACACAGAATCAATACAAAGAGTTCAATGCAGGTTAATGGAAACATAATTATTGGGACCAGTTTTGGAATATATAATTGTCGTCTTACATCACGTGTTCAATGCAGGTGATCGTTTTATAATCGTAGATTTGGTTAAAGAATTGAAAAAAATGTATACTTTTTTTTTTTAATGTGGTTGATAATTGTATATGTTGGTTCAACCATGAAGATAACACTTACGTAGGTTTGGTGGACGAAGAGGAGAATAAAAACATACATTTAATTTGATAGGAAAGAAATAACAAAAAAAAGAAGACGAAACTAAAAGAATATATGTTATTTATTATGTAGATAGTACATGTTCTATTTTTTTGATAGCTTCAGATCCTGCCGATCTTGCAGTAGAATTCTTTGGACACAACCCTGTTTTCGGAAAATAGGAATTTGGATCTTCTGTGGGGATCGTGGGTTAAGAATCACAATGTGGGGGAAGGGATGTATGAGTTGGTCGACAATCGGATGGGAAAACATAGAACGAACTCACATGTTAACATGCTACTCCGTTTAAGTCTTACTTTTACTGGTGTAGAAAGTTAAACGACAACGACTATTTTCAATTTATAATGACGGTGGTGGCCGTGGTGGCTATTACGAAGTGGACTTTAAGCCTAACTCAACCCCATAAAACCGGCTCATAGGGTTGAGGTTTGCACCCACTTATATACAATGAAAGGCTCTAATCTCTAGTCGATGTGGGATCTCCAACACCCCCCTCACGCCGAGACCGCCAACTCGTGCGTGGGACTATATATTATGGGTGGTCCGATAGCGGCCCGATAGCGGGTGGCACGATAGGCCCAACAAATACTCGCTAGGATAGGCTCGAAATGGCTCTGATACCATATTACGAAGTGGACTTTAAGCCTAACTCAACCCCATAAAACCGGCTCATAGGGTTGAGGTTTGCACCCACTTATATACAATGAAAGGCTCTAATCTCTAGTCGATGTGGGATCTCCAACACCCCCCCTCACGCCGAGACCGCCAACTCGTGCGTGGGACTATATATTATGGGTGGTCCGATAGCGGCCCGATAGCGGGTGGCACGATAGGCCCAACAAATACTCGCTAGGATAGGCTCGAAATGGCTCTGATACCATATTACGAAGTGGACTTTAAGCCTAACTCAACCCCATAAAACCGGCTCATAGGGTTGAGGTTTGCACCCACTTATATACAATGAAAGGCTCTAATCTCTAGTCGATGTGGGATCTCCAACAGTGGCCGAAGCAGTTAGGGTGTAGTATCTGCCTGGAGGAGGTGGCAGAGGGAGAGGACGTGAAGATGAATGCCCACTGTCAGCACATCTTCCACACCAACTACATCGACACTTGGCTGGAGAACCATGGTAGGTGCCCGGTGTGCCGATATTCTGAGATGAGTGGAGAGGAGGAGCTTGTGACGGTGGGAGGAGGTGAAGAAGAAGAAGAAGATGAAGTTTCTCAAACAGAGTAGAAAGTGTTGAGTGACATATTTATATGTTAGGACTGAGAGAAAAATTTCTTTTATTAGTATATTGTGTGGAAGAGGAAAAAGTTGTGTGTAATGTGTAATATTTATAAAATAATTATTTATTTGTTATGGAAACTATTACCGTTAATGAAGATGAATATTCCTTGTCTGGTGTGGTGCATCAAATGGAACGCACGTAATCGACATGTAGTGGCGCATCAAATATTATTAATATTATTAAATATTATTAATATTATTATTAAATATTATTAATATTATTAATATTATTATATATTATTATATATTATTAATATTATTATATATTATTAATATTATTAAATATTATTAATATTATTAAATATTATTAATATTATTAAATATTATTAATATTATGAATTATGATTTTATAATTCTTCATATTATATTAAATATTATTAATATTATTAAATAATATTAATATTATTAAATATTATTAATAATATTAATATTATTAAATATTATTAATAATATTAATAATATTAAATATTATTAATAATATTAATAATATTAATATTATTAAATATTATTAATAATATTAATAATATTAATATTATTAAATATTATTAATAATATTATTATTAATAATATTTAATAATATTAATATTATTAATAATATTTAATAATATTAATATTATTAATATTATTAAATACTATTAATATTATTAAATACTATTAATATTATTAAATACTATTAATATTATTAAATACTATTAATATTATTAAATACTATTAATATTATTAAATACTATTAATATTATTAAATACTATTTATATTATTATATACTATTAATATTATTATATATTATTAATATTATTATATATTATTAATATTAATAAATATTATTAATATTATTAATATTATTATATATTATTAAATATTATTAATATTATTATATCTTTCTCATTGTCTTCATCATCATCTTCTTTTTTGTCGGTTTGGTATATTTCTACATTCGAAAGTGATCCTCCACGACGAACCCCGCGGCAGGCGACCTCCAAGGGCAAGCGGTGTCGAATCCCGTGGCTTCGAGACTTCTAACGGTGGTGGGCGTGGTGGCCGAAGTAGTTGGAGAGTGTACTATCTGTCTGGAGAGGGTGGCAAAGGGAGAGGAGGTGAAGATGACTGCCCACTGTAAACACATCTTCCATGCAAACTGCATCGACACTTGGCTGGAGAACCATGTTACGTGCCCGGTGTGCCGATATTCTGAGATGAGTGGAGAGGAGGAGCTTGTGACGGTGGGAGAAGGTGAAGAAAAAGAAGATGAAGTTTCTGGAACAGAGTAGGAAGTGTTGAGTGGCATATTTATATGTTAGGAGTGAGAGAAAAGTTTATTTTATTAGTATAATGTGTGGAAGAGGATAAAGCTGTGTATAATGTGTAATATTTATAAAATAATTATTTATTTGTTATGGAAACTATTAGAGTCAAGGAAGATGAATATTCCTTGTATGGTGTGTGCATCAAATGGAGCGCACGTAATTGCATGGTGCATCAAATATTATTAAATATTGTTAATATTATTAATATTATTATTAAATATTATTAATATTATTATATATTATTAATATTATTAAATATTACTAACATTATTAAATATTATTAATATTATGAATTATGATTTTATAATTCTTCATATTATATTAATATTATTATATATTATTAATATTATTATATTATTAATATTATTATATATTATTAATATTATTAAATATTACTAATATTATTAAATACTATTAATATTATTAAATATTATTAATATTAATAAATATTATTAAATTATGAGTTACGATTTTATAATTCTTCATATTATATTAAATATTATTAATATTATTATATATTATTTGTAACATCCCTAAATTTTCCCATATCTATAACCATAATCTGTATGAAATATTAAAATAAATATATAAACATAATTCAAATATATATAAAATTTCATTATTATAAAATTTCAAATTATTTCTCTCTTCATAAGACTTGAAACATTTACATAAAATTTAAAACACAATTTCAAAAGAAAAATAAACATTTTCCCTCATCCATCTTCTCACCGAGAAACTTTATCACCTATAACATCATCTGCTCCCCGTGTAAAATACACGATCATCACAGATCAAAGAAAAACAACCACAAAACAAAACAAAGGGTAAGCTAGGTATTTTTAAAACTTATAACACAAATATGACTTTAAACATCCATATAAATTCATCTTTACTCATCATTACGTGTTTTGTAAAATCATTACTTCTCAAACTATTTAGTTTGCAAATGCACAACAATAATTCTCTATTTATTTTTCAAATACAATAATTTTTCATTTATATATTTATTTCCAAATTCAATAACAATTTTCTTCATTTTTTAATTAATCAAATAATTAAGTTATTGTATTACATTACCGTCAAACATGATTCATACACGATTATCCAATTTTTTGTTACTTAAAACTAACACTCTTAGAAAATTATGTATTAAATTAATTTTTAACATTACATAACTTACTACACAATATATAAACAATAAAATTAAAAAAAGAAAAATGACGTGGCAGAAGAAGTCAGTATGACATGGCAGAAGTCATGCCTAATTTGAACGATTTCTACATATGAGTCGTGCTGAATTGGCACGACTTGCCTAACTTTGTAATTTTTTTAAACGGACCCCATTTTGGTGAAAGTCAAAAAAAAAAAAAAACCTCATCATGATCAAAAAACTGCTTGTGACGGTGGGAGGAGGAGGTGAAGAAGAAGAAGATGCAGAAGTTGTTTCTAGAACAGAGTAGTAGGAGGTGAAGAAGAAGATGAAGTTAAGTGTTGAGTGGAATATGATGTGAGAGAAAAGTTTAGTATAATATGTGTAATATGAAATATTTATAAAATAGTGTGCTTCTACTATTTGATTCAATCTATTTGACACTTTGACACTGTATCATAATATTTTAATAAAGAATAAATAGGCGCATTTGGGAACCTAACCAACCCAATCTAAAACGCAGTATCAGAATCCGATCCAAGTCCAAACACGCAATCACCGGGTTCTGTCTCCGTCTCTCTTCGTTCCTAACCCTATCATTTTCTGTATAACTCTCTCTCTTCAATTCCTTTTCCTTTAATTCGAACTCTTAATTGCGTTATATGCCTGTTGAATTTATCTGAATTGAAAAAATATTTTGTCAAATTTTGCTTTTATTTAGAGATTCTTGTATACAGGGCACACAATTGTAGCAGTCTATGGTTTTAAATTGCAGGCATACCCAATTTTGCCTTCTCTTTTCTTCAATTTACTGTGACTTTGATGCTTATTTAAGTGTCAAGTTCAAACCTAGAAAAGTTTGCTTGCTGGGTAAGATTGTGTGCATATTTACCTAGTAAATTTGATCAGGAAAGGAGTCAACATGATCTATTGAAATGTGGTCTTCAACAGAAAATTATTCGTATTTGTGCCTATCTGCTCATTATATTGATGAGGAATGGACATTACAGAAGAAAATCTTGAACTTTGTCACACTTGATTCTTTGCACACTGAAGACTTACTTCCTGAAGTGATTATCAAATGTCTGAATGAATGGTATATTGACGGCAAGCTTTTTGCCTTGACACTTGATGATTGTTCAATCAGCAAGTACATTTTTTCTAAAGTATACTTTTATGATATATTTGTCTTCAACTTAATAAAGAACTAAAGTCATGATTCATGACAATGATATTCATGCTTAATCATGTGGATCAAACAATACGTGTAACACACACAAACAAAACCTTACAAGACAGTAAGTGGTTGTCTTTATCAAATACTTTACATTAATAACATGGAAAAAAAATTATGGAAACAAGACAGTATGAAGAATAAGACCGAAATAGTTAATATATTGAATTTAATTTCATTAAATGAATTGTAGTTGAATCTTTTTAGACTAGATCTCTTTCAAACCTTAAATATATAAAAACATGGTTGAAAAAAAAATCTTCATTAATATAAAGATATATATATCATGATTACTCAAAAAAAAATAAAATTTAATAAGAAGATCAAATAAGAATAAGCACTTGATTATTTAAGGTTAAAACATTGAACAATTCGGTTAAATTTAAAATAAGTGTTTTTGCAATAAATAATTTTAAATAATCATATATTTAATAAATAAATAAGATTTTTTGTTAAAAAAACAGAAAACTGCTTATTTTACTAACTTTTTTTTTAAAAAAAAGCACAAACAAACTCATCCATTATTTCTCATATTTTTTTAATAAAAAATACATTTGAATATAAATATTTAGTTTAAATTTATTGAAACGTGTATCTCAATTATTATTTAATGATTTAAAATTAATTTTTATAAAAATCTAAACTGGAGGGTACTGTGATTAGAATCAGAATAAAAGTATTAAGTTGATAATGCAAAACAGAATAAAACAAAAAGAAAAAGTAAAAATGTTAAGTTGATTTCATACATGAAAAAGGTTATGCCATTTGTCTGCCTAACTTTGGAACACAATAAGAGGACAAAAGCCACATAACATTTGTGTGTCTTCCTAATTCATTTTTGCATTTTAAAAGAGAGATTGTTGCATGAGAGAAATTTTTTTTGGGCAGAACTTAAGAAACTAAATCTTAGACAAGAATATTTGGAGAGGCAAAAAACTAGGACCAAGATAGAGGTATTTAGGACCAAGTGGGTTCAATTTTTACTTCATAAAGAACCACTAAGATATAATAAAAGGAGCTCTATTACAAGCCTTTAAAGAGTTCAATAACATAGAAAAATAGCAAAGAGATGTAATGCATTATTCATAGTACTTATACACAAGGTAGACAGTTCATTGGGACTAGAGGAGTACAAACTCATCTCTTTGGTAGAGAGACGGTATAAAATCATTTCAAAAATATATTAATGAGACTAAAACATGTTCTACCTAAGATTATTCATCAATCCCAATTCACATTCATAGAAGGAAGAGGACTAGTGGACACTATTGCTAGGCAAATAAGGTGTTAGAGGAGATGAGATGTAGGAAGACAAAAATGTATCAGAATGAAGGTAGATTATAGTGACTTTGTCTAATGAGATTTCATGTATGATATGTTGGAGCGATTAAGACTCAAAAGTAAATGGACTTGTTGGATGCAATGGTGTTTAAAATCAACCGCAATATCTCTTTTAGTAAATGGAAGTCCAAATAGAAGTTCAAACCCATCAAAAGATGAAGTCAAGGGGATCCTTTAATATCATTCTTGTTTCTAATTGTTGTTGAAGGACTGACATGAATTGTAAGGAAAATAGCTATAAAAGACATGTTAGAAGGGGTTAAAAGGATGGAAAGGAGGTGCTAGTAAATGCTCTACAATTTGTAGATATACACTAATCTTGACTGAAGCTAAAACATACAACATTCTTATATGCTTTGAACCAATGTTTGAACTTAAGGTCAATTTTCACAAAAGTAAAAGCAGAGTACAATGTCCATATCTTTCATCTATTTATAATTGATTGTGGGGGGCATCCAAGAAAATATAACTTTTTGGCAAACAATCATGAAAAATTAGAGAAAAATGATATCAACATGGAAAGGTAGGTGTTACGAAGTGGACTTTAAGCCTAACTCAACCCCATAAAACCGACTCATGAGGTTGAGGTTTGCACCCACTTATATACAATGAAAGGCTCTAATCTCTAGTCGATGTGGGATCTCCAACACACCCGTTCACGCCAAGAGTGACAGTAGCTCGTGCGTGGGGTAACATATTATGGGTGGTGGCCTGATAAACCCAACAAATACTCGCTAGGATAGGCTCGAAAATGGCTCTGATACCATGTATACATCTTCTTTCAAATCTCCATGTAAAAAGGCATTGTTTATGTCTAATTGTTTCAATTTCCAATTATAAATAGAAGCTAAAGAAAGAAGCAACCTTATGGTGGTCATCTTTGCTACTGGAGAGAAAGTATCAAGGTAGTCAATGCCTTTTGTTTGTGTATATCCCTTTGCCACTAACCTTGCTTTATACCTTTCAATTGTCCCATCAGACTTATATTTTATTTTGAATACCCATTTGCAACCTATGACAACTTTGTTCTTAGGCAGAAGAGCAGTCTCCCAAGTTTGATTTGACTCTAAAGCAGATATCTCACATTGTATAGCTTTTCTCCAACAGTCATGTTTCACAGCTTCAGAATAAGTGTTTGGCTCAACATGTGAAGAAAGAGACATAACAAAAGATTTGTAAGAAGGTGATAAATTGCTACAAGACAAAACAGAATTCAAAGGATATTTAACTCTTGAAGATGTACATGAAACATTAAGATTACAATGATAATCCTTTAAATACTCAGGTGGTCTTTTTATTCTTGTGCTCATTCGAACAGATGGATATGATTCAGAACTTTGTTCTATATCATGATTTTCATTGAGGTTTTGGTCTATATGGGAACAATCTACGTCCGAAACCTCAATTTGTGACTCACAATTATTATCACTGCTATTTTCAACATTATCACAAGGTGTATTATCACAAGGTGCAAGAATGACTTGTGATGGCTGACTTAAGATAGATTGATCTTCAGCAAACAAAATTTGATCATCAATATCGGGACTGTTAGTTTCATTACTAGTATCTTGAACCCTTTGGTATGGAAAAACATGTTCATAAAAGACAACATCCCTAGACACAAAATTTCTCTTGATTGAATATTCAAAAAAATATATCATTTTGTCCCCCTTGGACAACCAATAAAAACACATTTTGATGCTCTTGGATCAATTTTTCTTCTATTTGTGGACAAAGTGCTAGCATAACATAAAGAACCAAACACCTTTAATCCATTAAAATCTGCATCAGTTTTGAAAAGCATTTCATGAGGAGAAGAATAGTTTAAAACAGGTGTGGGAAGCATGTTTATAATATGCGCAGCATGTATCACAGAATATGACCAATAAATTTTGGGTAAATGAGATTGTATCATAAGAGCTCTTGCTACATCTAATAAATGACCATGTTTCCTTTCAACTATACTATTTTGTTGTGGAGTATTGACACATGATGTTTGATGTATTATTCCTTTACTGACAAAAAAATTAGTCATGACAAACTCAGTTCCATTATCACTTCTTATTATTTTTATTGTTGTCTCAAACTGTGTTTGAACAAAAGTAACAAAATGTTCCAAAATCTTAACAACTTCAGATTTTTGTTTCAAAAGAAAAATCCATGTGTACCTCGAATAGTCATCAACTATGGTCAAGAAATATTTATGGTCATGAATTGATGGTATTGAGTATGGTCCCCAAATATCCACATGAATCAAACCAAAACATTTTTTCAATTTAGATGTACTAATAGGTCTTTTTTGCTTTGCAAAATGACAAACATCACAAACAAAAGATTTGTTATATTTAACAAAAGGAAATTTATTCTTGATAACATCAATACATTTATTTGAAATATGACCTAATCGAAAATGCCAAAGGGTTTCTAGATCACTAGCACTGACATTAACAGTATTGGTGATGTGTGTAGATTCAAGGGGTTTAATTTGAAATTTCTGGTAAGATGAGATCCTGAGTATATAAAGTCTATCTTGCATCTTAGCATAACCAATTATTTTCAAGGAGTTTTTGTCTTGAATGTGACAACCATTAGAATCAAAGGTAAGAACACAAGATAGTCTATCAACCAATTTTGTTACTGAAAGAAGATTAAAAGTGAAGCAAGGAATATGCAAAACATTGTTTATGACATGATTTTGATTGAGAAAAACACTTCCAGAATAATTGGCAATGAATTGATTTCCATTTGGTAATTTGACATAAATAGGATCAATTTGATGATACGAAGTGAAGTAAGTTAAGGATGAACAAATGTGATCAGTAGCAGCACTATCAATAATCCAAGAACTAGAAGAAGAAATAGAGTTATTACCAGTTTGTGTTGTCATGTTGAAAGGAATAACAGAGACTTGACTAGAAACATTGTCACTGGATTTGACCTGTTGTAAAAGAGCTAACAATTTTTGATATTGCTCAGGAGTAAAACCAATTTGTTGAGACTCCACTTCTGACTTTGAACCTTCACGATTCTGCTCATTATTGTTAAAATTTGTATTGTGAAAGGCTGCATGACTTTGATGATGGTTCTGATTTTTAAATTTGAAATAAGGTGAAAAACCACGCTTTTTATAGCATGTATCAATGGTATGCCCCGTCTTTCCACAATAACTGCAAATTTTGGAAGTATATCCTCCTCCATAGCTTCCACTTCCATATCCACCACCCATGCCATAGGTCGTAGCATTGTTATTATAACCTCCTTTGCTAGTAGCAATCATTGCCTTGGATTGATCACCAAAAACTTGCCTCTCTTGTTGTGTAATGAGAGAGTAAACTCTATTCAATGATGAATTATCTGATAAACTAACATGGTAAGGTGAACAAAGATCTTGTGAGGGATCAACAACTTCACCCATAGATAAATGTAGCAACCAGAGCTCTAATCATAACTCTGATACCATATTAGAAAATAGAACAGAGATGAACAAAAGAGTAAACTGAAGACAAAGGATATGAGAATTTGTGTTGGAGATCCCACATCGACTAGAGATTAGAGCCTTTCATTGTATATAAGTGGGTGCAAACCTCAACCTCATGAGCCAGTTTTATGGGGTTGAGTTAGGCTTAAAGTCCACTTCGTAACATGGTATCAGAGCCATTTTCGAGCCTATTCTAGCTAGTATTTGTTAGGTTTATCAGGCCACCACACATAATATGTTATTCCACGCACGAGCTGTTGTCATTCTCGGCGTGAGGGGGGGTGTTGGAGATCCCACATCGACTAGAGATTAGAGCCTTTCATTGTATATAAGTGGGTGCAAACCTCAACCCTATGAGCCGGTTTTATGGGGTTGAGTTAGGCTTAAAGTCCACTTCGTAATAGTAGACAACTATCATATGCAGAAAAACTATGTCTCCAGAAATTGGTTCTCACTATCCTACCACTTTTCTACCTATCTTTCTTCAAATTTCCAAACAAAGTGGGAAATGAAATCATGCGGTTGCAGAAAAAATTCTTATAGGGGTGGGAGATTGAGGGAAAAAAGATTGCGCGAATTAAATGAGAAAATGTATGCAAAACAAAAGAAGAATGAGGACTTGCACCAAATACATTAATCAAGGAAAAAGAGGATGAATGGTTAAACCAACATATAAAAAGGTACCAAATGTCATTATAGGGGAAAACAGTAATATGTAGAAGCTACTTTGGAAAATTAAAGCATTACCATCGACATCGTTTTTTGTTTAGAGAGTAATTATAAATAGAGTGTCAAATAAAGATAAACTATACAAACAAGATGACACTATCTAGATTGCTCATAGTGCTACACCAAAGAATAAAAATAAAATACAAAAAGACCTATGTGGCAAAAATATGTGACACTAGATTGTAATAATCTAGTTTATATAATGAAACAATTATTTGTTTGATATTTTATTTTCTTTATATAATAAAACAATTATTTGTTTAATATTTTATTTCCCTATCAAGAGGAGGTGCAAATATTTTTATATAATCCAATTATAGTATGATAAAATTAGTAATTATTTTAAAATATAATCCGTATTTCTTTTAATTTATTAATAATGCAACAAAAAACTGTAGTAAAAAAGTACGAAAATCTAACATTACAAATGTTAATAGTTTTAAAATATGTTTTATTCACTTGTAAAAATTATTTTATTAACTAAAAAGTATTATACTTTTTAGATTTAGTTCTTCTTTAATAATTTAATCCTTGTATATAATAAAATTAGTATAGGTTTAGTCTTTCAAAACAACCATTTTTAAAAATTAAAAAAATAAATTTTATCTTTCATGAATGTATAACTCTGTCTAGTCCTTAATGGCTTTTAACTCCTTTAATATATGCAAATATACAAACACGTAAACTTATTTTGAAAATTTGTTTAGATGAAATATGACTTTCAACGGAACTAGAGTAGTTGAAATTATTATTACTTTTTTTATTTTTTTTAATAATACTTTTTTTATGTGATGATAAATGATTGTTGTTATTTGAAGTATCAACATAGTTGAGATGTCAAGTTGCATAATTTTGCTTAACATAAAGTTTTTTATAACCAAAATTATTATTAATAATTTAAAATATCCTTCCATTTCTTCCATGTTGGTTCACCTCCCACTTTCATTTTACCATCATCATCACCGTCTTCCCAATCCCATTTAGTAACAATAATAAAAATTAATAAAAATCAAACTCTTCCCTTTCATAAACTTATTATTTTTACTTAAACATTTATATATGATGTAAGTTTGAAAATTTCCAGTTAAACATTTATATATTGTGTAAGTTTGAAAAATTTCAGTTAAATATTTATATATGATGTAAGTTTGAAAATTAAAGAGCAAAAACATGGTTTGTTGAAGGTTGCACAAGCAGCCAAAGTAAGAAAAAACTTTTAACAGCTCCTTTTCCAATTATCATGGTCTAAGTTTAGTTAGAATGTTATGATTATTATTATATTTATAGGTATAATCATCAATATCAATATGATTAATAATATAAAAATTATTAATATTCATATATTTAATATCATTTTTATTATTATTTAAATTAATGATACTATTAATTATTACAAAAATATTATTAAATATTATTAACATTATTAAATAATATTGAATAATATTTTTAAATTAATTAAATATTATTAATATTATAAAAAGTATTATTCAATATTATTAGTATTATAAATAATATTATTAAATATTAATAATACTATTAAATATTAATAATATTATTAAATATTATTAATATTACTAAATATTATTAATATTACTAAATATTATTAATATTACTAAATATTATTAATATTACTAAATATTATTAATATTTTTAAATATTATTAATATTATTAAATATTAATAATATTTTTAAATACTATTAAATATTATTAATACTAATAAATATTTTTAAATATTATTAATACTATTAAATATTATTAAGTATTATTAATATTATTAATATTATTAAAAATTATTAATTTTATTAAGACTATTAAATATTATTAGATACTAGTGTAAATACTTATATATATATGTATTTACATTTTTTATTTTTATCATTATCATATGTATATTTATATTTATTAAAATAACTATAAAGTTATATGTATTCAAATTTTAAAACATTAATTTATCTATATATGTCTAAAAAAAGAAAAAAAACACTCATTTAAAATATTTAATTTTAAATATTTGCTCGTAAGTTGAAAGTTCTTGGCCATGGGGAATTCTTTTAATATTTTCTAAGTACACACCTTCAAGGAATGTTTAGTTGGAGAATTCTTTTACACTAAATAATTGGAGAAAAAATCATGAAATTTAAATGGTAGAAACTAAAACAATGTATATAAGAATGGAAAAATACAAAAAAAAAAGAAAAAAGTCAATAAACTGCTATAGAGAATGTAGACAAGCCAATAACAAAATATTTTTATACATTTCTCTTTTAATATATTTCTTTTAAAAAAGTAAATTGCTAAATGATGGATTTATTGTATTAATTTTGATATGCAGTTAAACATATATATTATTCCTTCAAATAAATAGAGTTCACCATGAGAGAAACGTGAGAGAAAAATAAATGGTGTCATCCTTTTAAAATGTGACTGAAAGATAACTCGTTTTAATTAAATAAAATAAAAATAATAATTAAATGAGTTTGTATTTTCCAGAATTAGTATTTCACTAAAAAAAAAAAATAAATATAGATTAATTTAAAAGAAAAATAATAATATTAATGAAGTTAGAGAAAGAAGGTGAAAAATTAATGGAGACTGTAGCACATGTCATTATAATAAGTTACCTTGTTTGTGAAAATAATAATAATAATAATTTAATTAAATTACAAGTTAAAATTTAATGGATTTTCTGAATAAAAACGTGTTTGAGAGAGAAGAAGTAGCACATGTCATTATCATCAGTTACCTTGTTTGAGAAAATAATAATAATAATTTAATTATATTTTGTTTAATAAAATAATAATTAATTATTTTGTTTTCTAAAATTTGTAAAGTAATTATAGTTTATGACTTTTATGTTATACAAAATCAGCTAAAATCATGTTCCTATAGTAAAACTTTTACGTATATAAAATATAATGTAAAATTATATATATTTGACACAATTTTTCGTATGAAGTTGTGTGATTTATCTAAATTTATAATATTATTTTTTATGTTAAAATCACATGTATAAATAAAATAAATTTTCAGTATAAAACTAACATTTCATGGATGGTAATGTTGCTTAAAAAAAAAAATTTACTTAATTTTATTATTTGTAAAAGTTCATTGATTTGGACACAATTTCTGAGAGCTATTAATATAAACAGTGTGTAGTCACAACTTAAGTTCTGTAAATGCCATGTAATGCCATCTCTGTCAGTAGTTTCCAAAAGTCATTCTCTGCCATCTAATTGTCTATTTAAAAACTAACATGTTGAAAAACACTCAATATTGTTAAAGATTAATCCCACTTCAACATTTGACTGAACTCTTTGATTATTTTGCTGCAAAAACATAAATGTAGAAAAACATAAATGTAGAAAACCATACTGAAATATTAGAAATATTAGAAAATAAAATTATTTTTAGTCACCTTTGCACATCATGCAAAAATTCAATTTGATCTTCAATATTACAAGTTTAAAGTTGTTCTTAGAATTAGGTTCGGATCTGCACATGTTTCCATTGATACAGAGCAACGATACAGAGCAACCGTCTGACAAGATTCTTCTTTCTCTATAAAATGGAAGAACAACGGAAAATCAGAGCAACGAGACAGAGCAACCGGAGAAACAACCATGCAGCGAAGTTTCGTCGTTCCTCCTCTCCCTGGTTTCTCGTCGCCGCCGCTGCCGCCGCCGCCGCCAAGAACTGCAGGAAAGTCCAGTAGCTTCAGTCCAAAACTTGCTTACATACTTCTGGTTGTCTTCATCATCGTCTTCTTCTTCGTCTCTTTTATATACTTCTACATGCGAAGGAGCTCGACGAACCCCGCGACGGTCGGCAACATCCAAGGGCAAGCGCCCGTGGCTTCGAGACCTTTGACTGTGGTGGCTGTGGTGGCCGAAGCAGCTGGGGAGTGCAGTATCTGCCTAGAGGGGGTGGCAGAGGGAGAGGACGTGAAGATGACTGCCCATTGCAGGCACATCTTCCACGCGAACTGCATCGACACTTGGTTGGAGAACCATGTGACGTGCCCGGTGTGCCGATATTCCGAGATGGGTGGAGAGGAGGAGCTTGTGACGGTGGTAGGAGGAGGAGGTGAAGAAGAAGAAGATGCAACAAAGTAGTAGGGAGTGAAGAAGATGAAGTTTCTGTGTTGAGTGGAATATGATGTGAGAGAAAAGTTTAGTATAATGTGTGTAATGTGTAATGTGTAATGTGTAATGTGTATGGTGTGAAATATTTATAAAATAGTGTATTTTGATTCAATTTATTTGACATTGTATCATAATATTTTAATAAATAATCAAATGAAAAAATAGGTTGTGCGGAGGAGGTGTGAAATTGGAGGTTAAGGTTGTGCGGAAGTGTGATGCGTTTGTTGGAACGGAGGACGGGTTGTCTGATTCGGTTATAATGCGTGAGGATTTCAGGGGAGTGAAGAAGAAAGAGAAGGTGGGTTTGAATGATTTTTTTTGCTGATAGGGTTCTTGAGCTTGTTGCCACTGAGTTTGGTTGTGAGTGGCAGCGAAAACAGATGCCCATTTGGGAGATGCTGCTGAGTTTTCTGTATAAAGAAGATTGTTGGGCGTTGGTGGCTGTTTCTAATGGCAAAGGTGAGTCATGTATTGGTATTCTGAGACCTTTTACTGTGCTTGCTAGTCTCTTGACTGTGTTGGGGGATCTACATGGGGCTAGTGGTCGATGAAGCTGGAGAGTGTACTATCTGTCTGGAGGGGGTGGCAGAGGGAGAGGACGTGAAGATGAATATTCCATGACTGGTGTGGTGCATCAAATGGAGCGGACGTAATTGCACGTAATCGCATTGTAGTGATGCATCAAATATTATTAATATTATTAAATATCATTAATATTATTAAATATTATTAATATTATGAGCAACCGTGACAAGATTCCTCTCTATAAGATGGAAAAACAACGGAAAAACAGAGCAACGATACAGAGCAACCGTGTGACAAGATTCCTCTTTCTCTATAAAATGGATGAACAAACGAAAAATCAGAGCAACGACAAAGCAACTGGAAATCAACAACCATGCAGCGAAGCTTCGCCATTCCTCCTCTCCCTGGTTTCTTGTCGCCGCCGCCAAGAACTGCAGGAAAGTCCAGTAGCTTCAGTCAGTCCAAAACTTGCCTACATACTTCTCGTTGTCTTCATCATCGTCTTATTTTTCATCTCTTTTATATACTTCTACATGCGAAGGAGCTCGACGAACCCCTTGCCTGAAGTGGTGCATCAAATAAAGCGCACGTAATTGCACGTAATCGTAATGTAGTGGTGCATCAAATATTATTACTATTATTAAATATTATTAATATTATTAAATATTAGTAATATTATTATATTTTATTAATATTATTATATTTTGTTAATATTATTATATTTTATTAATATTATTATATATTATTAATAATATTAAAAATATTAAAAATTATTATATATTATTAAATATTATTAATATTATTATATTATTAATATTATTATATATTATTAATATTATTATATATTATTAATATTATTATATATTATTAATATTATTATATATTATTAATATTATTATATATTATTAATATTAGTATATATTATTAATATTATTATATATTATTAATATTATTAAATATTACTAATATATTATTACTATTATTAAATATTATTATACATTATTAATATTATTATATATTATTAATATTATTATATATTATTAATATTAATATATATTATTAATATTATTATATATTATTAATATTATTATATATTATTAATATTATTATATATTATTAATATTATTATATATTATTAATATTACTATATATTATTAATATTATTATATATTACTAATATTATTAAATATTATTACTATTATTAATATTGTTAATATTATTAATATTATTAATATTATTAATCTTATTAAATATCATTAATATTATTAAATATCATTAATATTATTAAATATTATTATATTTTATTAATATTATTATATATTATTAATATTATTATATATTATTAATATTATTATATATTGTTAATATTATTATATATTGTTAATATTATTATATATTACTAATATTATTAAATCTTATTAATATTATTAAATATTATTTATATTATTAAATATTATTAATATTATGAGCAACCGTGACAAGATTCCTCTCTATAAGATGGAAGAACATGATACTGAAAAACAGAGCAACTTTAATCTTAGAAAAGAAAAGAAACCATGCACAGAAGAATGTTCACCGTTCCTCCTCTCCCTCATGCCCCAAACAGTTTCTCGCCGCCGCCGCCATGAAGTGGTGCAACAAAGGCCAGTAGCTTCAGTCCGACACTTGCATACATATTTATCGTTGTCTTCATCATCATATTCTTCTTGGTCCGTTTGATATACTTCTACATGCGAAGGCGATCCTCCTCGACGAACTCCGTGGCCGACAACATCCAAGGACAAGTAGTGTCGAATCCCGTGGTTTCGAGACCTCTGACGGTGGTGGCCGTGGTTGCCGAAGCAGCTGGGGAGTGTACTATGTGTCTGGAGGGGTGGCAGAGGGAGAGGACGTGAATATGAATATTCCTTGACTGAAGTGGTGCATCAAATAGAGTGCACGTAATTGCACGTAATCGCAATGTAGTGGTGCATCAAATATTTTGCTGCAAAAACATAAATGTAGAAAACCATACTGAAATATTAGAAATATTATAGAGAAATATTAGAAACTAAAATTATTTTTAGTCACCTTTGCACATCATGCAAAAATTCAATTTGATCTTCAATATTACAAGTTTAAAGTTGTTCTTAGAATTAGGTTCGGATCTGCACATGATTTCCATTGATACAGAGCAACGATACAGAGCAACCGTGTGACAAGATTCTTTTTTCTCTATAAAATGGATGAACAACGGAAAATCATAGCAACGAGACAGAGCAACCGGAGAAACAACCATGTAGAGAAGTTTCGCCGTTCCTCCTATCCCTGGTTTCTCGCCGTTGCCGCCGCCAAGAACTGCAGGAAAGTCCAGTAGCTTCAGTCCAAAACTTGCTTACATACTTCTTGTTGTCTTCATCATCGTCTTCTTCTTCGTCTCTTTTATATACTTCTACATGCGAAGGAGCTCGACGCACCCCGCGACGGCCGACAACATCCAAGGGCAAGCACTCGTGGCTTCGAGACCTCTGATTGTGGTGGCCGTGGTGGCCGAAGCAGCTGGGGAGTGCAGTATCTACCTGGAGGGGGTGGCAGAGGGAGAGGACGTGAAGATGACTGCCCATTGCAGGCACATCTTCCACGCGAACTGCATCGACACTTGGTTGGAGAACCATGTGACGTGCCCGGTGTGCCGACATTCTGAGATGGGTGGAGAGGAGGAGCTTGTGACGGTGGGAGGAGGAGGAGGAGGAGGAGGTGAAGAAGAAGATGCAACAAAGTAGTAGGGAGTGAAGAAGATGAAGTTTCTATGTTGAGTGAAATATGATGTGATAGAAAATTTTAGTATAATGTGTGTAATGTGTAATGTGTATGATGTGAAATATTTATAAAATAGTGTATTTGATTCAATTTATTTGACATTGTATCATAATATTTTAATAAATAATCAAATTAAAAAATAGGTTGTGCGGAGGAGGTGTGAAATTGGAGGTTAAGGTTGACCGGAAGTGTGATGCGTTTGTTGGAACGGAGGACCGGTTGTCTGATTCGGTTCTAGTGCCACTACAAAAAATCATGTATAAAGTGACGGTTTTAATACGACGGTTATTAATAACCTTCACAAATTTTTGTATAATACGACATTTGACTAACCACCACAATTATCCTTCAACCGCCACAATTATCCTTCAAAATAAAAATCTCACGTTTTCCTTCTTTATTATTTCCAATTATTTTTTAAAACTTGACTCCTAGGAACCCCGAAACTCTCTTCCCTTTCTCTTTCTTTTCACTCTGTTAAACACGAAATCCTCACGAAGCCCTCCACCCTCCTCACGAAATCCTCCACGCGAAACCCTTTGTGATTCGCGAAACCCTTTGTACTTCACAAAACTATCTCACCTTCACTCACTCTTCCCTTCACTCACTCGCACACTATCGCGCCCTTCATTATTCGCCATCGCCGCCTCTGCGCAAGGATTTGAAACTTTTGTCCGCGAACCCTACCTCTCCTCACTCTCGCGTTCACGCCTTAACTCTCCACCACTGTCCGCGATGGTCTGCGACTGTCCGCCACGATTGAGAGAGAAATGGCGACCAACATTGGAATCATGGATGCGGCTTACTTTGTTGGCAGATCTGAGATTCTTTCTTGGATCAACTCGACTTTGCAACTCAGTCTCTCCAAAATCGAATAGGTTTATCTTCTCTTTTTATACTTTAATTTGATTATCTTCTTTAATTTCTTAGTTTATCTATTTCGTTGGATCGTTAATTTTTCAGGCATGTTCCGACGCTGTTCATTGCTAGCTTCTCGATGCGGCTCATCCTAGGATAGTAAAAGAGTCATCCTAGCATATTTGCATTGGAAAATTACAAAGTACGTTTCCATTTGATGAAATCTTTATGTAATCCTGATTTTAGCTTATGCGATCTGTCATTTAGTTTAATGTTTTTCAGACAGGTAATGATCTTATTAAGTTTAAGACTAAAGGCATATGTGCTTACAATCTCAGTACTGGGATTTTTTGTTTAATTTTTTATTGACTATTGTGGCTTTTGTCTCTGTGTGTGGTGCTTTTCGTAGAATTTGGCATCACGATCATTGGTTGATGATGTGCTTAAGAAGGTTGATGGGCTGCGAGCTTGATGTTCCACTATCACAACTTGCGATTGCATGGTGTGTTGCTAATTCCAATGTTTCTTCTATTATTTGTGGTGCTACAAAGGAGTCCCAGGTTAGTTCTTTTAGCTGTTTAAGGAGATTGCTAGTTTATCTATTATTGAAATGTTGATTGTTGTTAGAATGTTGATTGGAAATTGTTGAAATATTTTATATATTTTCGCCCTTATCTAACTTCTAGAGTATTGTTTATAGTCTTTTTCTGTGGCTACTCCAAAAGGAATTTTTGTGAATTGAAGTAAATTAATTGAGGAAAGTGTTAGATTTGTGTAGAGCTACAGCGTAGTTGGTAACAGAAATGGTAACATTTGGTAGGAAAATAGGTAGTGTAATTGATTAGATTCCCGTGGGCATGTGTGATTGTGACACCTTCCCATATCATGATGATGCAGAGCAACCGTATGAGTGAGAAAAAGAAGCAGAGTAACAGTACTTATGGTAGTTTGTCATTTCTTCCAGATTCTATGGATTATAATGTTCATTTGAATATTTATTGATTTATTTAAGTTGGATGTCACTTGTTTGGAATATTCTTACCCTTATGTAATATAAAGTTACACTTGTAAGTTTCTTGATATCTCCATGTTACCTCTTCAAAAACGAAGGATGAACTTGGTGATGTATAGTTATATAGGGAGTAGAAAGGAAAAGTGGGAATAAAATAGTCACACTAATATCTTTGAAACCATGACAAACTTATCACAAGAAACAAGATATAATAACAATGAAATGCTTGTCTGCAGAGGAAGGCAACAAAACCTTGGGTGAACCTTCCTACACCATGATTTTTTATATGGTTTTCCCATGTACATTATTAACATGTATATAGAAACAATACTAATTAACTAACCATTATTGCCTGGCTAAAGAATTAGATCCACAAAGTATTAAAACTTGGCAAAGAAATTAATCAGTAGAATTTGTAAGATTATGCAGGTTTTCACAGGATCTATAATATACAAATCAATTTTCTGCCGCCACATTTATGAAACCAAAATTTGATTAAATTTTAATATCTTCTTTCCATTATATGCTGAAAAATATCTACTAACTTTATTGAGAATCAATATTCATAAAAATGGATTAATTATACGTTTTATAATGTTGATAATAAGTGGTTCCTGGGTATATATGTTTCTTGATTGCTAATAAAAAAAATACGTGAAGTATAAGTTTATAGTCGTACACTAGTATTTTAGTAGACTTGAGAAATCAAATTTGTGAATTCCATAATACTAAACTCTCCATCACATGACATTTCTCATACATTTATTATAATAAATTAATATTATAATAAATTATATATTCACGTTTGGTTCTTAATTTGTTTGACATTTTAATTGGTATTATTCAATCGATCTTGCGGCGGGTAGTGTAAAACAACCACATTAAACTTTGTGGCAGCCAGTTCTATGGCGGTTTGGGAAACCGCCACAAGCGTATATTGTGGCAGTTACAAACGCCAGTTTATACGAAAATAACCGCCACAATATACACTTTTTTTGTAGTGTGTGTGAGGATTTCAGGGGAGTGAAGAAGAAAGAGAAGGTGGGTTTGAATGATTTTTTTGCTGATAGGGTTGTTGAGCTTGTTGCCACTGAGTTTGGTTGTGAGTGGCGGAGAAAACAGATGCCCATTTGGGAGATGCTGCTGAGTTTTCTGTATAAAGAAGATTTTTGGGCGTTGGTGGTTGTTTCTAATGGCAAAGGTAAGTCATGTATTGGTATTCTGAGACCTTTTACTGTGCTTGCTGGTCTCTTGACTGTGTTGGGGGATCCACATGGGGCTAGTGATCGATGAAGCTGGGGAGTGTACTATCTGTCTGGAGGGAGTGGCAGAGGGAGAGGACGTGAAGATGAATATTCCTTGGCTGGTGTGGTGCATCAAATGGAGCGCACGGAATTGTGCGTAATCGCAATGTAGTGATGCATCAAATATTATTAATATTATTAAATATCATTAATATTATTAAATGTTAGTAATATTATTATATTTTATTAATATTATTATATATAATTAATAATATTAAATATTATTAATATTATTATATTATTCATATTATTATATATTATTAATATTATTATATATTATTAATATTATTATATATTATTAATATTATTATATATTATTAGTATTATTAAATATTATTACTATTATTAAATATTATTATATATTATTAATATTATTATATATTATTAATATTATTATATATTATTAATATTATTAAATATTACTAATATTATTAAATATTACTAATATTATTAAATATTACTAATATTATTAAATATTACTAATATTATTAAATATTACTAATATTATTAAATATTACTAATATTATTAATATTATTAAATATTACTAATATTATTAATATTATTAAATATTACTAATATTATTAATATTATTAAATATTACTAATATTATTAATATTATTAAATATTACTAATATTATTAATATTATTAAATATTACTAATATTATTAATATTATTAAATATTACTAATATTATTAATATTATTAAATATTACTAATATTATTAATATTATTAAATATTACTAATATTATTAATATTATTAAATATTACTAATATTATTAATATTATTAAATATTACTAATATTATTAATATTATTAAATATTACTAATATTATTAATATTATTAAATATTACTAATATTATTAATATTATTAAATATTACTAATATTATTAATATTATTAAATATTACTAATATTATTAATATTATTAAATATTACTAATATTATTAATATTATTAAATATTACTAATATTATTAATATTATTAAATATTTCTAATATTATTAATATTATTAAATATTACTAATATTATTAATATTATTAAATATTACTAATATTATTAATATTATTAAATATTACTAATATTATTAATATTATTAAATATTATTAATATTAATATTATTATATTATTAAATAATATATATATTATTAATATTGTTATATTTTATTAAATATTAATAAATATTATTACTATTATTAAATATTATTAATATTATTAAATATTATTAATATTATTAAATATTATTAATATTATTAAATATTATTAATATTATTAATATTATTAAATATTATTAATATTATTAAATATTATTAATATTATTAATATTATTAAATATTATTAATATTATTAATATAATTAAATATTGTTAATATTACTAAATATTATTAATATTATGTATATTATTAATATTATTAAATTTTATTATATATTATTAATATTATTAAAGATTATTATATATTATTCATATTATTAAATATTATTAATTTTATTAAATATTAATAATATTATTAAATATTAATAATATTATTAAATATTAATAATATTATTATATATTAATAATATTATTATATATTAATAATATTATTATATATTAATAATATTATTATATATTAATAATATTATTATATATTAATAATATTATTATATATTATTAAATATTACTAATATTATTAAATGTTAACCGTTCCTCCTCTCCTCATGCCCCAAACGGTTACTCGTCGCTGCCGCCAGGAAGTGGTGCAGCAAAGGCCAGTAGCTTCAGTCCGACCCTTGCGTACATATTTCTCGTTGTCTTCATCATCATCTTCTTCTTTTTCGTCGGTTTGATATACTTCTACATGCGAAGGCGATCCTCCTCGAAGAATCCCGCGACCGGCAACATCTAAGGGCAAGCGATGTCGAATCCCGTGGTTTCGAGTCCTCTGACGGTGGTGGCCGTGGTGTCCGATGCAGCTGGGGAGTGTACTATCTGTCTGGAGGGGGTGGCAGAGGGAGAGGACGTGAAGATGAATATTCTTTAGCTGGTGTGGTGCATCAAATGGAGCGCACGTAATTGCTCGTAATCGCAATGTAGTGATGCATCAAATATTATTAATATTATTAACTATTATTATTATATTTTATTAATATTATTAAATTTTATTAATAATATTACATATTATTATATATTATTAAATATTATTAATATTATTATATTATTAAATATTATTACTATTATTAAATATTATTATATATTTGTAAATATCATTAATATCATTAATATTATTAATATTATTATATATTATTAATATTATTATATATTATTAATATTATTATATATTATTAATATTATTATATATTATTAATATTATTATATTTTATTAATATTATTATATATTATTAAATATTACTAATATTATTAAATATTATTACTATTATTAAATATTATTAATATTATTAATATTATTAAAATTATTAATATTATTATATATTATTAAAATTATTAATATTATTATATATTATTAATATTATTATATATTATTAAAAAAAAATACATCCATTATTACTAACTTTTTTTTAAAAAAAAAGCACAAACAAACTCATCCATTATTTCTCATATTTTTTAATAAAAAATACATTTGAATATAAATATTTAGTTTAAATTTTTTGAAACGTGTATCTCAATTATTATTTAATGATTTAAAATTAATTTTTATAAAAATCTAAACTGGAGGGTACTGTGACTAGAATCAGAATAAAAGTATTTATATGAACGACGTTAATAATGCAAAACAGAATAAAACAAAAAGAAAAAGTAAAAATGTTTGATTTCACACAGGAAAAAGGTTATGGTATTTGTCTGCCTAACTTTGGAACACAATAAGAGGACAAAAGCCACATAACATTTGTGTGTCTTCCTAATTCATTTTTGCATTTTAAAAGAGAGATTGTTGCATGAGAGAAAAATGTTTTGGGCAGAACTTAAAGAAACTAAATCTTAGACAAGAATATTTGGAGAGGCAAAAAACTAGGACCAAGATAGAGGTATTTAGGACCCAGTGGGTTAAATTTTTACTTCATAAAGAACCACTAGGATATAATAAAAGGAGCTCTATTATAAGCCTTTAAAGAGTTCAATAACAGAAAAATAGCCAAGAGATGTAATGCATTATTCATAGTACTTATACCTAAGGTAGACAGCTCATTGGGACTAGAGGAGTACAAACTCATCTCTTTGGTAGGGAGACGGTATAAAATCATTTTAAAAATATATTAATGAGACTAAAACATGTTCTACCTAGGATTATTCATCATTCCCAATTCACATTCATAGAAGGAAGAGGACTAGTGGACACTATGCTAGGCAAATAAGGTGTTGGAGGAGATGAGATGTAGGAAGACAACAATGTATCATAATGAAGGTAGATTATAGTGACTTTGTCTTATGAGATTTCATGTATGATATGTTGGAGCGATTATGACTGAAAAGTAAATGGATTAGTTGGAAGCAATGGTGTTTAAAATCAACTGCAATATCTCTTTTAGAGTAAATGGAAGTCCAATTAAAAAGTTCAAACCCATCAAAAGATTAAGTCAAGGGGATCCTTTAACATCTTTCCTATTCCTAATTGTTGTTGAAGGACTGACATGAATTTTAGGCAAGTAGCTATAAAAGACATGTTAGAAGGGGTTAAAATGATAGAAAGGAGGTGGTAGTAAATGCTCTACAATTTGTAGATGATACACTAATTTTGATATCAAGATGGAAAGGTAGGCAACTATCATATGCAGAAAAATTATGTCTCCTGAAATTGGTTCTTACTATCCTACCACTTTTCTACCTATCTTTCTTCAAATTACCAAACAAAGTGGTAAATGAAATCATGTGGTTGCAAAAAAATTTCTTGTGGGGTGGGGGATTGAGGGCAAAAAAATTGCACGAATTAAATGAGAAAATGTATGCAAAACAAAAGAATAAGGAGGACTTGCATCAAATACGTTAATCAAGGAAAGAGAAGATGAATGGTTATGTCTAGATACAAAAACACAAGTTTTCACAGTTAAACCAACATATAAAAAGCTACACAATGTCATTATGGGGGAAAATAGTAATATGTACAAGCTACTTTGGAAAATTAAAGCATTAGCATCGACATCGTTTTTTGTTTGTAGAGTAATTATAAATAGAGTGTCAACAAAATATAAACTACACAAACAAGATGACATACAAGAAAGTATAAGATGTAGTATGTGTCACGAAATGAAGAAAATTGTAAATAGTTTAGTTTTTACATGTAAGGTGGCAGATCGGGTATGGAATATGTATAAGGTTTGGTCAGGAGTGAGTACAACTTTTCACTAGCAAGCAAAAACAACACTTCGAGAACTTTAGTTTAACAAATTTTAAAATGGAGGGGAATAAGGTGAGGAGATGTGTATGAGTATATATTATTTGAAATATATGGAACTGAAGGAATAACATCATTTTTAAAAATGGGCAAGTAGATGCAGACTAAATATTTATTGCGGCACAAATTAAAGTATAGACTTGGATTGTAAATAAGTTCCCTAGGGAAAATTTGTCGTATTCTGATTGGTGTTTTAACTCAATATAATATATGCAATCTATCAAAAATAGGTTGGAAAGCCTAAAGAGGGGTTAGGGTAGTAGTTGGGTGAAGAATGTTCATGGGATTATGATAAGTATAGGAAATGTGTTGTTGTCAATATATGAAATTCATGGGATTAGCCTTTTCTTTTTTCTTTCTTCTCTCTCCACCCGTGCCTTTTCCACGGTGAATTGTTTTTATAAAGAAATATATATCTGGATTTAAAACCAGATGGATCTGGACAGGATTTTGATTGAACCCTTAGATACAATGATCAAACTCCAAACACAATCAAAACGTTTTGTCCCACATTCTATTTTTGCAATGAAGATGAAAATGTTTCAGAAAATTATAGAGTTACCCTATGTTTTTCATAGCATCCAAAGCATCATTTGCTCAATCAAACTCAAGTAAAGGACAAGCAATTGTGAGGTTAAAATAGAGTTACAGAGTTTATTCTAGTAGGATGTAAGTTATGAGCAAAACTACAAAATCAAAATTCCCGTGACAAGATTCCTATGTGAAAGAAATTCTATAAGATGGAACAACATAGCAATTTAAACCTTAATCTTAGAAAAGAAACCATGCACCGAAGAATGTTCATTGTTCCTCCTCTACCTCATGCCCCGAACGGTTTCTCGCCGTAGCAAAGAACTGCAGGAAAGCCCAGTAGCTTCACTCCGACACTTGCATATATCTTTCCCATTGTCTTCATCATCATCTTCTTCTTCGTCGGTTTGCTATATTTCTACATTCTTAATTTTATTAAATATTCTTAATATTATTAAATATTCTTAATATTATTAAATATTCTTAATATTATTAAATATTCTTAATATTATTAAATATTCTTAATATTATTAAATATTAAATATTATTAATATTATTATATATTATTATTAAATATTATTAATATTATTATATATTATTAAATATTACTAATATTATTAAATATTATTAATATTATTAAATATTATTAATATTATTAAATATTATTAATATTATTAAATATTATTAATATTATTAAATATTATTAATATTATTAAATATTATTAATATTATTAAATATTATTAATATTATTAAATATTATTAATATTATTAAATATTATTAATATTATTATATATTATTAAATATTACTAATATTATTAAATATTATTAAACATTATTAATATTATGAATTATGATTTTATAATTCTTCATATTATATTAATATTATTAAATATTATTATATATTATTATATATTATTAATATTATTAAATATTACTAAAGATTTCTATGTGAAAGAAATTCTATAAGATGGAACAACATAGCAATCTTAACCTTAATCGTAGAAAAGAAACCATGCACTAAAGAATGTTCACTCTTCATCCTCTCCCTCATGTTCCGAATGGTTTCTCGTCGCAGCAAAGAACTGCATGAAAGCCTAGTAGCTTCAGTCCGACACTTGCATATATCTTTCTCGTTGTCTTTATCATCATCTTCTTCTTCGTCGGTTTAGTATATTCCAGCATTCTTAATATTATTAAATATTCTTAATATTATTATATATTCTCAATATTATTAAATATTATTATTATTAATATTATTAAATACTCTTCATACTATTAAATATTCTTAATATTATTAAATATTAATAATATAAATATAATTAATATTATTAAATATTATCAATATTATTAAATATTATTAATATTATTAATATTATTATATATTATTAATATTATTATATATTATTATTAAATATTATTAATATTATTATATATTATAAAATATTATTAAACATTATTAATATTATTAAATATTATTAATATTATTAAATATTATTAATATTATTAAATATTATTAATATTATTAAATATTATTAATATTATTAAATATTATTAATATTATTAAATATTATTAATATTATTAAATTATTAATATTATTAATATTATTAAATATTATTAATATTATTAAATATTATTAATATTATTAAATATTATTAATATTATTAAATATTATTAATATTATTAAATATTATTAATATTATTAAATATTATTAATATTATTAAATATTATTAATATTATTAATATTATTAAACATTATTAATATTATTAAATATTATTAATATTACGAATTATGATTTTATAATTCTTCATATTATATTAATATTATTATATATTATTATATAATATTAATATTATTAAATATTACTTAAGATTCATATGTGAAAGAAATTCTATAAGATGTAACAACATAGCAATCTTAACCTTAATCTTAGAAAAGAAATCATGCACCAAATTATTATATTATTAATATTATTAAATATTACTAATATTATTAAATATTATTAATAATATTATATATTATTAATATTATTAATATTATTAATATTATTAATATTATTATATATTATTAATATTATGTTCAAATTCATGGATTTTCAACTTTGAACTCCACCCGTACCCTGGATTTAGAACCTGATGGATCTGCACATGATTTCCATTGAACCCTTAGATACAATAATCAAACTCCAAACACAATCAAAATGTTTTTTCTCACATTCTATTTTTGCAATGAAGATGAAAATGTTTCAGAAAATTAGAGTTCTCAATCAAACTCAAGTAAAGGACAACCAATTGTGTAGAGTTGCAGAGTTCATTCTACTAGGATGTAAGTTATGAGCAACCGTCTCTGTATAAAATGGAAGAACAACGGAAAAACAAAGCAAAGAGACAGAGCAATCGAAAATCTTAGAAACTTAGAAAAGAAACAACCATGCGGCGAGGAATCTTCGCTGTTCCTCCTCTCCCTGGTTTCTCGCTGCCGCCAAGAACGGCAGGAAACTCCGGTGGCTTCAGTTCGACAATTGCTTACGTACTTCTCGTTGTCTTCATCATCATCTTCTTTTTCGTCAGTTTGATATACTTCTACATGCGAAGGCGCTCGACGAACCCCGCGGCGGCCGGCAACATCCAAGGGCATCCGCCCGTGGCTTTGAGACCTCTCACTAATATTATTAATATTATTAATATTATATATTATTAATATTATTAAATATTATTAATATTATGAGCAACAGTGACATGATTCCTCTCTATTAGATGGAAGAACATGAGACGGAAAAATAGAACATCGTTAATCTTAGAAAAGAAAAGAAACCATGCACAGAAGGATGTTCACCGTTCCTCCTCTCCCTCAGGCCTCAAACGATTTCTCGCCGCCGCCGCCAGAAAGTGGTGCAGCAAAGGCCAGTAGCTTCAGTCCGACACTTGCATACATATTTCTCGTTGTCTCTTCATCATCATCTTCTTCTTCGTCGGTTTGATATACTTCTACTTGCGAAGGCGATCCTCCTCGACGAACCCCTCGGCCAGCAAAATCCTAGGGCAAGCGGTGTCGAATCCCGTGGTTTCGAGACCTCTAACGGTGGTGGTCGTGGTGGCTGAAGCATTTGGGGAGTGTACTATCTGTCTGGAGGGGTGGCAGAGGGAGAGAACGTGAAGATGAATATTCCTTGGCTGAATTGGTGCATCAAATGGAGCGCATGTAATTGCACGTAATCGCAATGTAGTGGTGCATCAAATATTATTAGTATTATTAAATATCATTAATATTATTAAATGTTAGTAATATTATTATATTTTATTACTAACCAACCCAATCCGAAACGCAGTGTAATATGTGTAATGTGAAATATTTATAAAATAGTGTGCTTCTACTATTTGATTCAATCTATTTGACATTGTATCATAATATTTTAATAAAGAATAAATAGGTGCATTTGGTAACCTAACCAACCCAATCCGAAACGCAGTATCAGAGTAGTAGGAGGTGAAGAAGAAGAAGAAGATGAAGTTTCTAGAACAGAGTAGTAGGAGGTGAAGAAGAAGAAGATGAAGTTTCTAGAACAGAGTAGGAAGTGATGAGTGGCATATTTATATGTTAGGACTGAGAGAAATGTTTATTTTATTAGTATAATGTGTGGAAGAGTATAAAACTATGAGTAATGTGTAATATTTATAAAATAATTATTTATTTGTTATAGAAACTATTACCGTCAATGAAGATGAATATTCCTTGGTTGGTGTGGTGCATCAAATGCAGCGCACGCAATTGCACGTAATCGACACGTAGTAGTGCATCAAATATTAATAATATTATTATATATGAGTAATATTATTATATTTTATTAATATTATTATATATTATTAATATTATTAAATATTATTAATATTATTATATATTATTAATATTATTATATATTATTAATATTATTAAATATTATTATATATTATTAATATTATTAAATATTATTAAATATTATTAATATTATTAAATATTATTAAATATTATTATATATTATTATATATTATTAATATTATTATATATTATTAAATATTACTAATATTATTAAATATTATTACTATTATTAAATATTATTACTATTATTAAATATTATTAATATTATTAATATTATTAAATATTATTAAATATTATTAATATTATTAAATATTATTAATATTATTATATATTATTATATATTATTAATATTATTATATATTTTAATAATATTATTAAATATTATTAATATTATTAAATCTTATTAATATTATTAAATATTATTAATATTATGAGCAACTGTGACAAGATTCCTCTCTGTAAGATGGAAGAACATGAGACGGAAAAATAGAGCAACGTTAATCTTAGAAAAGAAAAGAAACCATGCACCGAAGAATGTTCACCGTTCCTACTCTCCATCATTCCCCAAACGGTTTCTCGCCGCCGCCGCCAGGAAGTGGTGCAGCAAAGGCCAGTAGCTTCAGTCCGACACTTGCATACATATTTCTCGCTGTCTTCATCATCATCTTATTCTTCGTCGGTTTGATATACTTCCTTGACTGGTGTGGTGCATCAAAAGGAGCGCACGTAACTGCACGTAATCGCAATGTGGTGCATCAAATATTATTAATATTATTAAATATTATTAATATTATTAAATATTAGTAATATTATTATATTTTATTAATATTATTATATATTATTAATAATATTAAATATTATTATAAATTATTAAATATTATTAATATTATTATATTATTAATATTATTATATATTATTAATATTAGTATATATTATTAATATTATTATATATTATTAAATATTACTAATATTATTAAATATTATTACTATTATTAAATATTGTTAATATTATTATATATTATTTATATATTGTTAATATTATTAATATTATTAATATTATATAAATATAAAAAGAATAAAAAAAATACAAAAAGACCGCAAAAATATATGACACTTGTAATAATCTAGTTTATATAATGAAACAATTATTTGTTTGATATTTTATTTTCTTTATATAATAAAAAAATTATTTATTTAATATTTTATTTCCCAAGAGGAGGTGCAAATATTTTTATATTATCCAATTATAATATGATAAAATTAGTAATTATTTTAAAATATAATCCGTTTTGTTTTTAATTTATTAATAATGCAAAAAAAAACTGTAGTAAAAGGTACGAAAATCTAACATTACAAATGTTAATAGTTTTAAAATATGTTTTATTCACTTGTAAAAATTATTTTATTAACTAAAAAGTATTATACTTTTTAGATTTAGTTCTTCTTTAATAATTTAATCCTTGTATATAATAAAATTAGTATAGGTTTAGTCTTTCAAAACAACCATTTTTAAAAATTAAAAAAATAAATTTTATCTTTCATGAATGTATACCTTTGTCTAGTTCTTAATGGCTTTTAACTCCTTTAATATATGCAAATATACAAACATGTAAATTCTAGCACACAAATCACAAGACACAAGTGAAAATCAATTTCAATTACAAAAGATTTGAATATGTTTTAAGAAATAAATTTCAGAATTAATTTCAATAGAGTATATTTAAAAACAACGGATTGTTTTTTCAATTTTAGTAACAGAGAAAAATCAACAGATTAAACTTTAAAAAAACTGATTATTACTGGTTTTGGTTAAAGACAGAAAATATTTTAGTTTTCAATAATCAATTAAGAATCCAGTACAATCCAACATAGTTTTCAAAAAACTTTTCTATTCAAACAATGCAAACACAAAATGAATACAAAGAGTTCAATGCAGGTTATTGGAAACATATTTATTCCGTAGATAGTACATGTTCTATTTTTTGGATAGCTTCAGATCTTGCAGTAGAATTCTTTGGACACAATCCTGTTTTCGGAAAATAGGAATTTGGATCTTCTGTGGGGATCGTGGGTTAAGAATCACAATGTGGGGGAAGGGATGTATGAGTTGGTCCACAATCGGATAGCAAAACATAAGACCAACTCACATGTTAACATGCTAGTCCGTTTAAGTCTTACTTTTACTGGTGTAAAAAGTTAAACGACAACGACTATTTTCAATTTATAATGACGGTGGTGGCCGTGGTGGCCGAAGCAGCTGGGGTGTAGTATCTGCCTAGAGGGGGTGGCAGAGGGAGAGGACGTGAAGATGAATGGCCACTGTCAGCACATCTTCCACACCAACTACATTGACACTTGGCTGGAGAACCATGGTAGGTGCCCGGTGTGCCGATATTTTGAGATGAGTAGAGAGGAGGAGCTTGTGACGGTGGGAGGAGGTGAAGAAGAAGAAGAAGAAGATGAAGTTTCTCAAACAGAGTAGGAAGTGTTGAGTGATATATTTATATGTTAGGACTGAGAGAAAAATTTCTTTTATTAGTATATTGTGTGGAAGAGGATAAAGTTGTGCGTAATGTGTAATATTTATAAAATAATTATTTATTTGTTATGGAAACTATTACAGTCAATGAAGATGAATATTCCTTGTCTGGTGTGGTGCATCAAATGGAGCGCACGTAATTGCACGCGACATGTAGTGGCGCATCAAATATTATTAATATTATTAAATATTATTAATATTAATATTAAATATTATTAATATTATTAAATATTATTAATATTATTATTAAATATTATTAATATTATTAATATTATTATTAAATATTATTAATATTATTAATATTATTATTAAATATTATTAATATTATTATATATTATTAATATTATTATATATTATTACTATTATTATATATTATTAATATTATTATATATTATTAATATTATTAATATTATTAAATCTTACTAATATCATTAAATATTATTAATATTATTAAATATTACTAATATTATTAAATATTATTAATATGGTGAATTATGATTCTATAATTCTTCATATTATATTAAATATTATTAATATTATTAAATAGTATTAATATTATTTATAATATTAAATAGTATTAATATTATTTATAATATTAAATATTATTAATATTATTTATAATATTAAATATTATTAATATTATTAAATATTATTAATATTATTAAATATTATTAATATTATTAAATATTATTAATATTATTAAATATTATTAATATTATTAAATATTATTAATATTATTAAATATTATTAATATTATTAAATATTATTAATATTATTAAATATTATTAATATTATTAAATATTATTAATATTATTAAATATTATTATATATTATTAATATTATTATATATTATTAATATTATTAAATATTATTAATATTATTATATCTTTCTCATTGTCTTCATTATCATCTTCTTTTTTGTTGGTTTGGTATATTTCTACATTCGAAGGCGATCCTCCACGACGAATCCCGTGGCAGGCGACCTCCAAGGACAAGCGGTGTCAAATCCCGTGGCTTCGAGACTTCTAACGGTGGTGGGCGTGGTGGTCGAAGCAGTTGGGGAGTGTATTGTCTGTCTGGAGAGGGTGGCAAAGGGAGAGGAGGTGAAGATGACTGCCCACTGTAAGCACATCTTCCACGCAAACTGCATCCACACTTGGCTGGAGAACCATGTTACGTGCCGATATTCTGAGATGAGTGGAGAGGAGGAGCTTGTGACGGTGGGAGAAGGTGAAGAAAAAGAAGATGAAGTTTCTGGAACAGAGTAGGAAGTGTTGAGTGGCATATTTATATGTTAGGAAAAAGAGAAAAGTTTATTTTATTAGTATAATATGTGGAAGAGGATAAAGTTGTGTATAATGTGTAATATTTATAAAATAATTATTTATTTATTATGGAAACTATTAGAGTCCAGGAAGATGAATATTCCTTGTATGGTGTGGTGCATCAAATGGAGCGCACGTAATTGCATGGTGCATCAAATATTATTAATATTATTAAATATTGTTAATATTATTAATATTATTATATATTATTATGAAATATTATTAATGTGATTAATATTATTAATATTATTATATATTAATAATATTATTAAATATTATTAATATTATTATATATTATTAATATTATTATATATTATTAATATTATTAATATTATTATATATTATTAATATTATTAAATATTACTAACATTATTAAATATTATTAATATTATGAATTATGATTTTATAATTTTATAATTTTTCATATTATATTAATATTATTAAATATTATTAATATTATTATATTATTATATATTATTAATATTATTATATTATTATATTATTAATATTATTAATATTATTAATATTATTAAATATTACTAATATTATTAAATACTATTAATTTTATTAAATATTATGAGTTATAATTTTATAATTCTTCATATTATATTAAATATTATTAATATTATTATATATTATTTGTAACATCCCTAAATTTTCTCATATCTATAACCATAATCCGTATAAAATATTAAAATAAATATATAAACATAATACAAATATATCTAAAATTTTATTATTATAATATTTCAAATTATTTCTCTCTTCATAAGACTTGAAACATTTACATAAAATTTAAAACACAATTTCAAAAGAAAAATAAACATTTTCCATCATCCATCTTCTCACCGAGAAACTTTATCACCTATAACATCCTCTGCTCCCCGTGTAAAATACACGATCATCACATATCAAAGAAAAACAACCACAAAACAAAACAAAGGGTAAGCTAGGTATTTTTAAAACTTATAACACAAATATGACTTTAAACATCCATATAAATTCATCTTTTCTCATCATTACGTGTTTTGTAAAATCATTACTTCTCAAACTATTTATTTTGCAAATTCACAACAATAATTCTCTATTTATTTTTCAAATACAATAATTTTTCATTTATATATTTATTTCCAAATTCAATAACAATTTTCTTCATTTTTTAATTAATCAAATAATCAAGTTATTGTATTACATTACCGTCAAACATGATTCATACACGATTATCCAAGTCGTGCCAAGTTGGCACGACTTCTGTATGACAGGGCAGAAGTCATGCCAAGTTGGCACGACTTCAGTATGACATGGCAGAAGTTATGCCTAATTGGAACGATTTCTACATATGAAGTCGTGCCGAATTGGCACGACTTGCCTAAATTTGTAATTTTTTTTAAACGGACCCCATTTTGGTAAAAACCAAAAAAAAAAATCTCATCATGATCAAGAAACTTTAATTTAATGCAAATAAAATTACATTAAAACATAATAAAATTTCATTAAAACTTTAATTAAACTTTAATATAATTCAAATTGAATTAATTAATAATAATAACATAATAAAATTTGAATTAAAACTTTAATTAAACTAAAAAAAAAATGACGTAAAGCCGTAAGGTGCACCTGAATTAATTAACGTAAATTATTAATTGTGAATTCGTGTAGGAACGAATTTAAGTTGTACAGTTTCGTCTTTCTTCAATTTATGATGCTGTGAATTTCCGAGCCCAGTTATACCAGGTACAAAAAGTCTCAACCATAACTAAAAGTGCCACGGGAAAAGATGATTGCAGTTTCATCTTTCTTCAATTGAATTAAAAATTCAATTAATGAAAGTTTTCAAAATGACAAAAAGAGGCACACTTCATAAACCCCTAATTTTAAAATTAGGGTTCTTCAATTGGGATTAATTAAAATTAGGGTTTTTTGACTTTGATGGTTTAGGACAATTAGGGATCTATTATAGAGGAATGAAAACCTTAATCTATAAATCCTAATTTTAAAATTAGAGTTCTTAAATTGAAAATATTTTAAAATTAGGGTTCTTTGATTTTGGAAAAGCATTAATGGAGAATCACAAGATGAGCAACGAGGCTTTGATACCACATGTAAATTTTAAACATGAATGAACGTAAATTGAACACATACAATAATGTTCTCATATAGATCTTATCATATTATGATTCTCACACAATCATACAATCAAGAAGGAATAGACACGTACCTTGATCCATGAGTGATCCTAATTGAGGAGTTACTTTATCTTCTTCTTCCCAATCTATCTCTTAGCAATTCCGTTCTTGTCACTTACTTCCGTGATGGTTATCAAATGTCTCAATTTTGACGGCAAGCTTTTTGCCTTGACACTTGATGATTGTTCAATCAGCAAGTACATTTTTTCTAAAGTATACTTTTATGATATATTTGTCTTCAACTTAATAAAGAACTAAAGTCATGATTCATGACAATGATATTCATGCTTAATCATGTGGATCAAACAATACGTGTAACACACACAAACAAAACCTTACAAGACAGTAAGTGGTTGTCTTTATCAAATACTTTACATTAATAACATGGAAAAAAAATTATGGAAACAAGACAGTATGAAGAATAAGACCGAAATAGTTAATATATTGAATTTAATTTCATTAAATGAATTGTAGTTGAATCTTTTTAGACTAGATCTCTTTCAAACCTTAAATATATAAAAACATGGTTGAAAAAAATCTTCATTAATATAAAGATATATATATCATGATTACTAAAAAAATAAATTTAATAAGAAGCATGAGAATCCTTCTGGATCAAATAAGAATAAGCACTTGATTATTTAAGGTTAAAACATTGAACAATTGGGTTTAATTTAAAACAAGTGTTTTTGAAATAAATAATTTTTAAATAATCATTTATTTAAGAAATAAATAAGATTTGATTGTTAAAAAAAAAACAGAAAACTGCTTATGTTATTAAAATTGTACTGATAGGTCAAAACCGAGAGGTTAGGCCGAAAGCTAATACCAAAATAACCTCTCGATTATAACAATAAATATATTGTGCTGATAGGCAAAAACCGAGAGATTAGGCCGAAAGCTAATACCGAAATAACCTCTCGATTATAACAATAAATATATAAAATAAAATTAAAACATATATATATATATATATATATATATATATATATATCAAGACCCAAATTTACATAAGAAACCTATGTTAAGGGGTGCGTAAATAATAAAATGATGTAGAAAGAAAGTTCAAAGGTAAAGTGAAAAGCCCATTAAGGAAACTGTATAAATAGGAGATCAACATGAGAGGTAAGTAAGAGTGATTTTGGTCTGATGAACATTACATCATTTCTGACTTTGGCATCGGAGCGACTTGCAGGTACACCCCCCATCTGTGTGAAGGAGAAGCCGAGAGCACCTAGCCGAAAGAGAAGCCGAGAGCACCTACCCTGAGGAGAAGCCGAGAGCACCTAGCCAAAAGATAAGCTAAGAGCACCTACCTTGAGGAGAAGCCGAGAGCACCCAACGTCAGGAGAAGCCCAGAGTATCCAGCCCAAGAAGAAACCGAGAGAGTCCAGCCCAAGATTGGAAGATTTGTATAAGAGCTAATCTTGTCAACCTGATTCCAGTGTTCTTGGTCCTTGTTGTAAGAACATTTTGGCGCCCACCGTGGGACCGAGAAGTACTTGAAAAAGGTTGAAGACAAGATGAGTCAAAGAGAACAACAAGGTGAAGAGCATGCAGACAATGTTAATATGTCAATGGCAATGTTGGTACAACTGCAAAAAGAATTTGAGACGCTAAAAAAGAATAATGAAGAAGAGTTAAGTATGTTGAGAGCCGAAAATGCACATATGAGGAGAAAATTACAAGAGGAAACAGTTTTGAATTCATCCTTCGAAACCGTTCAACCTAGATCACAAATGAATGAAAGGTTATATCACAACGAAAGTTCCCAAACCAAGAGAAGATTGCTTGAAAACTCTGGGGTTTTTGCAGGGGCATCTTCCAGAAAACATCTGTTCTATGATGTTATAGTTGATACTCCATTACCTGACAATTGGAAAAATTTGACCATTGACAAATATGATGGAAGTACAAACCCTGATGAACATATTGCAATATATACTACTCAAATCAGCTTATATACATGGAATGATGCGGTTATGTGCAGAGTATTCCCTACAACCCTGAAAGGAGCAGCATTGAGTTGGTTCACACGCCTCCCACCTTTGAGTGTAGATTGTTTCGATACATTAGTGGAAAAGTTTGGTGCTCAGTTTGCAACTAGTCGCCCTCATCATTTAACATCGATTGCCTTAGTAAACATAAGACAAGAGAAGGGAGAGTCATTAAGAATGTTCATGGAACGTTTTGGAAAAGTTGCCTTGGGGATTCGAAATCTCAACCCAGAGGTTACCATGCATCACATGATAACAACACTAAAACCGGAACCATTTGCCGATAGTCTTTGTAAAAAACCCGTGACTAATCTTGATGAACTAAGGCAACGGGCATCAAAATTTATGCAAATGGAAGAACTGAGAGAGTTCCGAAACCAAGTAAGGATTGATGGAGGTGAGAAGAGGGTGATAGAAAGAGAAAGTGTACTTGTGGCTAGAAGAGCCCGAGAAGAGTTTAGGAGTCGAAAATTCCAACAATACACACCTTTAAATACAAATAGAGCTAGAGTTTTACAGGAAGCCATGGCAGCAGAAATAATACCACCACCAAGAAAAGCAAGAACACCGGAGAGAGTAGATCACACCAAGCATTGTGAGTATCATAAAAATCATGGTCATCATACGGAAGAATGCATTGGGTTGAAAGACAGAATAGAAGAGTTGATTCATGCGAGGCAGTTGAAACGTTTTATCCGAGGGGGAAATGCAAGAGTATGGTTAAGCCCTGAGAGAAGTTTGAGAGGGGGAGAGATAGGAGAAAGAAGGGTGGAAAGGTTTGAAAGAAGAGAAAATAAACGAGTAGATAAAAGAGATGATAGAAGGCTTGGAAGACTAGAAGAAAGAAGTGATAGAGTTTATCAAAACACACAGTCAGTAAGGCGAAGCAGGGAACGAAGTTTGGGAAGGTCGATCAGGGGGTTTATAAATACAATTTCAGGTGGCTTCTCTGGAAAAGAATCTTCGTCAGCAAGAAAACAACATCGGAGAAGTATCAGAACTGTTAATCATGTTTTTGAAAGAAGAACTCTACCACCGATGCTCTTCACAAACGAAGACTTTCAAGAAATTGATCCTGATCATGATGATCCTATGCTGGTAACGGTGGAGATAGCCGAATAAGCTGTCATGAAGACCTTGGTTGATCAGGGAAGTTCAGTTGATATCTTGTTTTGGGATACTTTTAAAAGGTTACATTTGAGAGAGGAAGACATAGTACCTTTCCGAGAGCAAATCATTGGTTTCTCGGGTGAAAGAGTTAGCACCAAAGGGTATGTTGATCTAATAACAACGTTTGGAAGAGGCAGCAAAACTAAAAAGATTAAAATAAGATATTTGGTGGTGGATGCATCCACGTCATACAACATGTTGTTGGGACGGTCTTCTTTGAACAAGTTGGGAACAATAGTCTCAACACCGCACTTAGCCATGAAATTCCCAACAGAAAAGGAGGAGATAGCAACGATTTATGTCAATCAAAAAGATGCTCGAAAGTGTTATGCAGCAGGTTTGAAGATGAATTTGAAAGCAAATAAAGATACTGAAAGAATAGTGACAATGGTAGATCTGGACCCCAGATTAAATGATGAGAGGTTAGAACCAAAAGAAGAGACAACAACTGTGGTATTGGGTCGGGACGAGAAACAATGTACTTACATAGGTGGAAGTTTGCCTGAAGAATTGTTGAACAAACTCATCACGGTGTTACGTAACAACAAAGATTTATTCGCTTGGAAACCATCTGATATTCCTGGAATTGATCCGGAGGTAATTTGTCACAAGTTGTCTGTTTGCCGAGAAGCAAGACCGGTATCTCAAAAATGAAGAAAGTTGGGAGAAGAAAGACGAAAGGCAGCAATTGAGGAAACCAAAAAGTTGATGCAAGCTGGTTTCATTCGAGAGGCTCAGTATACGACATGGCTATCCAATGTGGTGCTTGTTAGAAAACCGAATGGAAAATGGAGAATGTGCACAGACTATACAGACCTGAATAAAGCCTGCTCGAAAGACACATATCCATTACCCAACATAGACCGATTGGTGGATGGGGCGTCTGGTCAAGAGATGATGAGTTTTCTTGATGCCTACTCAGGGTATAATCAAATACAAATGTATGAACCGGATATCCCAAAAACAGCTTTCACCATAGATACTGCAAACTATTGTTATAAAGTCATGCCTTTCGGTTTGAAGAATGCTGGAGCAACATATCAAAGGTTGATGGACAAGGTGTTCAAAAATCAAATTTAAAAGAACATGGAAGTTTATGTTGATGATATGATTGTAAAATCAGGAGAAGTAGAGAAACATTTAGAAGACCATGAGGAGGTGTTTGCACGAATAAGAAAGTACAATATTCGTCTCAATCCATAGAAGTGTGTTTTCGGTGTGAGAGGAGGAAAATTTTTAGGGTTCATGTTAACAAACAGAGGTATTGAGGCAAACCCTGATAAATGTGAAGCAATAATGAAGATGGGAAGTCCGAAAAACTTGAAAGAAGTACAAAGACTAGTGGGAAAACTGAACTCATTATCAAGATTTCTACCAATATTGGCCGAGAAAGCTAAACCGATAGTAAACTTGTTAAAAAAATCCGAAACCTTTGAGTGGAATGAGCTATGTGAGCAAGCCTTTTCTCATATCAAAAGTATAGTGGCCGAACCCCCAATCTTAGTTAAACCTGTGCCAACCCAACCCATCATTTTTTACCTAGCAACTTCATAGGAGCTGCCTTGATGCAAGAAAACCCAGAGAAAAAACCGATATATTTCGTAAGTAGATCCCTTCAAAATGCTGAAACCAGATATCCCAAGGTTGAAAAAGTTGCCTTAACACTGGTGTATGCCGCGAGGCGTTTTCGACCATATTTTCAGAATCATCAGATAATTGTGAGGACAGATTATCCAATATCTAAAATTTTGAGAAAACCAGAACTTGCAGGTAGAATGGTGACATGGTCGATGGAGCTTTCAGAATATGGAATCAAGTATGAACCAAGAGGACCAATCAAAGCCCAATCCCTTGTGGATTTCATTATTCAGATGCCGACAACAACACAACAGGAGCAATGGACATTGTATGTAGATGGCACGTCAAGCAAAAGAGGAAGCGAAGCAGGGATAGTACTTGAAGGACCAGATAACTTCCAAGTGGAGATGGCGTTAAAATTTGAGTTCAAAACATCCAACAACCAGGCCGAATATGAAGCTCTTGTTGCAGGGTTATTATTGGTCAGATACATGGGAGTTGAAAATGTCGTATGCAAAACTGACTCACAGTTGTCGGTGGGACAGGTGCAAGGGGAGTATCAGGTAAAAGACCCTTTATTAATGAAATATTATCATAAAGTGTTAAATATTATGCAATGTTTTAATAAGGCCAAAATGAAATATATTCCGAGAGAATTAAACATGAAAGCAGACTCGCTATCTAAATTAGCAAGCCAACAACGACAAGTGCAACATAATTTAGTCATACAACAAACCCTCATCCATCCGACTGTTAGCCTAGAAGAATGCTTTAATGTTGTGACATTCAAAGATGAATGGATAAAAACATACATAGAAGTTATAAAGAGTCAAGAGCAAGGTGTTGAGCCAGATGCAAAAACAGCGAAGAAAATGGCTAGTTTCATTTTAATTGGTGACGAGTTGTATATGCCCCTATTAAAATGTCTGACCAAAGAACAAGTTGAATATGTAGTTAAAGAGCTTCATGAAGGAATTTGTGGACTGCATTGTGGAGCTCGAACAATGGCAACAAAAGTCTGCAGAGCTGGTTATTATTGGCCAACAATCCGAGAGGATTGCAAAATTTATGTTAAAGCATGTAAAAAGTGTCAAGAGTTTGGAAGTTTAAATCATATACCAGCGCGGGAGTTGCAAGAAATTATTTCTCCATGGCCATTTGCAAAGTGGGGAATTGATATACTTGGTCCGTTTCCGCTTGGACGTGGCCAAACCAAGTTCATGATAGTAGCTGTAGACTACTTTACAAAATGGATAGAAGCAGAAGCATTGACTAAGATAACGGCTCAGCAAGTTCAAACGTTTGTATGGAAAAATATAATATGTCGATTCGGAATCCCACACACTATTGTAAGTGACAATGGCCGACAATTCATTGACAAAAAACTTATGAAATTTTATGCAGATTTGGGGATCAAGTCCACAACCACTTCAGTTGAACATCCGCAAACGAATGGACAGGCCGAAGCTGCAAACAAAGTTATTCTTGGACAATTAAAGAAGAGGTTAGGGAGTGTTAAAGGTTTATGGGCCGAGAAGTTGTTGATATTTCTCGGCAAGTGTACCGAATCAATTGTAATATAGTACTCTTTAAAGTACGAATGTCAAACCCACAGAGAACAATTCTAATTAAGATGTTCTGTTTTAAAACTCATTAAGTATAGAAAATAATTTTGATTGTTGAGAACTTGTTCATTACCAAATTAAAGATTTCACAAGTAACTAAGAGATATAGGGTTTGATTCAACCAAATACAAAACTACCTTATCAATTATAGAGAAAGATACTTGGTATTGAATTGCGTCTATCTCAATCATCTGTATTTTGAATAATACAATATATAATACTCAAAACTACTTATTCTTGATGCTTAATTTAAAGTCATTCATCTTGATTCCTCACAGATGAAATTCATAAGATAATTTCTCAAACACTGATTCCTTAGATATTTAACAAATCATCCAGCTTTAGGAACAAAATTATAATGCAATCAATAACCTGGAATCTATTCCTAGCATTACAAGTTATCAAGTATTTTCGTCTATTTCAGATCCTTAAAGGTACTTTCCAATTAAATTTAAGGATCAAAATCAAGACTCTATTGATCAGACAGAATCAAGCAATAAGCATAAAACAAAAATACCAAGAACGAGTAGAAAAGAGAATATTATATATATATATATATATATATATATATATATATATCACCAAGAATACATTTGATCAAGGTAAATTACATTCAATCCCAAGTTAGAGAGAACTTAGCCACTCATGACAACTCCTCCAATCTTCATTCTTGATCTGGATTGCATAAGAAGGGCTGATCTGAGCAAGTTCTTCTCCTAAGAACAGAGGTTTCTTCTCTTTCTCTCACTAGTCTCTCTCTAAAAAACCTAATCTGTTTTCCATCGCTGGTTTTGAGTTATGTTTAAGAATTTATATAATCAACTTTAGCTCAAGCTAGCCCAATTTAGCTTAAGCTAGATCTTTTGGTGCATTTTTAGCTTGATCTAGCGATTCTAGCCTGAGCTAGATCAGTACTACACCTTTTAATCAACTCTGAACAGTTTTAGCTTGAGCTAGCAATTCTAGCCTGGGCTAGAATTGTACTGCACCTTTAATCAACTTTGGACAGTTTTAGCTTGAGCTAAATCCTCTAGCTTGAGCTAAATCTTCTTGTGATCTAATTAAGTTTTTACTTTTTTTTTTCTCTTTCAATGCCAGCTTGAATACATTCTTTCAATGCTTCATATTCATCTGCAATTTACACAAAAATTGAGATTAAATTTCTTCATTTGTTTCTTGGTTCAAAAAATATATAATCAGATTCAATAATTCTCAGATTAGGGTAATTTTCTTACATTAAGCAACAATTAAGTTTCAAAGTGTTCAATTTTCTCAACCATGAAAACTACACATTGGCACTTATCAAATTCCCCTCAACCTAGAATCTTGCTTGTCCTCAAGCAAAGTAATTGAATCCCAAAAAATATGAGTTCATTCTTCCCCAAAATCCTTAGAAATCAAATTTATAGTTTAATATCAGAATAACTTCATGGAAAGAGCACAAGATAATTCAACAAAAAATTATGGTGTTTCCTATCAATTCAAACCAAAACAGGATAAGAATGTATTCAATTTCCAAGGTAAACAATTTTACTCTTCACTGAGAATCAAACTAAGGAATTTCTCTCTTCATTCCTCACTGGTGAGTGTTTTCCCTCTTTTTTTCACTGAATTCCAATTTAATTTAAGGTTGCCCTTCATTTCCAGTTGATTACAAACACTTTCACAAACATAGATCTTGAGGTCTTTTTCAGGTTGTAATGAGGTTGGGTTACAAAGAAAATTTGGTTTTTCCAGGATAACAAAATGCACACTTAACAAAAGATTAGCATATTTGCAATTCAATTTCTAATTGTGTTATCCATTATCCCTTCCATAAGATTCATTCACATTGCTTCTTTTTATATTCTTGTAATCCCCTTTGCTTTTTTTTTCTTTTTTTTCTTTCATTCTCAAAATCCCAGCTGCCACACCAAACCCAATTCTTTTAATTATAGAAATTTGAATTGCACCTATGCTCTCCTTTTGTTAGCATACCACAAGGTAGGAAAATATATGTATATCAGAAGCTAGGGTGCAATAAAACAAATTTCAGCTCAAAAAGGGTTATTTTTCTGCACATTTCATCATATATTGCAAAGGTTAGCTGTTTGGTTATGAGTTTTCTCACCTCCAACTCTATTAAACATGCCTCAATCATCTCCATATTTGATTTTGTGATGCAAATTGACTAGAAAATTAGGCAACCTCAATTAACTCTTCACTAGTGAAAGTCTCTCAAACTGTTTAAAGGTTTCACACTCTCACTTGGTTGGCTAATTTCAATTCCTCATTTGTTCTCAGCCATTGCTTTCAACTGTTTACATTGTTCCAACTTTTACACATTACTATCCTTTCTCAATCTGAGTGATAGTTTCACCCACAAATTCTTTTTCAAATTAAGTCTCTGATCAATCCATTTAGTTGTTCTAATTTAAAACTATTGTTTGTTTTCTTTTTTCCAAAAAATCATACCATCATCTATCTATATACAAGATTTCACTTCACAAAATATGCAAACATCAACCACTATACTAACTTAAGCTTGCCATCAACAAAAGCTAAAGTAAGAAATATTAAACTAAACTGCTAAAGTCAACTTACTAAATTAAACTGAAAGTAAAGATAAACAAAAAGATAAAACCAGTTTTTGGTCATTGTGCATGATAAGTATCAATCTCCTCTTGTGATTTTGTTCTGCTCTATGCCAACATCATCATTCTGAACTTGAATGTTCATCATCTGCTGCTGCTCCAGTTGTTCCAGCTGCCATTTCTGGTGTCTCTTCAACTCTAATCCCAACTCCAAACTCTCCTGCCTCCCCTGAAAAATTGTGCATGTCCCCATGCCAAGATAGATAATCATCAAATTCAGTGGGTGTCAACGACAAATTATTTAATACCAGTTGTGGATTTGGTGCGACTCATTTTTCTGCACAAGTAAGAATAAACATTTCTCAAATCAAAGTGTTTTATTTGATTGGCATTTCAACAAACACTTGATATGCAATGTATAAAATGAAATTGAATGAGTACTTTTTATTTTGGTATTTTATCCATGGAAACCGTACTTAACTTTGATTATCCTATTCCACAATCCTATTCAACATCAAGACATTGAAGTTTCAAAAAGATTGAATCTTTCAATTTAAAAACGAAACTGTGAAATGGAAGCAGAAACACGCATGACTGGACTTGGTTGAATGGAAATGGCAATGAAAATGATTTTGGAGATGAGTAATTACTTACCTTGATAATGGCAATGTAGATGAAATGTTTGTTTGAGAATGGTTATGTAGATGGAAGCTTTGGAATTTTTTAGAACAGAGGGTGCTTCTGAAACTGAGTTAGGTTGCAGGGTTTTCAAAATGTGATTTTTATAAAATGCTGCAGTTTTTTTTTTTTTTTAGAAATCTCACTAGCTTAGGCTAGAGCTTCTTAGCTCAGGCTAAAATTTGACAGAGAGCAAAAAATTTGTTCTAGCTCAAGCTAGCTCGTTTTAGCTTAAGCTAAAATTTGGCAGGGAGCAACAGATTTGTTCTAGCTCAAGCTAGCTCATTTTAGCTCAGGCTAAAATTTGGCATAGAGCAACAAATTTGTTTTAGCTCAAGCTAGCTCATTTTAGCTCAAGCTAAAGTTTGGCAGAGAGCAACATATTTGCTTTAGCTCAAGCTAGCTCATTTTAGCTCAGGCTAAAGTTTGACAGAGAGCAACAGATTTGTTCTAGCTCAAGCTAGCCCAGTTTAGCTCAAGCGAAAGTTGCAGAACAATTTTTTTTTTCTTTTTCTGCATATCTAGCTTAGGCTAAAAGTTATAGCTTAAGCTAAAATTACCCTGCAATGAAATTTTCTTGAAAATTTTCATTTTGTCTTTGCCAAAAGTTTCAAACCTTTCTAAGCTTTCTTCCATCCATTCATTTCACCTAACATTTCAAACCTACATGATCATTTCACATATCAAACTGGTTTTAAAGACATCAAATATTAAAACATACTACTAAATCAAAACAAAAATTAAAAACACATTTCAAAACAAAAATTAAAGACACATTTCAAAACAAAAACACTGGGTTGCCTCCCAGCAAGCGCTCGTTTAACGTCATATAGCTTGACGCCTGATTAACATCATTGAAGGTTCAACAACATTCATATCCAATCTGAAACACTCTTTATGACCATTTGAATACTTCTTTGCTTCAAAAACATTAAAGCTTACTTCTTCATCTAGAACACAAACCTTCAATTTTCCTTTGTCTACATCAATTATAACATTGGCAGTTTTCATGAATGGTCTTCCCAATATCAAAGGTACTTCAACATCTTCTTCAATGTCCATTACAACAAAATCTACTGGGAATAGAAATTTATCTACCTTTACCAATAAATCTTCAACTATTCCATGTGGATATTTGATTGATCTATCAGCCAACTGCAAAGTCATTCTTGTTGGTTTCACTTCTACATCTCCAATTTTCTTCAGCATTGATGAAGGCATCAAATTAATACTAGCTCCAAGATCCAATAATGCCTTTCCAACAGTGAGATTTCCTATGGTAACTGGCAAAGTGAAACTCCCAGGATCTCTAGATTTTTGCGATAATGACTTTTGAATTATAGCACTGCATCCAGCTTCCAATTCAACTATCTCCTGGTCATTGAATTTTCTTTTCTTTGTCAATAATTCTTTCATGAATTTAGCATATGTAGGCATCTGCTTTAAAGCTTCAGTAAAAGGAATGTTAATTTGCAATCTTTTGAGAATATCCATAAATCTTGCAAATTGCCTTTCTTTGCATTTCTTTGTAGGAGCATGTGGATAAGGTAAATCTTTTATAGGAACACTCCTCTCTTGTTTTTCATTTTTTTTTCTATTTTCTCACCAATATCTACAACATCTTCCTTATTCCTTCTTTCTCCTCCCTCACACTCAATCTGTTCTTTTTCACTCTCTTTATCTTTTAAAACCTCCTCCCCAACAACTAAGTTTTTCCCAATTCCTTTTCCTATAATTATCCCACTTCTGGTAGTGATAGAATTGCAATGCTCCTTGGGATTGGTTTGTGTATTGGCTGAAAATTGACTTCCTTGATTATCAGCTAACTGTTTAGCCAACTGCCCCACCTGTGTTTCTAAATTCCTTATTGATGCTTCAGTATTTTTTTGATTGGATAGAGAGGCTTGCATGAACTTCTCAAAAGTATCTTCCAATTTTGATGTTCTCTCATGAATGGAAGGATAATGTGGTTGCTGCTGATAAGGGACTTGTCTGTTAGATGATCCAACCTCTTGCTTCCACCCAAATCCTTGATTTGGATTATTTCTCCATCCTTGAGCCATGTTATTTGGATAATTATATGCAAAGCCACTTTGTCTTCCTTGATTATTCATATACTGAACCTCTTCCTCTGATGGATTTTGGTAAGAGCATTGGCCATTAAGATGATTTCCGCCACAAAAATCACACTTCAAAGCTTGATTCTGCATTGAAGGAGAATTTATTGTATGTAATTGTTGAGGCAGTTTTGACATTTGCTTGGTTAATGCCTCAATTTGCTGAGTCAAAATCTTGTTTTGTGCTAAAATTGCATCTGAAGTACTAAGATCCAACACCCCTTTCTTTTGCACTGTATATCTATCATGTTGAGCTTGGTAATCTATTGAGGCTAAGGCATCAATGATTCTTATAGCTTGTTCTGCATCAACACTCATCATTGTACCTCCTGCTGCAGCATCCAAGATCATTTTAGTATCAGGCCTCAAACCATTGTGGAATATGTTCAACTGAGCAATATCCTCAAAGCCATGATTAGGACATCTTCTTAACATCACTTTAAAGCGTTCCCAAGCTTCACAAAAAGGTTCTTCTGGCCCTTGCCTGAATGTGGAGATATCAGACTTAGCCTTGATATATCGAGAGAGTGGGAAGAATCTGTGTAGGAATTTCTCTTCTACATCATTCCAGCTACTTAGACTCTGGTTTTGATGTGACTTTAACCATTCTTTTGCTTTGCCTGCAAGTGAGAAAGGAAATAGACACAGATAAACAGATTCAATATCATTTTCCACGAAGCCCATGGTCCCAACCAACTCATAGAATGTGGATAGATGAGTATAAGGGTCTTCATGATCCATTCCAGTGAATTGATGAGTGCTGATTAAGCTAAGAAAAGCTGGCTTCATTTCTAATGATTTGGTGGCTGGAGGTATAGCTATGCTGGAGAAATGCCTTGGTCCTTGTTGCATAGCATAGTCTCCCAATGTCCTTCTAGATGGATTTTGTCTATTTTCAGCCATTTGGAACTCTGTTTGATTGTGTGAGTTGAGAGTGTTGGAAGATTCTCCTTTTGCTTGTCCTTGCTTCTTCTTTTCTTCTCTCTTCTTGCTCTGATTTCTTCTAGCTGTCTTCTCAATTTTTGGATCAAATTTCAATTGATCTTCAGGAACCTGTCCTCTTAATAGCATGTATCTAAGACAACTCAAGCAAGGATTAACACAGGATAAAAAAAATAAGATATAAACAAGTGTATATTCATAAAGAAAACAAAATATTCACAATACTCAATGAGTTATACTTCAGAAATTCTTAAAAGAAATTGTTCCCCGGCAACGACGCCAAAAACTTGTTGATATTTCTCGGCAAGTGTACCGAATCAATTGTAATATAGTACTCTTTAAAGTACGAATGTCGAACCCACAGAGAACAATTCTAATTAAGATGTTCTGTTTTAAAACTCATCAAGTATAGAAAATAATTTTGATTGTTGAGAACTTGTTCAATACCAAATTAAAGATTTCACAAGTAACTAAGAGATATAGGGTTTGATTCAACCAAATACAAAACTAACTTATCAATTATAGAGAAAGATACTTGGGATTGAATTGCGTCTATCTCAATCATCTGTATTTTGAATAATACAATATATAATACTCAAAACTACTTATTCTTGATGCTTAATTTAAAGTCATTTATCTTGATTCCTCACAAATGAAATTCATAAGATAATTTCTCAAACACTGATTCCTCAGATATTTAACAAATCATCCAGCTTTAGGAACAGAATTATAATGCAATCAATAACCTGGAATCTATTCCTAGCATTACAAGTTATCAAGTATTTTCATCTATTTCAAATCCTTAAAGGTACTTTCCAGTTAAAATTTAAGGATCAAAATCAAGACTCTATTGATCAAACAGAATCAAGCAATAAGCATAAAACAAAAATACCAAAAATGATTAGAAAAGAGAATATTATATATATATATATATATATATATATATATATATCACCAAGAATACATTTGATCAAGGTAAATTACATTCAATCCCAAGTTAGAAAGAACTTAGCCACTCATGACAGCTCCTTCAATCTTCATTCTTGATCTGGATTGCATAAGAAGGGCTGATCTGAGCAAGTTCTTCTCCTAAGAACAGAGGTTTCTTCTCTTTCTCTCACTAGTCTCTCTCTAAAAAACCTAATCTGTTTTCCACCGCTGGTTTTGAGTTATGTTTCAGAATTTATATAATCAACTTTAGCTCAAGCTAGCCCAATTTAGCTTAAGCTAGATCTTTTGGTGCATTTTTAGCTTGAGCTAGCGATTCTATCCTGAGCTAGATCAGTACTGCACCTTTTAATCAACTCTGGACAGTTTTAGCTTGAGCTAGCAATTCTAGCCTGGGCTAGAATTGTACTGCACCTTTAATCAACTCTGGACAGTTTTAGCTTGAGCTAAATCCTCTAGCTTGAGCTAAATCTTCTTGTGATCTAATGAAGTTTTTACTTTTTTTTTTCTCTTTCAATGCCAGCTTGAATACATTCTTTCAATGCTTCATATTCATTTGCAATTTACACAAAAATTGAGATTAAATTTCTTCATTTGTTTCTTGGTTCAAAAAATATATAATCAGATTCAATAATTCTCAGGTTAGGGTAATTTTCTTACATTAAGCAACAATTAAGTTTCAAAGTGTTCAATTTTCTCAACCATGAAAACTACACATTGGCACTTATCAGACGTTGCCAGAGATATTATGGGCATATCGATGCACACCACAAACGTCAACTGGTGAAACACCGTTCAATCTCACCTATGGAACAGATGTAATGTTACTGGTAGAAGTTAATTAACCAACGTTACGAAGGCAAATAGAAGACTGGAATATCAACAATGAATGTTCGAGGACTGACCTTGATCTTATTGAAGAACTTAGAGAACGAGCAAAAATAAAAGAAACAGCAGTAAAGAGAAGAGCGATGAAGAGATTTAATGCAAAGGTAAAATTAAGAGATTTTAAAGAGGGGGATTTGGTATGGAGAATGCGAACTGATGCTCGAAAGGATCCACGACATGGAAAGCTGGCATCCAATTAGGAAGGTCCTTTCAGGGTAATAGAAAATTTGCAAAATGGAGCCTATAGATTAGAAACTCTAGAAGAGAAAGTGATACCAAGAACATGGAATGCGAGTCATTTAAAGTTCTATTTTAGTTAACATAAAAGATGTAAAAAGACGACTTTTGTGTACATACTTGTCAACAAATGCTTAATAGTTTTATGCTTTCAAAACCGCAAGGTCCAGAGCAATAATTTCATAATTCAAAAACCAAAAGGTAGTTAATAATTATTTAGAAATTGAAAAAATATTATCTATAATTCTCACGTTTGTTATATTAAAACTCATTAAACTAATATATATTCCAAACATGCTAAACCGAGAGGTCTTATTAAAAAAAAAAAAAAAAAACCGAAAGGTTTTGCTACAAAACCGAGAGGTCCAGCTACACATTCGCGTATCATCATAAAACTGCTTACGATTCAAACTCAACAATTGAAGGGTTCAGAATTAATAATTTTATGCCTTAAAAATTCAAAGTTCTAATTGAAGATGTATCAAAACGTAAGTTGAATTTATACTAGGTGGCAAAAATAACAAAAGTTAAAACTGCAAATGTTATTTTATTAGCTAAAACCGAAAACATGGAACCGGATGCATTAGTCACGTATACGTTGATATTAAGCTTTTAGTCGTCCAAAGCCCAACCGAAAGATCCTAATTCCAAATTCATTAATAATTTTATGCTTTTAGATTTTAGAAACCGAAAGATCCAATTAGGATTTGTACTCAAAAGACAACGTTTCAAGAACACAAATTAAGTGACCAAAAGATCAGCATTGAGCTGTTAGGACCGAAAGGTCTCTGATACATTTGCTTGTAACCGAAAAATAAAATTAATTATTCAAATCATGGAAACCGATCAATAGTGTTACACTTAAAAACCGAAAGGCCCAGGTTACAAGATGCTCAATAATTTCATGCTTTAGAAACCGAAAGGTACACTTGAAGATATATATCAAATTAAATATTTCCCATAATGTAGTTCTCATGATCACTAATATCGAAAGATGAGCTCGAACATATCTGTTATATGAAATGCAATAAATTAAGATATCTTTTAAGCCAAATATTAAAACCGAAAGATATGAGTATAAAGCCAACAAGTATAACTAAACTGTTAAAATCCAACGATTACTATAAAAAATAATTATAACTGACAACTTTCAAAAGCTATAAAATTATAAAAAAATGCTAAGTTTTCAAGATTAGAAAACCGAAAGGTTAGCAGAATTCTCAAAATGTATGGTTATAACCGAAAGAAAATATTGAGCAGACAATTAGATAACTTGAAGGATAGAAAAAAGAAGTTAAAATCGAAAGCTCAGATGATATTTATAGTAACAAAAAATCAACTTAAACACAAGGGAAAACAATAAACTTTATACGTGCTAAAGTTCCAAAAAGGAATTACATTAAAAACGCAAATATCCATACATGGATCAGATGTCATAGCATTCCAAAACAAATTCGCTTCTCGTTAACTAAAACCGAGAGTTAAAAACAAAAAATGAGAGCACATATCCATTTAGCTCTCGGCATCAACATCTTCGGTATCATCTTCAGGAATTTCATTAACAGGCATTAACTCACCATTATAAAAATCTTTCTCAACATCAAAATTGCCTTCATCAATAGGAATCTTATAGAAATACTTCGCTTGTTCCAAAGCTTTCGCAAAACCTAACTTGTGTTGTTCCAAAATGAAGTTTTGGGCTTCAAAAACATCCACCTTCAATTGCCCAATCTTGTCCTCCATAGCCTTGATGGTGTTGGTATTAGACTCCTTCACGGAAGATAATTATGAAACTCTTCCATCAAGCAATTGATTCTCATTACGAAGTTGAGTGATCTCCTCACCAGTCTTCAAACTCATGACTTTTAAATCAGAAATTTGCTTTCAAGACTTTATGTTTCTACCTCTTGCTGCTTCTTCTGCAAACTCATCTCTTTTAATTGCGAAGACAAAGCGACATTTTTATCCTTACTCTCGACAAACTCACTCTTTAACTTTTCAAACTCGGCAAGTGACACGCAGCTACCATTCTTTACTTTCACCATCTTTCCAATCAAAAGAGTTCTACTCGAAAGTTCGATGATAGAATCAGCCAAAGAAGCTGCATCCTCAGCTTTCAACATATTATAAGACGACTCAGTAAACGAAGTTTGGACAAACTTAGCATATTTCGTAGAAGCACCAAAAATAGATTCAGGAAGAGGTTCCGTTGAGCCACCTTCACAATGACGGTGACGCCGAGAAGAGGAATGTGATTTTTTGCTACTTCTAGCACGTTTCTTGGACTTTTTTTAAGGTCCAACATCGTGATCATCCTTCGCAGGTTCAGCGGCTTCAATACGAGAAAGAGGTTCCATGGTTCCTACCTCCACTACCGGTTTGACCACATTTTTCCGTCGAGGAGTAACATCACCAGCTCTGTTAAGAAGTTTCGTAAAGTATGAACGACCTTTCGAATTTGTGGCCGCCATTAATGCTGAAAATCAATAAAAAATTTAGCAAAGTTAAAAATCTCATGCTATAAAACAAGAAAAAAGCGAAACAATCACATACCAATGAGATCCTCTTGTGGACTTTTTGAAGTATACAATTGTAGTAAAGCGCGAGTGGGAATTCGATACGAGATGTGACCAAAAACTTCAATAACATGACGATCAGCAGCATTCATTGAGTGGCAAGACCACAAATTGAACTTTAATGGATCTTGCGTCCAATACAAAGGAAATTTCAGAATGTCTCCATCAAAAATGAATGCTGCATATGTCTCCCTCATGTCCAGAACGGTTTCTCGTCGCAGCAAAGAACTTCAGGAAAGCCTAGTAGCTTGCATATATTTTTCTCGTTGTCTTCATCATAATCTTCTTCTTCGTCGGTTTAGTATATTTATGCATTCTTAATATTATTAAATATTCTTAATATTTTTAAATATTTTTAGTACTATTAAATATTCTTAATATTATTAAATATTCTTAATATTATTATATATTCTCAATATTATTAAATATTATTAAATAATATTATTATTAATATTATTAAATATTCTTAATACTATTAAATATTCTTAATATTATTAAATATTCTTAATATTATTATATATTCTCAATATTATTAAATATTATTATTATTAATATTATTCAATATTAAATATTATTAATATTATAAAATATTATTAATATTAATAAATACTATTAAATATTATTATTATTATTATAAAATATTATTAATACTATTAAATACTATTAAATATTATTATATATTATTAAATACTAAATATTATTAATATTATTAACTATTAATAATATAAATATAATTAAATATTATTAATATTATTAATATTATTAAATATTATTAATATTATTAAATATTATTAAATATTATTAAATATTATTAATATTATTAATATTATTAAATATTAATAAATATTATTAATAATATTAAATATTATTAATAATATTAAATATTATTAATAATATTAAATATTATTAATAATATTAAATATTATTAATAATATTAAATATTATTAATAATATTTAATATATTATTAATAATATTAAATATTATTAATAATATTAAATATTATTAATAATATTAAATATTATTAATATTATTAATATTATTAAATATTATTAATAATATAAATATTATTAATAATATAAATATTATTAATAATATAAATATTATTAATAATATAAATATTATTAATAATATAAATATTATTAATAATATAAATATTATTAATAATATAAATATTATTAATAATATAAATATTATTAATAATATAAATATTATTAATAATATAAATATTATTAATAATATAAAAATTATTAATAATATAAATATTATTAATAATATAAATATTATTAATAATATAAAAATATTATTAATATTATTAAATATTATTAATATTATTAAATATTATTAATATTATTAATATTATTAATAATATAAAATATTATTAATATTATTAAATATTATTAATATTATAAAATATTATCAATATTATTAAATATTATTAATATTATTAAATATTATCAATATTATTAAATATTATTAATATTATTAAATATTATCAATATTATTAAATATTATTAATATTATTAAATATTATCAATATTATTAAATATTATTAATATTATTAAATATTATTAATATTATTAAATATTATTAATATTATTAAATATTATTTATATTATTAAATATTACTAATATTATTAATATTATTAAATATTATTAATATTATTAATTTTATTAAATATTATTAAATATTACTAATATTATTAATTTTATTAAATATTATTAAATATTACTAATATTATTAATATTATTAAATATTATTAATATTATTAAATATTATTAATATTATTAATTTTATTAAATATTACTAATATTATTAATATTATTAAATATTATTAATATTATTAATTTTATTAAATATTATTAAATATTACTAATATTATTAATATTATTAAATATTATTAATATTATTAAATATTATTAATATTATTAATATTATTAAATATTATTAATATTATTAATTTTATTAAATATTATTAACTATTATTAATATTATTAAATATTATTAATATTATTAAATATTATTAATATTATTAATGTTATTAAGTATTATTAATAATATTAAATATTATTGATATTAATAAATACTATTAATATTATTGATATTATTAAATACTATTAATATTATTATGTATTATTAATATTATTAAATATTATTAATATTATTTAATATTATTAATAATTTTAAATATTATTAATATTATTAAATATTATTAATAATATAAATATTATTAATAATATAAAAAATTATTAATATTATTAAGTATTATTAATATTATTAAATATTATTAATATTATTAAGTATTATTAATATTATTAAATATTATTAAGTATTATTAATATTATTAAATTAATATTATTAATATTATTAAATATTATTAATATTATTAAATATTATTAAATATTATTAAATATTATTAATATTATTAAATATTATTAATATTATTAAATATTATTAATATTATTAAATATTAATAATATTATTAAATATTAATAATATTATTAAATATTAATAATATTATTAAATATTAATAATATTATTAAATATTAATAATATTATTAAATATTAATAATATTATTAAATATTAATAATATTATTAAATATTAATAATATTATTAAATATTAATAATATTATTAAATATTAATAATATTATTAAATATTAATAATATTATTAAATATTAATAATTAATAATATTATTAAATATTAATAATATTATTAAATATTAATAATATTATTAAATATTAATAATATTATTAAATATTATTAATATTATTAATATTATTAAATGTTATTTATATTATTAAATATTACTATTATTATTAATATTATTAAATATTATTTATATTATTAAATATTACTATTATTATTAATATTATTAAATATTACTAATATTATTAATATTATTAAATATTACTAATATTATTAATATTATTAAATATTATTAAGTATTACTAATATTATTAATATTATTAAATATTATTAAGTATTACTAATATTATTAATATTATTAAATATTATTAATATTATTAAATATTATTAATATTATTAATATTATTAAATATTATTAATATTATTAAATATTATTAAATATTATTAATATTATTAACTATTATTAATATTATTAATATTATTAATATTATTAATATTAATAATGTTATTAAGTATTATTAATAATATTAAATATTATTGATATTATTAAATACTATTAATATTATTATGTATTATTAATATTATTATATATTATTAATATTATTAAATATTTTAATATTATTATATCTTTCTCATTGTCTTCATCATTATCTTCTTCTTCGTTGGTTTGGTATATTTCTACGTCCGAAGGCGATCCACATCAACGAACCCCGCGGCCGGCGACATCCAAGGACAAGCGGTGTCGAATCCCATGGCTTCGAGACCTCTGATGATGGTGGTCGTGGTGGCCGAAGCAGTTGGGGAGTGTACCATGTGTGTGGAGGGGGTGGCAGAGGGAGAGGAGGTGAAGATGATTGTCTACTGTAAGCACATCTTCCACACGAATTACATTGACACTTGGCTGGAGAACCATGTTACGAGCCCGGTGTGCCGATATTTTGAGATGACTGGAGAGAAGGAGCTTGTGACGGTGGGAGGAGATAAAGAAGAAGAAGATGAAGTTTCTGGAACAGAATAGGAAGTGTTGAGTGGCATATTTATATATTAGGAGTGAGAGAAAAGGGTTTATTTTATTAGTATAATGTGTGGAAGAGGATAAAGCTGTGTGTCATGTATAATATTTATAAAATAATTATTTATTTGTTATGGAAACTATTACCGTCAATGAAGATGGAGCGCACGTAATTGCACGAAATCACAATGTAGTGGTGCATCAAATATTATTAATATTATTATATATTATTAATATTATTTATATTATTATATATTATTAATATTATAAAATATTATTATATATTATTAATATTATTAAACATTATTAATATTATTATATATTATTATATAATATTAATAATATTAAATATTACTTAAGATTCCTATGTGAAAGAAATTCTATAAAATGGAACAAAATAGCAATCTTAACCTTAATCTTAGAAAAGAAACCATTCACCGAATAATGTTTATTGTTCCTCCTCTCTCATCTCCCGAACGGTTTCTCGTGGCAGCAAAGAATTGCAAGAAAGCCCAGTAGCTTCAGTTCGACATTTGCATATATCTTTCTCATTGTCTTCATCATATTCTTTCTCTTCGTCGGTTTGGTATATTTCTACATTCTTAATATTATTAAATACTTTTAATATTATTAAATATTCTTAATATTATTAAATATGCTTAATATTATTATATATTCTTAGTATTATTAAATATTATTATTATTAATATTATAAAATATTATTAATATTATTAAATACAATTAAATACTATTAATATTATTAATAATATTATTATTATTATAAAATATTATTATTATTATTATTATAAAATATTATTATTATTATAAAATATTATTATTATTATAAAATATTATTATTATTGTTATAAAATATTATTCATATTATTAAATACTATTAATATTATTATATATTATTAAATATGAAATATTTTTAATATTATTAAATATTATTAATATTATTGAATATTATTAATATTATTAAATATTATTAATATTATTGAATATTATTAATATTATTAAATATTATTAATATTATTAAATATTATTAATATTATTAAATATTATTAATAGTATTAAATATTATTAATATTATATAATTATATTAATATTATTAAATATTATTAATATTATTAAATATTATTAATATTATTAAATATTATTAATATTATTAAATATTATTAATGTCAATAATATAGATATAATTAAATATTATTAATTATTATTAATATTATTAATTATTATTAATTATTATTAATATTATTAATATTATTAAAATTATTAATTATTATTAATATTATTAATGTTATTAAATATTATTAATATTATTAAATATTATTAATATTATTAAAAAATTTAATATTATTAAATACTATTAATAATATTAAATATAATTTTTAATATTAAATATTATTAATATTATTAAATATTATTAATATTATTAAATATTATTAAAATTATTAAATGTTGTTAAATATTATTAATATTTTTAAATATTATTAATATTATTAAATATGATTAATATTATTAATATTATTAAATATTATTAATATTATTATTTTTATTAAATATTATTAATATTATTAAATATTATTAATATTATTAAATATTATTAATATTATTTAATATTATTAATATTATTTAATATTATTAATATTATTAAATATTATTAAATATTATTCTATTTTATTAATATTATTATATTTTATTAATATTAATAAATATTATTAAAACTAATATATATTATTAAATATTATTAATATTATTATATCTTTCTCATTGTCTTCATCATCTTCTTCTTCGTCGGTTTGGTATATTTCTACATTCGAAGGAGATCTTCTTTGACGAATTCAGCGGCCGGCGACATCCAAGGGCAAGCGGTGTCGAATATCGTGGCTTCGAGAACTCTGGTGGTGGTGGTCGTGGTGGTCGAAGCAGCTCGGGAGTGTACTATGTGTCTTTTGAGGTGGCAGAGGGAGAGTAGGTGAAGATGACTGGCCACTGTAAGCACATCTACCACGCGAACTGCATCGACACTTGGCTGGAGAACCATGTTACGTGCCCGGTGTGCCGATATTCTGAGATGAGTGGAGAGGAGGAGCTTGTGACGGTGGGAGGAGGTGAAAAAGAAGATGAAGTTTCTGGAACAGAGTAGAAAGTGCTGAATGGCATATTTATATGTTAGGAATGAGAGAAAAGTTTATTTTATTACTATAATGTGTGAAAAATGATAAAGTTGTGTCATGTGTAACATTTATAAAATAATTATTTATTTGTTATGAAAACTATTACCGTCAATGAAGATGAATATTCCTTGTCTGGTGTGGTCCATCAAATGCAGCGCACGTAATTGCACGTAATCGCAATGTAGTGGTGCATCAAATATTATTAAGTATTATTATATATTATTAATAAATATTAAAAATTATTAATATTATTATATTATTAATATTATTAAATATTACTAACATTATTAAATATTATTAATATTATTAAATATTATTACTATTATTAAATATTATTAATATTATGAATTATGATTTTATAATTCTTCATATTATATTAATATTACTAATATCATTAAATATCATTAATATTATTATATATTATTAAATGTGTATGGATGTGTGGGAGCCATTTCCTCTCTGCAGCAACCAGTTGAAAGTGCATGAAGCTTGAGCTTACGGCGGAGAAAAGAAAAAAAAGAAGGAAAAAGCAAAGAGAAACCACCGAAAAGCAACCTTGCCACCTATATGTCGCTGTCTCACAACAAGTCTTAAGTGCCTCTGGGGACCTTCTGAAGTGACAACAAAAAAATATGAGGAGTAGGAGGCAAGGGACGTCTGATAGGAGGCAAGGAGGCCAAGAAGCAACTGAAACTAGCCGTAAAAGCCATTCGTATGACTTTACTACGTTCTTCTTCGCTAACTTCCCAAACGGGTATGGAGAAATGGACATGTTTAAGATTTTTAGAAGATGGGCAAGGGTGAAGGAAGTCTTTATTGCAAGAAGACTCAATAGATGGGGGAGAAGATTTGGTTTTATAAGATTCTTTGAGGTGAGGAATGTGGAGAGGCTAGAGAGGGATCTAGACCAAATATATATTGGGAACAAGAAACTACACGTAAACGTCCCAAGATACAGAAGGAATGAGGATGGAGCTAATAGGGGGGTAGTAAAAATGGGGTGCAACATAAAGAGAAGGCAAAAAATCCTATAGAGTTTCATGCATAAACCTCTACCACGCAGGCTCAGAAGAGAACAAAAGAGGTGTGGAAGGTGAAATCAAAAGGGAAGTCATATGCGGATGCTGTGAGAAATGGTTCTCAAATGAGATGGAAAGGACCGATTATAAGAACAGAACAAAAGGTCCTGCCGTGGATGGAATCCAGTGTGATAGGGGAGTTTAGGGAGGAGCTGGACTATGAATAACTGGGGGAGGAATTTGTGAGAGGTGGGATGAGTATGATTAGGGTGAGGTATATGGGGGACAATCTTGTCCTGCTTACTCCGCGAGAAGGGAGTAGCTTGGAGGAGCTGATCAAACTCAATAAGGAATGGTTTGAAAGTATTTTTCAGAATATTGATCCATGGTCGGCGGAACATGTTGCAGGCCACAAACTTGCGTGGGTGAGATGCTATGGGATTCCTTTGACTATGTGGAACACAGACTGTTTTTCGAAGGTGGTAGGCAAGACAGCCACTCTAGTATCGGTAGATGAATCAACGGTGTAGTGGGAAAATCTAGAGTATGTGAGACTCTAGGTTCGTTTGCTCAAGAACTGTAGTGCTAGAGTTTCTAAAAAGATGAGGATTAATGGCCAAACGCTTAGCATTTTCATTGAAGAAGAACAACCTGCAAAACCCGGAGGTCAATGCACATGTCATCGGAATCTGTTTGAATCCTCCGACAGTGTTACCTCATCTGAGACCTATGTTGAGGAAACAGCACAGACGGGCTGGAGTGGGGAAGAGAAGATCATGGACGGAAAGGCTGATCGCCGATCAGAGGTGGAGACGGAAGGAGAGGAGATCCGAAGTGGGAATAGGACAAAAGGGGCGCATTCAGAGGTATCTGCTACTAGCAGCCCTAGAGCTCAGAGAAAAGAACCCTGGTTATTCACCAAAGAGGGAACTGTGGGTCAGAAGGAGTCTGCGGAGACTGCTGGAGTGTACCAGGGGAAACCTACCCCACAAAGCTACCCACTAGCGCATGATGACCTGGCCAAGTTGGTGGTGGAAATAGAATGTAGGGGTGCACAAAGTGAACCCAAAGCACCTTTGGGCTTGGACAATAGTGAGGCCCACTCTTGGAGAGATGGGGGTTTTGGGCTACGCAGAATGTTAAGTGGCGGAACACTGCTATCCACAAGGAAGGGGGAGACAGAGGCTGATGTAGGAACAAATCAGGAACGAAGCACGGTCGGGTACAATTGTGCACAAGGAGGCAACGGGGAAAACAGAAGGATGGGCACTCTAAACCCTGATGTTGCGTCGACAACAAGGGAGAATGGGGAATTGGACATGAATGGCATGATTGAGACAGAGGAGGAGGGAAGGAAATTGGGCAACGTGTGCGCCAGTTCATCTAGACAACGAAAGACGAATGGTCTTAGAGAATTGGTGGAGCCTAATTCCCATCCTAGGCGGTCTGTAAGGTTGAGCGAGAGGATGTCACAGGCGAGGAAGAACTTACTGTCAAGTGAAGGTTTGCCAATAATCTCTATTTCAGATGGGGATATTGTTAACTGCAGTACCCGTGTACGCATCCTTGGAAATAGGGAGGAGCCTGCAGATATATGGGGTCGTGGTAAACAAGTTGGGCTAGTGTGTCGTAAGGAGGAAGAAGAGGTAGTCCATGAACTACAATGTATGGAAGACAGAGATGTGGAGTTCATGAAGAAATTAGAGGTGGGTGATCATAACGTTTCTCATGCTGATCTTTAATCTGAATATAAGAGGGCTAGGGGGAGGGACGAAAGCAAGGTATTTGAAGCGATGTATACATAGTGAAGGGGTAGAATTTGTATGTATACAAGAAACAAAAGTTGCTCAAGTCACGGAAGCCAGGTGCTTTGCTTTGTGGGGAGATAATAGTATTGGTTGGATTCACAATGGTGGGGACAATGGTAATGGAAGCCTCTTATCAATGTGGCACAAAGAAGTGTTTAACTATGAGAGCCACGTAATGGGGAAGGGGTACATAGCAGTAGTGGGCCAACACAAAAATTCTGGCCACAAGTGTTGTGTGGTTAATGTGTATGTTGGGTGCACTCAGAAAGAAAAGAAGTCTCTATGGGAGGAACTATCTAGCTTTAAAGATTCATCCCAGATTACAGTGTGGTGCTTGTGTGGGGACTTCAATGTAGTAAGAAGGAGGATAGAAAGACAAGGGGCAGGGACGACTGACTTTAAAAGTGAGATAAAAGGCTTCAATGGTTTTATAGAGTCAAACATGCTTCTGGAGCTACCCATTGTGGGGAAAAAGTTTACTTGGTACAAACCGAATGGAGTGGCAAGGAGTAGAATTGATAGAGTTCTTGTCTCTGAAGAATGGTTGCAGTGCTGGCCTATGTGTAAGCAATATGTCCAGAAGAGGGAAGTCTCTGACCATTGTGCGTTGGTGATAAAGTGCTTAGATAAGGACTGGGGGCCCAAACCGTTTAGAACAATTGATGCTTGGCATTTGGAACGGGGATTTGAAGGGATGGTGGCTAATAGGTGGAAGTCGTATGCAAACCACGAAAATAATATAATAGGACTAGAGGAAAAATTCAAGCTACTGAAAGCTGATCTAAAAATATGGAGCAGGGATGTCTTTGGTAACCTAAACTCTACCAAGAGGATTATCTTACAGGATATGGAGAACCTCGATCAACAAGATTGTGACAGCCAAGGTGTAGGAAGTGAGAGGCAGGTAAGGATTGATCTCCTAAGAAGGCTTTGGGAGACAGATACAAAGCTAGACTCCCTGCTTCGTCAGAAGGCCAGAATTAATTGGCTCAAATATGGTGATTCTTGTTCAAAATTCTTCCACTCGTCATTAAGGTGGAGAAGACTAAGGAATGAAGTGAAGGGGGTTGAGGTTGGTGGATGTTGGAATGAAGAGCCTAGCACTGTCCGGATGGAAACAAAAAAGCTATTCGAAGCCAGATTCAAAGCAACAAAGGATCTCGGGGTTCGACTTGATGGGGTTGAATTCCAAACTATCTCGACAACACAAAGTTTGGGGTTGATAGCAGGGTTCTCTGAGGAAGAAATTAAGGATGCTGTATGGCAATGTGAAGGATCAAAAAGCCCAGGCCCATATGGGTTCAACTTTAACTTCATCAAAAAGAGTTGGAATCACCTTAAAGAAGACTTTGTTGCTGTCCTGAAGGCGTTTCATCAAACCGGTTACATTCCGAAGGGGTGTAATGCTTCATTTATTGCACTCGTACCCAAAGTCAAGGATCCCTGTGTGCTTGACCAATTTAGACCCATTTCGCTAGTGGGGGCCATATATAAAGTTATATCGAAAGTGCTAGCAGGAAGACTGAAGAAAGTTCTTCCCTCTATTATAGATGAAAGTCAGTCCGCTTTTATCAAGGATAGGGGATTGATTGACAGCGTGCTAGTGGCGAATGAGGTGGTCGAGGAACTCAGGAGGAAGGGGAAGAGTGGATTATGTCTAAAGGTAGATTTTGAGAAAGCCTATGACTCGGTTAGATGAGAGTTTTTGTATGACATGCTCGGAAGATTGGGTTTCCACTCTGTATAGGTAAAGTGGATTAGAGGGTGTTTGGAATCAGCCTCAGTATCAGTGCTAGTGAATGGAAGCCCTACGGAGGAGTTTAGACCGACAAGAGGACTGAGACAGGGAGACCCACTAGCACCTTTTCTGTTTATTATAGTGGCTGAAGGACTAGCAGGACTAGTAAGGCAAGCATTGAAAACCAATCTCTTGTCTGGGGTAAAGACTGGGAGTAAGGAGGTTGAGGTGAGCTTCCTACAATTTGCGGATGACACTCTCTTCTTCTATGAGGAATCCTGGAGTAATGTCATCACTATGAAGGCTATCCTAAGGGGTTTTGAACTAGCTTCAGGGTTGAAAATTAACTTCCATAAATCAAAGCTAGCAGGTATAAATGTCCAAAGTCAAAGCCTTGGCTACTACTCGAAGACCCTGAATTGCGCCCAGATGAGTCACCCATTCAAATATTTGGGCCTAGAAGTAGGAGGCAACCCAAGGAGGAAATCTTTTTGGGAACCAGTTTTGAATAAATTGAGAGCTAAGCTAAGTGTGTGGAAAGGAAGACATCTATCACTGGCAGGTAGGATTTGTGTCATTAAGTTTGTTCTCACATCAATTCCCCTATTCTATCTGTCAGTGTTCAAGGCCCCAGAATCAGTATACAAGAGTATTATAAGTATCCAAAGGAAGTTCCTATGGGGGTGGGGAAAGGAGAAAAAACCAATATCATGGGTAAGTTGGGGAGACTTGTGCAAACCGAAGGAAGAGGGAGGCTTGGGTCTTAAGGATATCAAAAAAATCAACTTCTCACTCTTAGCTAAGTGGAGATGGAGGTCTATTGCGAAAGACAAAGGAAAATGGAAGGAGGTGTTGCAATCAAAGTATGGTGTAGATTTGGATTACTCTCATATCCAAGTAAAACATCAGTCATGGTGGTGGCGGGACATAGTAAAAGTTTGCAAGGAGGGGGGAGGAGAGGGATGGTTCCAAAATGAGTTAAGGTGGAAACTAGGGAGGGGAGATAAGATCAGATTTTGGGAAGATGTATGGGTGGGTGAGTCAACACTTAAAGAAAAGTTTCAAAGGTTGTTCACACTGTCGATGAATCAAGGACGAAAGGTGGAAGATGTAGGCGTGTGGGAGGGAACGGATTGGCGGTGGAGGCTAGAGTGGAGGAGGGACAGGTTTCAATGGGAAACTGAGATTGAAGGAAATCTTATGGTATGCATTGCAAGATCTTCTGTGAAGAGAGATATGGAAGATGTCCAGGTGTGGGGGGATGAGCTGTCTGACGAGTTCACAGTGAATGCAGCATATGTTAGCCTAACAAAGCAAATGAGAGGCGTGAGGCAGGATGCTTTGGATCTAGTTTGGAAAGCGAAAGCTTTTCCCAATGTGTTGGTAACAGCTTGGCGAGTTCTTATCGATAGAATCCCAACGAGAGAGGGGCTTTGTAGAAGAGGAGTGCAGATGAATACAGCAGTATGTGTTATGTGTATGACCCAGGTGGAAACGTGCCAACACTTGTTCATAGAATGTAAGTTTGCCCAGCAAGTATGGTCGTTATGTCTTAAGTGGCTGGACATCATCTTAGTACAACACAACGAGCCAAAGACTCACTTTGTGAGCTTCCATTGTGTTCAGGCCAACTGTAAACAAATCTTGGTTTGGAAAGGTATATGGGCGGCTATTGTAAGGTGTATTTGGGATCAAAGAAACTCTATCTTGTTCAATCAAGGAGTGGCGGATGCAGAGGAGATTGTCCAGATGGCCCAGCTAAAAGCGTGGTTATGGCTGAAATATAGAACCAGGTTGTTCGATTTTGCGTATGCAGACTGGATTCTCAACCCGGTTACATGCATAAGTTGCATTAAATAATATGGAGTGAGTGGCAGAGGGGCAGTAGGAGCAATCATAAGGCCTATAGACCCAGCACAAAGTTAAGAGGTGCCACGGGTGCAGGCGTATGAGTGTATCTGAGTTTGACAAGGACTTGGAAGAAGAAGGCTACAGTGGCTCTCTCACATGTAAACATGATCGCCGGTCGAGGAAACGGCGATCCCCTTGCGTGCGTAGCTGGTGGTCGTCGAATTGAAATGGCGATCTCCATGCGCTAGTCGGTGGTCGCCGAAGGCAAAGGTAAACATGATCGTCGGTCGAGGAAGCGGCGATCTCCTTGCGTGCGTAGCTGGTGGTCGCCGAAACTTGAAATGGCGATCTCCATGCGCTAGTCGGTAGTCGCCGAAGGCAAAGGTAAACATGATCGTCGGTCGAGGAAGCGGCGATCTCCTTGCGTGCGTGGTGGTCGTCGGAACTTGAAATGACGATCTCCATGCGCTAGTCGGTGGTCACCGAAGGCAAAGGTAAACATGATCGCCGGTCAATGAAGTTGTGATCTCTATGAAGTGGTCGGTGAAGTTGTGTATCATTGCCGTATTCGAAGAACGGAAGATCAGGTACTGAGAATTACCGAGGTAGACACATCGCCGGGTTTGTGCTGGTTCGATAAAGATGTCTGTTAGCCTTATAAGAGCAATGAGATGGGGTTTTCCCGAGTGGATCCTCCCCGAGAGCAGGGTTTATCTTGATTGGGTATTTTTTGGGTATGGTTTTCTCACTTTAAGGTTGTTTTGTTCCAACCATAAAGGAGAGATATGTATATGGGTTGGGATACCCCTGAAGTATCCCCTTTAATTTATTTATTCATTGCTCATAAAAAAAAATTATATATTATTAAATAATATAGAATAATATTAATAATATTAATAATATTTATGAATATATAATAATATTTAATATTATTAACAATATATAATAATATTAATAAAATATAATATATTACTAATATTTAATAATATTAATAATATTTAATATTATTAATAATATTTAATATTATTAATAATATTTAATAATATTAATAATATTTGATGCATCACTACATTGTGATTACGTGCAATTACGTGCGCTCCATTTGATGCACCACACTAGCCAAAGAATATTCATCTTCACGTCCTCTCCCTCTGCCACCCCCTCCAGGCAGATACTACACTCCCCAGCTGCTTTGGCCACCACGGGTGCTTACCCTTGGATGTTGTTGGTCGTCGCGGGGTTCGTCGAGCGCCTTCGCATGTAGAAGTATATCAAACTAACGAAGAAGAAGATGATGATGAAGACAACGAGAAGTATGTAAGCAATTGTCGAACTGAAGCCACCGGAGTTTCCTGCAGTTCTTGGCGATGGCGGCACCGGCGAGAAACCAGGAAGAGGAGGAACTGCAAAGATTCTTCGCTACATGGTTGTTTCTTTTCTAAGTTTCTAAGATTTCCGGTTGGTCTGTCTCGTTGCTCTGTTGATCTTTTTTTCCGTTGTTCTTCCATTTTATAGAGAGACGGTTGCTCATAACTTACATCCTTGTAGAATGAACTCTGCAACTCTACACAATTGGTTGTCCTTTACTTGAGTTTGATTGAGAACTCTAATTTTCTGAAACATTTTCATCTTCATTGCAAAAATATAATGTGAGAAAAAACGTTTTGATTGTGTTTGGAGTTTGATTATTGTATCTAAGGGTTCAATGTGCATATCCATGAGGTTCTAAATCCAGGACACGGGTGGAGTTCAAAGTTGAAAATCCATGAATTTAAACATAATATTAATAATATATAATATTATTAGTAATATTTAATAATATTTAATAATAGTAACAATATCTAATAATATTAGTAATATTTAATAATATTAATAACATATAATAATATTAATAATATACAATAATTTTAATAATTTATAATAATATTAATAATATTTAATATTATTTAATATTATTAACAATATATAATAATATTAATAAAATATAATAATATTACTAATATTTAATAATATTAATAATATTAATAATATTTGATGCATCACTACATTGGGATTACGTGCAATTATGTGCGCTCCATTTGATGCACGTTGGATGTTGTCAGCCGTCTCGGGATTCGTCGAGCGCCTTCGCATGTAGAAGTATATCAAACTGACGAAGAAGAAGATGATGATGAAGACAACGAAAGTATGTAAGCAATTGTCGAACTGAAGCCACCGGAATTTCCTGCACTTCATGGCGACGGCGGCGAGAAACCAGGAAGAGGAGGAACGGCGAAGATTCTTCCCTGTATGGTTGTTTCTTTTCTAAGTTTCTAAGATTTCCGGTTGCTCTGTCTCGTTGCTCTGTTGATCTTTTTTTCCGTTGTTCTTCCATTTTATAGAGAGACGGTTGGTCATAACTTACATCCTAGTAGAATGAACTCTGCATCTCTACACAATTCGTTGTCCTTTACTTGAGTTTGATTGAGAACTCTAATTTTCTGAAACATTTTTATCTTCATTGCAAAAATAGAATGTGAGAAAAAACGTTTTGATTGTGTTTGGAGTTTGATTATTGTATATAAGGTTCAATGGAAATCATGTGCAAATCCATCAGGTTCTAAATTCAGGGCACGGGTGGAGTTCAAAGTTGAAAATCCATAAATTTGAACATAATATTAATAATATATAATAAAATTAATACTATTAATAATATATAATATTATTAATAATATTTAATAATATATAATAATATTTAATTATAGTAATAATATTTAATAATATTAATAACATATAATAATATTAATAATATATAATAACATTAATATAATATAATAGGAAGAATTATAATATAAAGAATTATAACAGTAATATTTAATATAATATTATATATTATTAATATTATGTTCACATTCATAGATTTTCAACTTTGAACTCCACCCATGCGCTGGATTTAGAACCAGATGGATCTGCACATGATTTCCACTGAACCTTAGATACAATAATCAAACTCCAAACACAATCAAAACATTTTTTCTGACATTCTATTTTTGCAATGAAGATGAAAATGTTTCAGAAAATTAGAGTTCTCAATCAGACAACCAATTGTGTAGAGTTGCAAAGTTCATTCTACTAGGATGAAGATTCCTCTTTCTCTATAAAATGGAAGAACAACGGAAAAACAGAGCAACCGTGTGACAAGATTCCTCTTTCTCTATAAAATGGAAGAACAAACGGAAAATCAGAGCAACGACAGAGCAACCGGAAATCAATAACCATGCAACGAAGCTTCGTCGTTCCTCCTCTCCTTGGTTTCTCGCCGCCGCCGCCAAGAACTGCAGAAAGTCCAGTAGCTTTAGTCCAAAACTTGGTTACATACTTCTCGTTGTCTTCATCATCGTCTTCTTCTTCGTCTCTTTTATATACTTCTACATGCGAAGGAGCTCGATGAACCCCTTGGCTGAAGTGGTGCATCAAATAGAGCGCACGTAATTGCACGTAATCGCAATGTAGTGGTGCATCAAATATTATTACTATTATTAAATATTATTAATATTATTAAATATTAGTAATATTATTATATTTTATTAATATTATTAATAATATTAAAAATTATTAAATATTATTAATATTATTATATATTATTAATATTATTATATATTATTAATATTATTAAATATTATTAATATTATTAAATATTATTAATATTATTAAATATTACTAATATTATTAAATATTATTACTATTATTAAATATTATATATATTATTATATATTATTAATATAATTAGATATTATTAATATTATTATATATTATTAATATTATTAGATATTATTAATATTATTAATATTATTGTATATTATTAATATTATTAATATTATTAATATTATTAAATATTACTAAAATTATTAAATATTATTACTATTATTAAATATTATTAATATTATTATATTTTATTAATATTATTATATATTATTAATATTATTATATGTTACTAATATTATTAAATATTACTAATATTATTAAATATTATTACTATTATTAAATATTATTATATATTATTAAATATTATTTATAATATTATATATTATTAATATTATTAATATTATGTTCAAATTCATGGATTTTCAACTTTGAACCCCACCCGTGTCCTGGATTTAAAACCTGATGGATCTGCACATTGAACCGTTAGATACAATAATCAAACTCCAAACACAATCAAAACATTTTTTCTCACATTCTATTTTTGCAATGAAGATGAAAATGTTTCAGAAAATTAGAGTTCTCAATCAAACTCAAGTAAAGGACAACCAATTGTGTAGAGTTGCAGATTTCATTCTACTAGGATGTAAGTTATGAGCAACCGTCTCTCTATAAATTGGAAGAACAACGAAAAACAGAGCAACGAGACAGAGCAACCGGAAATCTTAGAAACTTAGAAAAGAAACAACCAAGCAGCGAATAATCTTCGCCGTTCCTCCTCTCCCTGGTTTCTCGCTGCCGCCGCCGTTGCCAAGAACTGCAGGAAACTCCGGTGGCTTCAGTTCGACAATTGCTTACATACTTCTCGTTGTCTTCATCATCATCTTCTTCTTCGTCAGTTTGATATACTTCTACATGCGAAGGCGCTCGACGAACCCCGCGACGGCCGGCAACATCCAAGGGCAAGCGCCCGTGGCTTTGAGACCTCTGACGGTGGTGGCCGTGGTGGCCGAAGCAGCTGGGGAATGTAGTATCTGCCTGGAGGGGGTGGCAGAGGGAGAGGGCGTGAAGATGAATGCCCACTGTCAGCACATCTTCCACACCAACTACATCGACACTTGGCTGGAGAACCATGGTAGGTGCCCGGTGTGTTGATATTCTGAAACTTTCAAAAGATAGGGTATCGAGGTCAGTCATTTATAATGGTTAAACAAGCATCTCATGTTTTCTTTGTCAAAGATCCTATGTCAGAACATTGGTATGTCGTTTTACACAGGAAAAAACAAGGGGAGGCCATAGATGATATTGAAAATGGTGACCCCCGTTCATTCACACAAATGATAATTAATAAAGATGACGATGTAGTTGACGATGTACGTGCAACCCGTAAAAACCACAGTTAAGGAATTTACATATGAACATTCAACCCACTATGGTAATAAATTTAGAAATAATTTTGATAATCCACATTTAAAAATTTATGTATTCGTTTTATATGATTTTCTTTCGATGCAGATTAACTAATGTTTGTTACCTAATTTTTTTAACAGAGATATGGATGAAGATAAGACTCCAATCAGACCCTGATCCGGATGAGGTAGTAGAGGACCTACTAGATTGAAGCGTCTCTCATTGAGACGTGTTGCTAGTGAGAAGACACATGTTGATATTGATGTTAACACTGAAGTGGCTTCTGGTCCTAATGGTGAGACATTTAACAACTATCTTGGAGTTGTTTCTCGTGAGAGGCTCTCCATTTTGATTGATTCATGGGATGATGTGTCAGAGGTCGATCAGAACATGCTCTGGGAGGATGTTCGGGTAAGCTCTACATTTCTAATTGAAATTTATTTTCACTTGTGTCTTGTGATTTGTGTGCTAGAATTTTTAATTAATTGTTTTTAATAATAACCAGTAGACACGAGAAGTAAACATTTTGTGAAGATCACAAATACAAGATTTTAAGGCTAATAAAAGAGGATGTTAATAGTTTCTAAACAACAATGTCTTTATAACCTTCACTTACAAGATGTAAGATTGTTAAGTTACTCTGTAATTTGATAAAAAGATAGTACATGTTATTTATTTGATAGAAAAGAAATAACAAAAAAAAAAGACGAAACTATATGTTATTTATTCCGTAGATAGTACATGTTCTATTTTTTGGATAGCTTCAGATCTTGCAGTAGAATCTTGCAATAGAATTCTTTGGACACAACCCTGTTTTCGGAAAATAGGAATTTGGATCTTCTGTGGGGATCGTGGGTTAAGAATCACAATGTGGGGGAAGGGATGTATGAGTTGGTCGACAATCGGATGGGAAAACATAGGACGAACTCACATGTTAACATGCTAGTCCGTTTAAGTCTTACTTTTACTGGTGTAGAAAGTTAAACGACAACGACTATTTTCAATTTATAATGACGGTGGTGGCCGAAGCAGCTGGGGTGTAGTATCTGTCTGGAGGGGGTGGCAGAGGGAGAGGACGTGAAGATGAATGCCCACTGTTAGCACATCTTCCACACCAACTACATCGACACTTGGCTGGAGAACCATGGTAGGTGCCCGGTGTGTCGATATTCTGAGATGAGTGGAGAGCAGGAGCTTGTGACGGTGGGAGGAGGTGAAGAAGAAGAAGAAGAAGATGAAGTTTCTCAAACAGAGTAGGAAGTGTTGAGGACTGAGAGAAAAATTTCTTTTATTAGTATATTGTGTGGAAGAGGATAAAGTTGTGTGTAATGTGTAATATTTATAAAATAATTATTTATTTGTTATGGAAACTATTACAGTCAATGAAGATGAATATTCCTTGTCTGTGTGGTGCATCAAATGGAGCGCACGTAATTGCACGTAATCGACATGTAGTGGCGCATCAAATATTATTAATATTATTAAATATTATTAATATTATTAAATATTATTAATATTATTATTAAATATTATTAATATTATTATATATTATTAATATTATTATATATTATTACTATTATTATATATTATTAATATTATTATATATTATTAATATTATTAAATATTATTAATATTATTAATATTATTATTAAATATTATTAATATTATTATTAAATATTATTAATATTATTATTTATTATTAATATTATTATATATTATTACTATTATTATATATTATTAATATTATTATATATTATTAATATTATTAAATATTACTAATATTATTAAATATTATTAATATTATAAATTATGATTTTATATTTCTTCATATTATATTAAATATTATTAATATTATTAAATACTATTAATATTATTAATATTATTAAATACTATTAATATTATTAAATATTATTAATATTATTAAATACTATTAATATTATTAAATATTATTAATATTATTAAATACTATTAATATTATTAAATATTATTAATATTATTAAATACTATTAATATTATTAAATATTATTAATATATTATTAATATTATTAAATATATTAATATTATTAAATATTATTAATATTATTAAATACTATTAATATTATTAAATATTATTAATATTATTAAATACTATTAATATTATTAAATATTATTAATATTATTAAATACTATTAATATTATTATATATTATTAATATTAATAAATATTATTAAATATTATTAATATTATTATATCTTTCTCATTGTCTTCATCATCATCTTCTTTCTTGTCGATTTGGTATATTTCTACATTCGAAGACGATCCTCCACGACGAACCCCGCGGCAGGCGACCTCTAAAGGCAACCGGTGTCGAATCCCGTGGCTTCGAGACTTCTAACGGCGGTGGGCGTGGTGGCCGAAGCAGTTGGGGAGTGTACTATCTGTCTGGAGAGGGTGGCAAAGGGAGAGGAGGTGAAGATGACTGCCCACTGTAAGCACATCTTCCACGCAAACTACATCGACACTTGGCTGGAGAACCATGTTACGTGCCCGGTGTGCCGATATTCTGAGATGAGTGGAGAGGAGGAGCTTGTGACGGTGGGAGAAGGTGAAGAAAAAGAAGATGAAGTTTCTGGAACAGAGTAGGAAGTGTTGAGTGACATATTTATATGTTAGGAGTGAGAGAAAAGTTTATTTTATTAGTATAATGTGTGGAAGAGGATAAAGCTGTGTATAATGTGTAATATTTATATAAAATAATTATTTATTTGTTATGGAAACTATTAGAGTCAAGGAAGATGAATATTCCTTGTATGGTGTGGTGCATCAAATGGAGCGCACGTAATTGCATGGTGCATCAAATATTATTAATATTATTAAATATTGTTAATATGATTAATATTATTAATATTATTAATATTATTATATATTATTAATATTATTAAATATTACTAACATTATTAAATATTATTAATATTATGATTTATGATTTTATAATTCTTCATATTATATTAATATTATTAAATATTATTAAATATTATTAAATATTATTAATATTATTAAATATTATTAATATTATTAAATATTATTATATATTATTAATATTATTATATTATTAATATTATTATATTATTAATATTATTAAATATTATTAATATTATTAAATATTACTAATATTATTAAATACTATTAATATTATTAAATATTATGAGTTATGATTTTATAATTCTTCATATTCTATTAAATATTATTAATATTATTATATATTATTTGTAACATCCCAAAATTTTCCCATATCTATAACCATAATCTGTATGAAATATTAAAATAAATATATAAACATAATACAAATATATCTAAAATTTTATTATTATAATATTTCAAATTATTTCTCTCTAAACATTTACATAAAATTTAAAACACAATTTCAAAAGAAAAATAAACATTTTTTCTCATCCATCTTCTCACCGAGAAACTTTATCACCTATAACATCATCTGCTCCCCGTGTAAAATACACGATCATCACATATCAAAGAAAACAACCACAAAACAAAACAAAGGGTAAGCTAGGTATTTTTAAAACTTATAACACAAATATGACTTTAAACATCCATATAAATTCATCTTTTCTCATTATTTGTGTTTTGTAAAATCATTACTTCTCAAACTATTTATTTTGCAAATTCACAACAATAATTCTCTATTTATTTTTCAAATACAATAATTTTTCATTTATATATTTATTTCCAAATTCAATAACAATTTTTTTTCATTTTTTAATTAATCAAATAATCAAGTTATTGTATTACATTACCGTCAAACATGATTCATACACGATTATCCAATTTTTTGTTATTTAAAACTAACACTCTTAGAAAATTATGTATCAAATTAATTTTTAACATTACATAACTTACTACACAATATATAAACAATAAAATTAAAAAAAGAAAAATGACTTGGCAGTATGACAGGGCAGAAGTCGTGTCAAGTTGGCACGACTTCAGTATGACATGGCAGAAGTCATGCCTAATTGGAACGATTTCTACAAATGGAGCGCACGTAATTGCACGTAATCGACATGTAGTGGCGTATCAAATATTATTAAATATTATTATTAAATATTATTAATATTATTATATTTTATTAATACTATTAAATATTATTAATATTATTAAATATTATTAATATTATTAAATATTATTAATATTATTATATATTATTAATATTATTAAATATTATTAATATTATTAATTATTATAATATATTATTAATATTATTAAATATTATTAATATTATCAGCTACCGTGACAAGATTCCTCTCTATAAGATGGAAGAACATGGGATGGAAAAATAGAGCAACGTTAATCTTAAAAAAGAAAAGAAACCACGCACCGAAGAATATTCACCGTTCCTCCTCTCCTTCATGCCCCAAACGATTTCTCGCCGCCACCGTCGTCAGGAAGTGGTGCAGCAAAGGCCAGTAGCTTTAGTTCGACACTTGCGTACATATTTTTCATTGTCTCTTCATCATCATCTTCTTCTTCGTCGATTTGATATACTTCTACATGCGAAGGCGATCCTCCTAGACGAACCCCGCGGCCAGCAAAATCCAAGGGCAAGCGGTGTCGAATCCCGTGGTTTCGAGACCTCTGACGGTGGTGGCCGTGGTGGCTAAAGCAGCTGGGGAGTGTACTATCTGTCTGGAAGGGTTGGCAGAGGGAGAGGACGTGAAGATGACTGCCCATTGTAGTCAGATCTTCCAAGCGAATTGCATCGACACTTGGTTGGAGAACATGTGACGTGCCCAGTGTGTCGATATTCCGATATGGGTGGAGAGGAGGAGCTTGTGACGGTGGGAGGAGGAGGAGGTGAAGAAGAAGAAGATGCAGAAGTTGTTTCTGGAACAAAGTAGTAGGAGGTGGAGAAGAAGAAGATGAAGTTAAGTGTTGAGTGGAATATGATGTGAGAGAAAAGTTTAGTATAATGTGTGTTATGTGAAATATTTATAAAATAGTGTGCTTCTACTATTTGATTCAATCTATTTGACACTTTATCATAATATTTTAATAAAGAATAAATAGGTGCATTTGGAAACCTAACCAACCCAATGCGAAACACAGTATTAATATTATTAATATTATTAAATATCATTAATATTATTAAATATTATTAATATTATTATATTTTATTAATATTATTAAATATTATTAATATTATTATATATTATTATATATTATTAATATTATTATATATTATTATATATTGTTAATATTATTAAATCTTATTAATATTATTAAATATTATTAAATATTATTAATATTATGAGTAACCATGACAAGATTCCTCTCTATAAGATGGAAGAACATGATACTGAAAAACAGAGCAACGTTAATCTTAGAAAAGAAAAGAAACCATGCACCGAAGAATGTTCACCGTTCCTCCTCTCTCTCATGCCCCAAACGGTTTCTCGTCGCCTCCGCCACCAGCAAGTGGTGCAGCAAAGGCCAGTAGCTTAAGTTCGACACTTTTATACATATTTCTCGTTGTCTTCATCATCATCTTCTTCTTCGTCGGTTTGATATACTTCTACATGCGAAGGCGATCCTCCTTGACGAACCCCGCGGCCGGCAACATCCAAGGGCAAGTGGTGTCGAATCCCGTGGTGGCCGATGCAGCTGGGGAGTGTACTATCTATTTGGAAGGGGTGGCAGAGGGAGAGGACGTGAAGATGACTGCCCATTGCAGGCACATCTTCCACGCGAACTGCATCGAAACTTGGTTGGAGAACATGTGACGTGCCTGATGTGCCGATATTCCGAGATGGGTGGAGAGGAGGAGCTTGTGACAGTTTTTTGACAATGATGGGGTTATTATTTTTGGTTTTTACAAAATGGTGTCCATTTAAAAAAAATTACAAAACTTTAGGCAAGTCATGCCTAATTGGGACGACTTCATATGTAGAAGTCGTCCCAATTAGGCACGACTTCTACCATGTCATACTGAAGTCGTACCAACTTGGCACGACTTCTGCCATGTTATAATTTATTTTTATTTTTTTTAATTTTATTGTTTATATATTGGGTTGTAAGTTATGTAATGTTAAAAATTAATTTCTTCTCATCATTACGTGTTCTGTAACATCATTACTTCTCAAACTATTTATTTTGCAAATTCACAACAATAATTCTCTATTTATTTTTCAAATACAATAATTTTTCACTTATATTTTTATTTCCAAATTCAATAACAATTTTCTTCATTTTTTAATTAATCAAATAATCAAGTTATTGTATTACATTACCGTCAAACATGATTCATACACGATTATCCAATTTTTTGTTCCTTAAAACTAACACTCATAGAAAATTATGTATCAAATTAATTTTTAACATTACATAACTTACTACACAATATATAAACAAATTTTTTTTAAAAAAAAATGACGTGGCAGAAGTCGTGCCAAGTTGACACGACTTCTGTATGACAGGGCAGAAGTCGTGCCAAGTTGGCACGACTTCAATATGACGGGGCAGACATTGCTCCTTTTCCAATTATCATGGTCTAAGTTTAGTTAGAATGTTATGATTATTATTATATTTATAGGTATAATCATCAATATCAATATAATTAATAATATAGAAATTATTAATATTCATATATTTAATATCATTTTTATTATTATTTAAATTAATGATACTATTAATTATTACAAAAATATTATTAAATATTATTATTAACATTATTAAATAATATTGAATAATATTTTTAAATTAATTAAATATTATTAATATTATAAAAAGTATTATTCAATATTATTAGTATTATAAAAAATATTATTAAATATTAATAATATTATTAAATATTAATAATATTATTAAATATTAATAATAATATTATTAAATATTAATAATATTATTAAATAATAATAATATTATTAAATATTAATAATATTATTAAATATTAATAATATTATTAAATATTAATAATATTATTAAATATTAATAATATTATTAAATATTAATAATATTATTAAATATTAATAATATTTTTAAGTACTATTAAATATTATTAATACTAATAAATATTTTTAAATATTATTAATACTATTAAATATTATTAAGTATTATTAATATTATTAAAAATTATTAATTTTATCAAGACTATTAAATATTATTAGATACTAGTGTAAACACATTCACATTTTTTATTTTTATCATTATCATATGTATATTTATATTTATTAAAATAACTATAAAGTTATATGTATTCAAATTTTAAAACATTAATTTATCTATATATGTCTAAAAAAAACACTCATTTAAAATATTTAATTTTAAATATTTGCTTGTAAGTTGAAAGTTCTTGGCCATGGGGAATTCTTTTAATATTTTCTAAGTACACACCTTCAAGAAATGTTTAGTTGGAGAATTCTTTTACAATAAATAATTGGAGAAAAAAATCATGAAATTTAAATGGTAGAAACTAAAACAATGTATATAAGAATGAAAAAAAAAAAGTCAATAAACTGCTATAGAGAATGTAGACAAGCCAATAACAAAATATTTTTATACATTTCTCTTTAAATATATTTTTTTTAGAAAAGTAAATTGCTAAATGATGGATTTATTGTATTAATTTTGATATGCAGTTAAGCATATATATTATTCCTTCAAATAAATAGAGTTCACCATGAGAGAAAAATAAATGGTGTCATCCTTTTAAAATGTGACTAAAAAATAACTCTTTTTAATTAAATAAAATAAAATAATAATAATTAAATGAGTTTGTATTTTCCAGAATTAGTATTTCACTAAAACAAATAATAAATATAGATTAATTTAAAAGAAAAATAATAATATTAATGAAGTTAGAGAAAGAAGGTGAAAAATTAATGGAAACTCTAGCACATGTCATTATAATAAGTTACCTTGTTTGTGAAAATAATAATAATAATTTAATTAAATTACAAGTTAGAATTTAATGGATTTTCTGAATAAAAACGTGTTTGAGAGAGAAGAAGTAGCACATGTCATTATCATCCGTTACCTTGTTTGAAAAACTAATAATAATAATTTAATAATATTTTGTTTAATAAAATAATAATTAATTATTTTGTTTTCTAAAATTTGTAAAGTAATTATAGTTTATGACTTTTAAGTTATAAAAAATCAGCTAAAATCACGTTACTAGAGTAAAACTTTTACGTATATAAAATATAAAGTAAAATTATATATATTTGACATAATTTTTCGTATGAAGTTGTGTGATTTATCTAAATTTATAATATTATTTTTTATGTTAAAATTACATGTATAAAAAAAATAAATTTTCAGTATAAAACTAACATTTCATGGATGGTAATGTTGCTAAAAAAAAAATTTACTTAATTCTATTATTTGTAAAAGTTCATTGATTTGGACACAACTTCTGAGAGCTATTAATATAAACAGTGTGTAGTCACAACTTAAGTTCTGTAAATGCCATGTAATGCCATCTCTGTCAGTAGTTTCAAAAAGTCATTCTCTGCCATCTAATTGTCTATTTAAAAACTAACATGTTGAAAAATACTCAACATTGTTAAAGATTAATTCCACTTCAACATTTGACTGAACTCTTTGATTATTTTGCTGCAAAAACATAAATGTAGAAAAGCATACTTAAATATTAGAGAGAAATATTAGAAAATAAAATTATTTTTAGTCACCTTTGCACATAATGCAGAAATTCAATTTGATCTTCAATATTACAAGCTTAAAGTTGTTCTTAGAATTAGGTTCGGATCTGCACATGATTTCCATTGATACAGAGGAGCAACGATAAGAGCAACCGTGTCACAAGATTCCTCTTTCTCTATAAAATGGAAGAACAACGGAAAATCAGAGCAACGGGACAGAGCAACAGGAAAAACAACCATGCAGCGAAACATCGTTGTTCCTCCTCTCCCTGGTTTCTTGCCGCTACAGCCAAGAACAGCAGGAAAGTCCAGTAGCTTCAGTCCAAAACTTGCTTACATACTTCTGGTTGTCTTCATCATCGTCGTTTTCTTCGTCTCTTTTATATACTTCTACATGCGAAGGAGCTCGACGAACCCCGCGGCGGCCGGCAACATCCAAGGACAAGCGCCCGTGGCTTCGAGACCTCTGACTGTGGTGGCCGTGGTGGCCGAAGCAGCTGGGGAGTGCAGTATCTGCCTGGAGGGGGTGGCAGAGGGAGAAGACGTGAAGATGACTGCGCATTGCAGGCACATCTTCCACGCGAACTGCATCGACACTTGGTTGGAGAACCATGTGACGTGCCCGGTGTGCCGATATTCCGAGATGGGTGGAAAGGAGGAGGTGAATAAGAAGAAGATGCAACAGAGTAGTAGGGAGTGAAGAAGATGAAGTTTCTGTGTTGAGTGGAATATGATGTGAGAGAAAAGTTTAGTATAATGTGTGTAATGTCTGTGATGTGAAATATTTATAAAATAGTGTATTTGATTCAATTTATAATATTATTTTTTATGTTAAAATCACATGTATAAATAAAATAAATTTTCAATATAAAACTAACATTTCATGGATGGTAATGTTGCTAAAAAAAAAAACTTACTTCATTCTATTATTTGTAAAAGTTCATTGATTTGGACACAAATTCTGAGAGCTATTAATATAAACAGTGTGTAGTCACAACTTAAGTTCTGTAAATGCCATGTAATGCCATCTCTGTCAGTAGTTTCCAAAAGTCATTCTCTGCCATCTAATTGTCTATTTAAAAACTAACATGTTGAAAAACACTTAACATTGTTAAAGATTAATCCCAGTTCAACATTTGACTGAACTCTTTGATTATTTTGCTGCAAAAACATAAATGTCGATAAACATAAATGTAGAAAATCATACTGAAATATTAGAGAGAAATATTAGAAAATAAAATTATTTTTAGTCACCTTTGCACATCATGCAGAAATTCAATTTGATCTTCAATATTACAAGCTTAAAGTTGTTCTTAGAATTAGGTTCGGATCTCCACATGATTTCCATTGATACAGAGCACCGATACACAGCAACCGTGTGACAAGATTCCTCTTTCTCTATAAAATGGAAGAACAACGGAAAATCAGAGCAACCGGAGAAACAACCATGCAGCGAAGCTTCGTCGTTCCTCCTCTCCCTGGTTTCTTGGCGCCGCCGCCAAGAACTGCAGGAAAGTCCAGTAGCTTCAGTCCAAAACTTGCTTACATACTTCTGATTGTCTTCATCATCGTCGTCTTCTTGGTCTCTTTTATATACTTCTACATGCGAAGGAGCTCGACGAACCCCGCGGCGGTCGGCAACATCCAAGGCCAAGCGCCCGTGACTTCGAGACGTATAACTGTGGTGGTCGTGGTGACCGAAGCAGCTGGGGAGTCCAGTATCTGCCTGGAGGGGGTGGCAGAGGGAGAAGACGTAAAGATGACTGCGCATTGCAGGCACATCTTCCACGCGAACTGCATCGCCACTTGGTTGGAGAACCATGTGACGTGCCCGGTGTGCCGATATTCTGAAATGGGTGGAGAGAAGGAGGTGAAGAAGAAGAAGATGCAACAGAGTAGTAGGGAGTGAAGAAGATGAAGTTTCTGTGTTAAGTGGAATATGATGTGACAGAAAAGTTTAGTATAATGTGTGTAATGTGTATGATGTGAAATATTTATAAAATAGTGTATTTGATTCAATTTATAATATTATTTTTTATGTTAAAATCACGTGTATAAATAAAATAAATTTTCAATATAAAACTAACATTTCATGGATGGTAATGTTGCTAAAAAAAACAAACTTAATTCTATTATTTGTAAAAGTTCATTGATATGGACACAACTTCTGAGAGCTATTAATATAAACAGTGTGTAGTCACAACTTAAGTTCTGTAAATGCCATGTAATGCCATCTCTGTCAGTAGTTTCCAAAAGTCATTCTCTGCCATCTAATGGTCTATTTAAAAACTAACATGTTGAAAAACACTCAACATTGTTAAAGATTAATACCAGTTCAACATTTGACTGAATTCTTTGATTATTTTGCTGCAAAAACATAAATGTCGAAAAACATAAATGTAGATAATCATACTGAAATATTAGAGAGAAATATTAGAAAATAAAATTATTTTTAGTCAACTTTAAACATCATGCAGAAATTCAATTTGATCTTCAATATTACAAGCTTAAAGTTGTTCTTAGAATTAGGTACGGATCTGTACATGATTTCCATTGATACAGAGCAACGATACAGAGCAACCGTGTGACAAGATTCCTCTTTCTCTATAAAAAGGAAGAACAACGGAAAATCAGTGCAACGAGACAGAGCATTCGGAGAAACAACCATGCAGCGAAGCTTCGTCGTTCCTCCTCTCCCTGGTTTCTTGGCGCCGCCGCCAAGAACTGCAGAAAAGTCCAGGTGCTTCAGTCCAAAACTTGCTTACATACTTCTGATTGTCTTCATCGTCGTCGTCTTCTTGGTCTCTTTTACATACTTCTACATGCGAAGGAGCACGACGAACACCACGGCGGTCGGCAACATCCAAGGGCAAGCGCCCGTGGCTTCGAGACCTCTGACTGTGGTGGTCGTGGTGGCCGAAGCAGTTGGGGAGTGCAGTATCTGCCTGGAGGGGGTGGCAGAGGGAGAAGACGTAAAGATGATTGCGCATTGCAGGCACATCTTCCACACGAACTGCATCGACACTTGGTTGGAGAACCATGTGACGTGCCCGGTGTGCCGATATTCCGAGATGGGTGGAAAGGAGGAGGTGAAGAAGAAGAAGATGCAACAGAGTAGTAGGGAGTGAAGAAGATGAAGTTTCTGTGTTGAGTGGAATATGATGTGAGAGAAAAGTTTAGTATAATGTGTGTAATGTCTGTGATGTGAAATATTTATAAAATAGTGTATTTGATTCAATTTATAATATTATTTTTTATGTTAAAATCACATGTATAAATAAAATAAATTTTCAATATAAAACTAACATTTCATAGATGGTAATGTTGCTAAAAAAAAAACATACTTAATTCTATTATTTGTAAAAGTTCATTGATATGGACACAACTTTTGAGATCTATTAATATAAACAGTGTGTAGTCACAACTTAAGTTCTGTAAATGCCATGTAATGCCATCTCTTTCAGTAGTTTCCAAAAGTCATTCTCTGCTATCTAATTGTGTAATTAAAAACTAACATGTTGAAAAACACTCAATATTGTTAAACATTAATCCCACTTCAACATTTGACTCAACTCTTTGATTATTTTGCTGCAAAAACATAAATGTAGAAAATCATACTGAAATATTAAAGAGAAATATTAAAAAATAAAATTATTTTTTTAGTCACCTTTGCACATCATGCAGAAATTCAATTTGATCTTCAATATTACAAGCTTAAAGTTGTTCTTAGAATTAGGTACGGATCTGCACATGATTTCCATTGATACAGAGCAACGATACAGAGCAACCGTGTGACAAGATTCCTCTTTCTCTATAAAATGGAAGAACAACGGAAAATCAGTGCAACGAGACAGAGCAACCGGAGAAACAACCATGCAGCGAAGTTTCGCCGTTCCTCCTCTCCCTGGTTTCTTGTCGCCGCCGCCACGAACTGCAGGAAAGTCCAGTAGCTTCAGTCCAAAACTTGCTTACATACTTCTACTGGTCTTCATCATCGTCGTCTTCTTTGTCTCTTTATAAACTTCTACACGCGAAGGAGCTCGACGAACCCCGCTGCGGCCGGCAACGTCCAAGGGCAACCGCCCGTGGCTTCGAGACCTCTGACTGTGGTAGTCATGGTGGCCGAACCAGCTGGGGAGTGCAGTATCTGCCTGGAGGGGGTGGTAGAGGGAGAAGACGTGAAGATGACTGCGCATTGCAGGCACATCTTCCACGCGAACTGCATCGACACTTGGTTGGAGAACCATGCGACGTGCCCGGTGTGCCGATATTCCGAGATGGGTGGAAAGGAGGAGGTGAAGAAGAAGAAGATGCAACAGAGTAGTAGGGAGTGAAGAAGATGAAGTTTCTGTGTTGAGTGGAATATGATGTGAGAGAAAAGTTTAGTATAATGTGTGTAATGTCTGTGATGTGAAATATTTATAAAATAGTGTATTTGATTCAATTTATAATATTATTTTTTATGTTAAAATCACATGTATAAATAAAAAAAAATTTCAATATAAAACTAACATTTCATGGATGGTAATGTTGCTAAAAAAAAATCATACTTAATTCTATTATTTGTAAAAGTTCATTGATATGGACACAACTTCTGAGAGCTATTAATATAAACAGTGTGTAGTCACAACTTAAGTTTTGTAAATGCCATGTAATGCCATCTCTGTCAGTAATTTCCAAAAGTCATTCTCTGCCATCTAATTGTCGATTTAAAAACTAACATGTTGAAAAACACTCAACATTATTAAAGATTAATACCAGTTCAACATTTGACTGAACTCTTTGATTATTTTGCTGCAAAAACATAAATGTAGAAAATCATACTGAAATATTAGAGAGAAATATTAGAAAATAAAATTATTTTTTTAGTCACCTTTGCACATCATGCAGAAATTCAATTTGATCTTCAATATTACAAGCTTAAAGTTGTTCTTAGAATTAGGTACGGATCTGCACATGATTTCCAATGATACAGAGCAACGATACAGAGCAACCGTGTGACAAGATTCCTCTTTCTCTATAAAATGGAAGAACAACGGAAAATCAGTGCAACGAGACAGAGCAACCGGAGAAACAACCATGCAGCGAAGTTTCGCCGTTCCTCCTCTCCCTGGTTTCTTGTCGCCGCCGCCAAGAACTGCAGGAAAGTCCAGTAGCTTCAGTCCAAAACTTGCTTACATACTTCTGATTGTCTTCATCATCGTCGTCTTCTTGGTCTCTTTTACATACTTCTACTTGCGAAGGAGCACGACGAACCCCGCGGCGGTCGGCAACATCCAAGGGCAAGCGCCCGTGGCTTCGAGACCTCTGACTGTGGTGGTCGTGGTGGCCGAAGTTGTTGGGGAGTGCAGTATCTGCCTGGAGGGGGTGGCAGAGGGAGAAGACGTAAAGATGACTGCGCATTGCAGGCACATCTTCCACGCGAACTGCATCGACACTTGGTTGGAGAACCATGTGACGTGCCCGGTGTGCCGATATTCCGAGATGGGTGGAGAGGAAGAGGTGAAGAAGAAGAAGATGCAACAGAGTAGTAGGGAGTGAAGAAGATGAAGTTTCTGTGTTTAGTGGAATATGATGTGAGAGAAAAGTTTAGTATAATGTGTGTAATGTGTATGATGTGAAATATTTAGAAAATAGTGTATTTGATTCAATACATAATATTATTTTTTATGATAAAATCACATGTATAAATAAAATAAATTTTCAATATAAAACTAACATTTCATGGATGGTAATGTTGCTAAAAAAAACATACTTAATTCTGTTATTTGTAAAAGTTCATTGATATGGACACAACATCTGAGAGCTATTAATATAAACAGTGTGTAGTCAGAACTTAAGTTTTGTAAATGCCATGTAATGCCATCTCTGTCAGTAGTTTCCAAAAGTCACTCTCTGCCATCTAATCGTCTATTTAAAGACTAACATGTTGAAAAACACTCAACATCGTTAAAGATTAATTCCAGTTCAACATTTGACTGAACTCTTTGATTACTTTGCTGCAAAAACATAAATGTAGCAAAACATAAATGTAGAAAATCATACTGAAATACTAGAGTGAAATATTACAAAATAAAATTATTTTTAGTCACCTTTGCACATCATGCAGAAATTCACTTTGATCTTCAATATTACAAGCTTAAAGTTGTTCTTAGAATTAGGTTCGGATCTGCACATGATTTCCAGTGATACAGAGCAACGATACAGAGCAACTGTGTGACAAGATTCCTCTTTCTCTATAAAATGGAAGAACAACGGAAAATCAGTCCAACGAGACAGAGCAACCGGAGAAACAACCATGCAGCGAAGCTTCATCGTTCCTCCTCCCCCTGGTTTCTTGGCGCCGCTGCCAAGAACTGCAGAAAAGTCCAGTAGCTTCAGTCAAAAACATGCTTACATACTTCTGATTGTCTTCATCATCGTTGTCTTCTTGGTCTCTTTTACATACTTCTACATGCGAAGGAGCACGACGAACCCCGCGGCGGTCGACAACATCCAAGGGCAAGCGCTCGTGGCTTCGAGACCTCTGACTGTGGTGGTCGTGGTGGCCGAAGCAGTTGGGGAGTGGAGTATCTGCCTGGAGGGGGTGGCAGAGGGAGAAGACGTAAAGATGATCGCGCATTGCAGGCACATCTTCCACGCGAACTGCATCGACACTTGGTTGGAGAACCATGTGACGTGCTCGGTGTGCCGATATTCCGAGATGGGTGGAGAGGAGGAGGTGAAGAAGAAGAAGATGCAACAGAGTAGTAGGGAGTGAAGAAGATGAAGTTTCTGTGTTGAGTGGAATATGATATGAGAAAAGTTTAGTATAATGTGTGTAATGTGTATGATGTGAAATATTTATAAAATAATGTATTTGATTCAATTTATAATATTATTTTTTATGTTAAAATCACATGTATAAATAAAATAAATTTTCAGTATAAAACTAACATTTCATGGATGGTAATGTTTCTAAAAAAAAAACTTACTTAATTTTATTATTTGTAAAAGTTCATTGATTTGGACACAACTTCTGAGAGCTATTAATATAAACAGTGTGTAGTCAAAACTTAAGTTCTGTAAATACCATGTAATGCCATCTCTGTCAGTAGTTTCCAAAAGTCATTCTCTGCCATCTAATTGTCTATTTAAAAACTAACATGTTGAAAAACACTCAATATTGTTAAACATTAATCCCACTTCAACATTTGACTCAACTCTTTGATTATTTTGCTGCAAAAACATAAATGTTGAAAAACATAAATGTAGAAAATCATACTGAAATAGAGAAATATTAGAAAATAAAATTATTTTTTTAGTCACCTTTGCACATCATGCAGAAATTCAATTTGATCTTCAATATTACAAGCTTAAAGTTGTTCTTAGAATTAGGTACGGATCTGCACATGATTTCCAATGATACAGAGCAACGATACAGAGCAACGATACATAGCAACCGTGTGACAAGATTCCTCTTTCTCTATAAAATGGAAGAACAACGGAAAATCAGTGCAACGAGACAGAGCAACCGGAGAAACAACCATGCAGCGAAGCTTCATCGTTCCTCCTGTCCCTGGTTTCTTGGCGCCGCCGCCAAGAACTGCAAAATAGTCCAGTAGCTTCAGTCCAAAACTTGCTTACATACTTCTGATTGTCTTCATCATCGTCGTCTTCTTGGTCTCTTTTACATACTTCTACTTGCGAAGGAGCACGACGAACCCCGCGGCGGTCGGCAACATCTAAGGGCAAGCGCCCGTGGCTTCGAGACCTCTGACTGTGGTGGTCGTGGTGGCCGAAGCAGTTGGGAGTGCAGTATCTGCCTGGAGGGGGTGGCAGAGGGAGAAGACGTAAAGATGACTGCGCATTGCAGGCACATCTTCCACGCGAACTGCATCGACACCTGTTTGGAGAACCATGTGACGTGCCCGGTGTGCCGATATTCCGAGATGGGTGGAGAGGAGGAGGTGAAGAAGAAGAAGATGCAACAGAGTAGTAGGGAGTGAAGAAGATGAAGTTTCTGTGTTGAGTGGAATATGATGTGAGAGAAAAGTTTAGTATAATGTGTGTAATGTGTATGATGTGAAATATTTATAAAATAGTGTATTTGATTCAATTTATTTGATCTAATAATATTTTAATAAATAATAACCAACCCAATCCTTCTGTCACACTGTTTCTTCCTTCTTTGCCAATGTTGCTCGCTCGTTCACCTCCAGGGGAATTCACAGTACTTGGAAAGATGTGTTTGGGGGATCCATATGGGACTAGTGGTTTTGGTGAAGCAAATGTTGGGCAATATGTAAAGATGGTGGATCATGATGTTTGCAAATACAGGAGGGTGTTGTGCTAGACTTTAGGTCAGAAACATTTTTCAGTAATCTTGCTGATAGGATCAAACGGGGAATTGAATCAAAAGTCGTAGACATGGGGGCCTTGGTAGAGCGACTAGTAAATTCTTGTATATATTGGCTATGTCAGAAGGTTGATAAAGAAACTGTTTCTCAGGGTCAGTCTCCTTTTGAAAGATCATGCTACTAGTGGTGGAATGAAATAGATGAAGAAATCTAACTGTTCTGATATAACTTTGTCAGGAAAGGCCGAAGCAGCTGGGGAGTGTACTATCTGTCTGGAGGGGGTGGCAGAAGGAGAGGACATGAAGATGAATATTCCTTGGCTGGTGTGGTGCATCAAATGGAGCGCACGTAATTGCACGTAATCGCAATGTAGTGATGCATCAAATATTATTAATATTATTAAATATTATTAATATTATTAAATATTATTAATATTATTATATTTTATTAATATTATTAATATTATTAAATATTATTAATATTATTATATTTTATTAATATTATTATATATTATTATAATACTAAATATTATTATATATTATTAAATATTATTAATATTATTATATTATTAATATTATTATATATTATTAATATTATTAAATATTACTAATATTATTAAATATTATTACTATTATTAAATATTATTATATATTATTAATATTATTATATATTATTAATATTATTATATATTATTAATATTATTATATATTATTAATATTATTATATATTATTAATATTATTAAATATTACTAATATTATTAAATATTATTAATATTATTAAATATTATTAATATTATTAATATTATTAATATTATTAATATTATTAATATTATTAATATTATTAATATTATTAATATTATTAATATTATTAATATTATTAAATATTATTAATATTATTAAATATTATTAATATTATTAAATATTATTAATATTATTAAATATTATTAATATTATTAAATATTATTAATATTATTAAATATTATTAATATTATTAATATTATTATATATTATTAATATTATTATATATTATTAATATTATTATATATTATTATATATTATTATATTATTATATATTATTATATATTATTATTATATATTATTAATATTATTAAATATTATTAATATTATTAAATATTACTAATATTATTAAATCTTATTAATATTATTAAATATTATTAATATTATGAGCAACCTCACAAGATTCCTCTCTATAAGATGGAAGCACATGAGACGGAAAAATAAAGCAACGTTAATCTTATAAAAGAAAAGAAACCATGCACCGAAGAATGTTCACCGTTCCTCTTCTCCCTCATGCCCCAAATGGTTTCTCGTCGCCGCCGCCGCCAGGAAGTTGTGCAGCAAAGTTCAGTAGCTTCAGTCCGACACTTGCATACATATTTCTCGTTGTCTTCATCATCATCTTCTTCTTCGTCGGTTTGATATACTTCTACATGCGAAGGCGATCCTCCTCGACGAACCCTGCGGCCAGCAAAATCCAAGGGCAAGCGGTGTCGAATCCCGTGATTTGGAGACCTCTAACGGTGGTGGCCGTGGTGGCTGAAGCATTTGGGGAGTGTACTATCTGTCTGGAGGGGTGGCAGAGGGAGAGGACGTGAAAATGACTGCCCATTGCAGGCACATCTTCCACGCGAATTGCATCGACACTTGGCTGGAGAACATGTGACATGCCTGGTGTGCCGATATTCCGATATGGGTGGAGAGTAGGAGCTTGTGACGGTGGGAGGAGAAGGAGGTGAAGAAGAAGAAGATGCAGAAGTTGTTTCTGGAACAGAGTAGTAGGAGGTGAAGAAGAAGAAGATGAAGTTAAGTGTTGAGTGGAATATGATGTGAGAGAAAAGTTTAGTATAATGTGTGTAATGTGAAATATTTATAAAATAGTGTGTTTCTACTATTTGTTTCAATCTATTTGACACTGTATCTCTATTACAAAGTGGACTTTAAGTCTAACTCAATCCCATAAAACCGGCTCATATTATATATTATTAAATATTATTAATATTATTATATATTATTAATATTATTAAATATTATTTCTGGATCAGAGTAGTAGGAAGTGAAGAAGAAGATGAAGTTAAGTGTTGAGTGGAATATGATGTGAGAGAAAAGTTTAGTATAATGTGTGTAATGTGAAATATTTATAAAATAGTGTGTTTGTACTATTTGATTCAATCTATTTGACACTATATCATAATATTTTAATAAAGAATAAATAGTTGCACTTGGGAACCTAACCAACCTAATCCGAAACGCAGTATCAGAATCCGATCTAAGTCCATACACGCAATCACCGGGTTCTCTCTTCGTCTCCCCTCGTTCCTAACCCTATCATTTTCTGTATAACTCTCTTGTAAATTTAAACATGAATGAACGTAAATTGAACACATACAATAATGTTCTCATATAGATCTTATCATATTATGATTCTCACACAATCATACAATCAAGAAGGAATAGACACTTACCTTGATCCATGAGTGATCCTAATTGAGCAGTTACTTTATCTCCTTCTTCCCAATCTATCTCTTAGCAATTTCGTTCTTGTCACACACTTCTGTGATGGTTAACAGTGAGACAACTATTATTTGCAGAGACAGAACCCTATAACCTTTAGTACCCAATCTCCATCAGATGTAGGTTTTCCATTAGGTATATCATCAGATATATATTTCTCACATTAACCAATGGGCCTTTAATTTTATTATTATTATTAAATCATATTCGGGCCCAAAGCCCAAACTCTAAGTCATGTGAGTCACTTTATAGAAATTAATTTACATAATTTCTTACATTCTCTCACTTGACTCATATGAGTTATAATACTTTCATGATTTAATAATTACATAAATGCGCATTTAAAAGGCCTTACATAAATTGGTTCTATCATTAATCATAATTAAGGATACAGAAATAATAAGAGTCATGGCGGTTACATGTCATTTCAATCGACACATTTCCTTCCATGTACTACTATATCATTCTTTCTCCTTAATATGACTTTATAATGAGAAATTCATAATAGGTTCAAACATAATGTCATTGTCATCAATAACAACATAATTTGTTTTCCACAACATAATAACATAATTTGCATGCATATACATAAAGTAGAAAACAACATAAATTTCAGAAACTTTATTTATCAATGAGTTCGAAGTGTCAAATAAGCATTAATAACAACATTCATAATTCACTAGTAGACATAATGCCCATATTTACAACATGACCAGTAAATGTTTTAGGCGGTAACCCTTTTGTTAAAGGGTCAACAATCATAAGATCAGTGCTAATATGTTCTATTGACACTTTATGTTTCTGAATTTCTTCTTTAACGGGAAAGTATTTCAATTCCATATGTTTAGCACCTTTGGAATACTTGTCGTTTTTAGAAAAGAAGATTGCTGCGGAGTTATCACAATAAATTTTCAGCAGCTTGGCAATACTGTCAACAATTCCAAGTCCTGAAATAAAATTCCGCAACCAATTAGCCTGAACTGTGGCCTCAAAGCCTGCCACAAATTCAGCTTCCATAGTGAACGCAGCAATGACTGACTGCTTCGCACTTTTCCATGAAATCGCTCCTCTGGCTAAAAGATACACATAACCAAAAGTAGACTTTCGTGTATCCACACAGCCAGCAAAATTTGAATCTGTATATCCAATCACGTCAAGATGATTAGATCTTTTATAAGTAAGCATGTGATCATTCGTTCCTTGCAAGTATCTTAAAACTTTCTTTGCAGCTTTCCAATGATCCAATCCTGGATTACTCTGGTATCTTCCAAGCATACCAACTGCAAAACTAATATCTGGTCGTGTACAAGTTTGAGCATACATTAAACTCCCAACAATAGATGCATAAGGTATATTCTCCATCTGTTTCCGTTCCAAGTCATTCTTTGGACATTGCATGAGACTAAATTTGTCTCCTTTCTGTATTGGAACAGGAGATGTCGAACATTTATCCATTCTGAATCTCTCTAAAACTTTATTAATATATGCTTTCTGAGACAAACCTAACAGTCTTTGTGATCTGTCACGAAATATTTCAATTCCTATCACATAGTATGCCTCACCCATATCTTTCATCTCAAAGTTATTAGAGAGAAACTTCTTAGTCTCACTTAATAGACCAAGATCATTAGTTGCCATGAGAGTCACATATAGTCTTAAAGACCCATTTACACCCGACTCTCTTGCATCCTTCTGGCAATTCTATAAGGCCCCATACATCATTCTATGCCATTGATTTAAGCTCATCTTTCATGGCATCTAACCACTTATCAGAATTATCATCATTGATGGCGTCTGAAAATGAAACTGGATCATTATCAATACTTAAGTCATTTTCTGACTCTTGTAGATAAACCACATAATCATTCGAAACAGCAGACTTTCTTTCAAGGTACAGTTGACTTACTTAACATGCTTCTAACCATATCCATTAAGGTTCGATTACGCCTTTCTGAAACACCATTTTGTTGCGGTGTACTTGGAATTGTGTATTGAGCACAAATACCACGTCTCTCAAGGAACTTAGCAAACGGACTAGGGTGTTGTCCACTTTCATCATACTTTCCATAATATTCACCACCTCTATCTGACCTGACAATTTTCACCTTTCTGTCTAATTGTCTTTCCACTTCATTTATATAATCTTCTAAGGCATTCACTGCTTGCGATTTTTCATGCAGTAAATAGACATAACCATAACGTGAAAAATAATCAATAAAGGTGATAAAATACCTTTCTTTATTGAAAGAACTTGCATCAAAAGGTCCACATATATCAGTGTGTATAATTTCAACCGTGACTAGATTCCTCTCTATAAGATGGAAGAACATGGGACGGAAAAATAGAGCAACGTTAATCTTAGAAAGAAAAGAAAAGAAAGTATGCATCGAAGAATATTCACCGTTCCTCCTCTCCCTCATTCCCCAAAGGGTTTCTCGCCGCCGCCGTCGCTAGGAAGTGGTGCAGCAAAGGCCAGTAGCTTCAGTCCGACACTTGCGTACATATTTTTCGTTGTCTCTTCATCATCATCTTCTTCTTCGTCGGTTTGATATACTTCTACATGCGAAGGCGATCCTCCTCGACGAACCCTGCGCCCAGCAAAATCCAAGGGCAAGCGATGTCGAATCCCGTGGTTTCGAGACCTCTGACGGTGCTGGCCGTGGTGGCTGAAGCAGCTGGGGAGTGTACTATCTGTCTGGAAGGGTGGCAGAGGGAGAGGACGTGAAGATGACTGCCCATTGCAGGCACATCTTTCACGCGAATTGCATCGACACTTGGCTGGAAAACATGTGACGTGCCCGGTGTGCCGATATTCCGATATGGGTGGAGAGGAGGAGCTTGTGATGGTGGGAGGAGGAGGAGGTGAAGAAGAAGATGCAGAAGTTGTTTTTGGAACAAAGTAGTAGGAGGTGAAGACGAAGATGAAGTTAAGTGTTGAGTGGAATATGATGTGAGAGAAAAGTTTAGTATAATCTGTGTAATGTGAAATATTTATAAAATAGTGTGCTTGTACTATTTGATTCAATCTATTTAATACTATATCATAATATTTTAATAAAGAATAAATAGTTGCATTTGGGAACCTAACCAACCCAATCCGAAACGCAGTATCAAAATCCGATCCAAGTCCAAACACGCAATCACCGGGTTCTCTCTCCGTCTCCCTTCGTTCCTAACCCTATCATTTTCTGTATAACTCTCTCTCTTCAATTCCTTTTCCTTTAATTGGAACTCTTAATTGCGTTATATGACGGTTGAATTTATCTGAATTGCAAAAATATTTTGTCAAATTTTGCTTTTATTTAGAGATTCTTGTATACAGGCTACACAATTGTAGCAATCTATGGTTTTAAATTGCAGGCATATTCTCTTTTCTTCAATTTACTGTGACTTTGATGCTTATTTAAGTGTCAAGTTGAAACCTAGAAAAGTTTGCTTGCTGGGTAAGATTGTGTGCATATTTACCTAGTAAATTTGATCAGGAAAGGAGTCAACATGATCTTGCACGCATGATCATATTACACGGATACCCATTGAGCTTGGTTGAACAAGTAGGATTTAAGGTCTTTGTGAAGAACCTCCAGCCTCTCTTTGAGTTCATGCCAAACGGTGCTGTAGAGGTTTCTTGCATAGATATCTCTATAGGAGGGAGAAAGAGAAAGGTCTGTGCTTGTGTTCCGAGGTTGATGGGTAGGTTACCAGTTCTTGAATAATCTTTTACAATTTTGTTTTATAATGTCAAGTCTTAAGGAAGAAACATCTTAGAATTCTCAAGTTTGCCTTGCTCCCCGCATCATTTGTTGCTGGGAAGTGATTTATCTTTGTGCAAATATTCTGGGAAGATGCACTGTATATTCTTAGAGAAACAATGTACATTCTTTTTTATACTTATAGATATCTATTCTTTGTTAGATGCTCATAGAGTACTTCTTGTGGCTCCCTTCTTTGTGTGTTTTGTTTGTTTGCCTTTAATACAATCCACACATACATCCAGATTAGTAAAATCCAAACTTGGAAGTATTTTTTACCAATCTCTCCATCCTTTCTTTGGAAATATGTCCCAAACGTTTGTGCCACAAAAAAGCAGAACATTCATGCACTAAACTACGTTTAGTGCCAACATTATGATGCGAGGTCATAAGAGTTTCAACATATAGATTATCAAGGTTCAATTTATATAATCCATCATAAAGAGTACCAGATACAATCAAATAGGTACGCTGATATAAACTGAAACATCCATTCCCAAATTTAAAAGAGTATCCGGCAACATCAAGTTTAGACAATGAAACTAAATTCCTAGATATACTAGGAACATAAAAAGCATCCATCAAGTCTAAATAAAATCCACCAAGAATTATGTCAAACTTCAGTTAAGTTTGATTCAAAACATACATAATGAGCATTATGCTTACCCTTCTTTTCGAACCAAGCCTTACGTTTCAGACAATCCTTTTGGAAATGTCCAGATTTCTTGCATAAATGACATTTTCCATTCTTCTTCTGGAGCTTAGTAGAGGACTCATTTATCTTCAGTGGTCCTTTACCCTTTCCATGTTTCTTGAAGACCTTCTTTCCAGCTCCCTGATTGTTCACATAATGTATAGAGTGGTTTCCTCGATTTTTCAATCTAGTATCTTCCTGAACTAACATGTTATAGTTCTCATCCACTGCCATTCCAATATACTTAAGTCTTGTCGCAATATTAGTCATTTCAATGACATGTTCGTGCATAGTACGAGAACCATCAAATTCCATGGTGGTTAATGAACTCATTAATGTCCCAACAAGAGACTTATCAGTAGTTTGGGAGCGCTCTTCCACAAATTTCATAAATTCTTTTGCACTATCAGTTTTGGGAAGAGCCGACTTAATATTACTTGTTATGCTCATTCGCATAAAGATACAGGAACAGATACTTGATCACACATGCTTAACATTAATACTTTGAGTCATAAACTAAACATACAATACAGATTCAGAAAACATTTTATGTATACTAATGTTCTCCTTTGGGAAATTCATTAATACACAAAACATAATGATGCTAATAGTATTAACTTTATTTGGTAAGATATATGCATTAACTAGAAACACTTGTTATCTTTGGATATACAAGCAAAACTAATAACACATACTCACTACCAACAATCATATCCATCAATTATAAGGACAACTAATCAACCTTTGGGTGATCCAAAATGCCCTATAATAATGAATTTTCATTTACCCATATATATAAATAATTTAGCATTCATTCTATAGGTAATTAGAATAAAATTTATCAGTAATCTGGAATTAAATAAAACTTAAAGATTTGATCACTTTGGTGATTAACAAATCTATCATACAAATAATTCCAGAAATTATATCATTAATTGAAATAAAATTCATCCATAATTTGGAATTAAATAAAACTTAAAGATTTGATCACTTTGGTGATTACAAATCTATCATACAAATAATTCCATAAATAATATCATTATATGAAATAAAATTTCATCCATAATTTGGAATTAAATAAAATTTAAAGATTTGATCACTTTGGTGATTACAAATCCATCATACAAGTAATTCCAAAATTTCAATTTAAAATTAAATACATAAAGCGGAAATATAATTTTCCATTCCTCACTTTCAATCAATTAATTAAACTTTAATTTAATGCAAATTAAATTACATTATGACATAATAAAATTTCATTAAAACTTTAATTAAACTTTAATTTAATGCAAATAAAATTACATTAAAACATAATAAAATTTCATTAAAACTTTAATTAAACTTTAATATAATTCAAATTGAATTAATTAATAATAATAACATAATAAAATTTGAATTAAAACTTTAATTAAACTAAAAAAAAAATTACGTAAAGCCGTAAGGTGCACATGAATTAATTAACGTAAATTATTAATTGTGAATTCGTGCAGGAACGAATTTAAGCTGTACAGTTTCATCTTTCTTCAATTTATGATGCTGTGAATTTTCGAGCCCAGTTATACCAGGTAAAGAAAGTCTCAACCATAACTAAAAGTGCCACGGGAAATGATTGCAGTTTCATCTTTCTTCAATTGAATTAAAAATTCAATTAATGAAAGTTTTCAAAATGACAGAAAGAGGCACACTTCATAAAGCCCTAATTTTAAAATTAGGGTTCTTCAATTGGGATTAATTAAAATTAGGGTTTTTTGACTTTGATGGTTTAGGACAATTAGGGATCTATTATAGAGGAATGAAAACCTTAATCTATAAATCCTAATTTTAAAATTAGAGTTCTTAAATTGAAAATATTTTAAAATTAGGATTATTTGATTTTGGAAAAGCATTAATGGAGAATCACAAGATGAGCAACGAGGCTCTGATACCACATGTAAATTTAAACATGAATGAACGTAAATTGAACACATACAATAATGTTCTCATATAGATCTTATCATATTATGATTCTTACACAATCATACCATCAAGAAGGAATAGACACTTACCTTGATCCATGAGTGATCCTAATTGAACAGTTACTTTATCTCCTTCTTCCCAATCTATCTCTTAGTAATTCCGTTCTTGTCACTTACTTCCGTGATGGTTATCAAATGTCTAAATGAATGGTATATTGAGGGCAAGCTTTTTGCCTTGACACTTGATGATTGTTCAATCAGCAAGTACATTTTTTCTAAAGTATACTTTTATGATATATTTGTCTTCAACTTAATAAAGAACTAAAGTCATGATTCATGACAATGATATTCATGCTTAATCATGTGGATCAAACAATACGTGTAACACACACAAACAAAACCTTGTGCAGACATTGACTGGTCCAATTTCGTGTAATCACAAAATTTATATTTGACTTCAGAACACCACCAATTTCTTTTTCATGGTTTTAACCATAATTGGTGTATCACACAAAGGGAAAACATTATAAAACCTTCATGATTTCATGATGATACACATTGTTAGGTCATACTTTGAAATGTATCAAACAAAAAACAGTCAAATTTCAAAACTCAAAATATTATATATTTTTTTTAATTTCAAATTTTAATATATATTATTTTATTATTAAAATTGGTTACAGAGTGGGTATATTTTCTTTAAAGTTGTCAAATTATTGTTTTTAATTGTCACCACTCATGTGAAATAAAATTTTAAAAAGTATTTTTAATAAAGATGACAATTTTATTGTTGAGATAAGTCGTATTCAAATTCTTTAAGTAAAGTTTCGAAGGATAGAAAAATATATATATAATTATATAAAATATCCGTGGAAGAATTAAACCGATCTTTTTAGTTATCGATAAAGTTATAAAATACTTTATATGAGAAAAAGTTATGGAAGAAAATGTCCTTGAGTCAGTGGTTGTCTTTATCAAATACTTTACATTAATAACATGGAAAAAAATTATGGAAACAAGACAGTATGAAGAATAAGACCGAAATAGTTAATATATTGAATTTAATTTCATTAAATGAATTGTAGTTGAATCTTTTTAGACTAGATCTCTTTCAAACCTTAAATATATAAAAACATGGTTGAAAAAAAATCTTCATTAACATAAAGATATATATATCATGATTACTCAAAAAAAAAAAAATTAATAAGAATGAGAATCCTTCTGGATCAAATAAGAATAAGCACTTGATTATTTAAGGTTAAAACATTGAACAATTCGGTTAAATTTAAAATAAGTGTTTTTGCAATAAATAATTTTAAATAATCATATATTTAATAAATAAATAAGATTTTTTGTTAAAAAAACAGAAAACTGCTTATTTTACTAACTTTTTTTTTAAAAAAAAAACACAAACAAACTCATCCACTATTTCTCATATTTTTTAATAAAAAATACATTTGAATATAAATATTTAGTTTAAATTTATTGAAACGTGTATCTCAATTACTATTTAATGATTTAAAATTAATTTTTATAAAAATCTAAACTGGAGGGTACTGTGACTAGAATCAGAATAAAAGTATTTATATGAACGACGTTAATAATGCAAAACAGAATAAAACAAAAACAAAAAGTAAAAATGTTTGATTTCATACTGGAAAAAGGTTATGCCATTTGTCTGCCTAACTTTGGAACACAATAAGAGGACAAAAGCCACATAACTTAGATATACACTAATCTTCACTGAAGCTAAAACATACAACATTCTTAGATGCTTTGAACCAATGTTTGAACTTAAGGTCAATTTTTCACAAAAGTAAAAGCAGAGTACAATGTCCATATCTTTCGTCTATTTATAATTGATTGTGGGGGGCATCCAAGAAAATATAACATTTTGGCAAACAATCATGAAAAATTAGAGAAAAATGATATCAACATGGAAAGATAGGTGTTACGAAGTGGACTTTAAGCCTAACTCAACCCCATAAAACCGGCTCATGAGATTGAGGTTTGCACCCACTTATATACAATGAAAGGCTCTAATCTCTAGTCGATGTGGGATCTCCAACACACCCCTTCATGCCGAGAGTGACAGTAGCTCGTGCGTGGGATAACATATTATGGGTGGTGACCTGATAAACCCAACAAATACTCGCTAGGATAGGCTCGAAAATGGCTCTGATACCATGTATACATCTTCTTTCAAATCTCCATGTAAAAAGGCATTGTTTATGTCTAATTGTTTCAATTTCCAATTATAAATAGAAGCTAAAGAAAGAAGCAACCTTATGGTGGTCATCTTTGCTACTGGAGAGAAAGTATCAAGGTAGTCAATGCCTTTTATTTGTGTATATCCTTTTGCCACTAACCTTGCTTTATACCTTTCAATTGTCCCATCAGCCTTATATTTTATTTTGAATACCCATTTGCAACCTATGACAACTTTGTTCTTAGGCAGAAGAGCAGTCTCCCAAGTTTGATTTGACTCTAAAGCAGATATCTCACATTGTATAGCTTTTCTCCAACAGTCATGTTTCACAGCTTCAGAATAAGTGTTTGGCTCAACATGTGAAGAAAGAGACATAACAAAAGATTTGTAAGAAGGTGATAAATTGCTACAAGACAAAACAGAATTCAAAGGATATTTAACTCTTGAAGATGTACAGGAAACATTAAGATTACAATGATAATCCTTTAAATACTCAGGTGGTCTTTTTATTCTTGTGCTCATTCGGACAGATGGATCTGATTCAGAACTTTGTTCTATATCATGATTTTCATTGAGGTTTTGGTCTATATGGGAACAATCTACGTCCGAAACCTCAATTTGTGACTCACAATTCTTATCACTGCTATTTTCAACATTATCACAAGGTGTATTATCACAAGGTGCAAGAATGACTTGTGATGGCTGACTTAAGATAGATTGATCTTCAGCAAACAAAATTTGATCATCAATATCGGGACTGTTAGTTTCATTACTAGTATCTTGAACCCTTTGGTATGGAAAAACATGTTCATAAAAGACAACATCCCTAGACACAAAATTTCTCTTGATTGAATATTCAACAAAATATATCATTTTGTCCCCCTTGGACAACCAATAAAAACACATTTTGATGCTCTTGGATCAATTTTTCTTCTATTTGTTGACAAAGTGCTAGCATAACATAAAGAACCAAACACCTTTAATCCATTAAAATCTGCATCAGTTTTTGAAAAGCATTTCATGAGGAGAAGAATAGTTTAAAACAGGTGTGGGAAGCATGTTTATAATACGCGCAGCATGTATCACAGAATATGACCAATAAATTTTGGGTAAATGAGATTGTATCATAAGAGCTCTTGCTACATCTAATAAATGACCATGTTTCCTTTCAACTATACTATTTTGTTGTGGAGTATTGACACATGATGTTTGATGTATTATTCCTTTACTGACAAAAAAATTAGTCATGACAAACTCAGTTCCATTATCACTTCTTATTATTTTTATTGTTGTCTCAAACTGTGTTTGAACAAAAATAACAAAATTTTTCAAAATCTTAATAACTTCAGATTTTTGTTTCAAAAGAAAAATCCATGTGTACCTCGAATAGTCATCAACTATGGTCAAGAAATATTAATGGTCATGAATTGATGGTATTGAGTATGGTCCCCAAATATCCACATGAATCAAACCAAAACATTTTTTCAATTTAGATGTACTAATAGGTCTTTTTTGCTTTGCAAAATGACAAACATCACAAACAAAAGATTTGTTATATTTAACAAAAGGAAATTTATTCTTAATAACATCAATACATTTATTTGAAATATGACCTAATCGAAAATGCCAAAGGGTTTCTAGATCACTAGCACTGACATTAACAGTATTGGTGATGTGTGTAACTGGTAAGATGAGATCCTGAGTATATAAAGTCTATCTTGCATCTTAGCATAACCAATTATTTTCAAGGAGCTTTTGTCTTGAATGTGACAACCATTAGAATCAAAGGTAAGAACACAAGATAGTCTATCAACCAATTTTGTTACTGAAAGAAGATTAAAAGTGAAGCAAGGAATATACAAAACATTGTTTATGACATGATTTTGATTGAGAAAAACACTTCCAGAATAATTGGCAATAACTTGATTTCCATTTGGTAATTTGACATAAATAGGATAAATATGATGATACGAAGTGAATTAAGTTAAGGATGAACAAATGTGATCAGTAGCACCACTATCAATAATCCAAGAACTAGAAGAAGAAATAGAGTTATTACCAGTTTGTGTTGTCATGTTGAAAGAAATAACAGAGACTTGACTAGAAACATTGTCACTGGATTTGACCTGTTGTAAAAGAGCTAACAATTTTTGATATTGCTCAGGAATAAAACCAATTTGTTGAGACTCCACTTCTGACTTTGAACCTTCACGATTCTGCTCATTATTGTTAAAATTTGTATTGTGAAAGGCTGCATGACTTTGATGATGGTTCTGATTTTTAAATTTGAAATAAGGTGGAAAACCACGCTCTTTATAGCATGTATCAATGGTATGCCCTGTCTTTCCACAATAACTGCAAATTTTGGAAGTATATCCTCCTCCATAGCTTCCTCTTCCATATCCACCACCCATGCCATAGGTCGTAGCATTGTTATTATAACCTTCTTTGCTAGTAGCAATCAATGTCTTGGATTGATCACCAAAAACTTGCCTCTCTTGTTGTGTAATGAGAGAGTAAACTCTATTCAATGATGAATTATCTGATAAACTGACATGGTAAGGTGAACAAAGATCTTGTGAGGGATCAACAACTTCATCCATAGATAAATGTAGCAACCAGAGCTCTAATCATAACTCTGATACCATATTACAAAATAGAACAGAGATGAACAAAAGAGTAAACTGGAGACAAAGGATATGAGAATTTGTGTTGGAGATCCCACATCGACTAGAGATTAGAGTCTTTCATTGTATATAAGTGGATGCAAACCTCAACCTCATGAGCCGGTTTTATGGGGTTGAGTTAGGCTTAAAGTCCACTTCGTAACATGGTATCAGAGCCATTTTCAAGCCTATCCTAGCGAGTATTTGTTGGGTTTATCAGGCCACCACACATAATATGTTATTCCACGCATGAGTTTTCACGGTTAAACCAACATATAAAAAGGTACCAAATGTCATTATAGGGGAAAACAGTAATATGTAGAAGCTACTTTGGAAAATTAAAGCATTACCATCGACATCGTTTTTTGTTTGGAGAGTAATTATAAATAGAGTGTCAAATAAAGATAAACTATACAAACAAGATGACATACAAGAAAGTATAACATGTAGTATGTGTCATGAAATGAAGAAAATTGTAAATAATTTCTTCTTACATGTAAGGTGGCAGATTAGGCATGGAATATGTAAGGTTTGGTTAGGGGTGAGTAAAACTTTCCACTGGCAAGCAAAACAACACTTCCAAAACTTTAGTTTAACAAATTTTAAGAGGGAGGGGAATAAGGTGTGGAGATGTGTATGAATATATGTTATCTGAAATATATGGAACCAGAGGAATAACATCATTTTTAAAAATGGGCAAGTAGATGCAGACTAAGTATTGTGACATAAGTTCCCCAGGACAAATTTGTCGTATTCTGGTTGGTATTTTAACTCAATATAATATATGCAATCTATGCAAAAATAGGTTGGAAAGGCTAAAGAGGGGTTAGGGTAGCAGTTGGGTGAAGAATGTTCATGGGATTATGGTAAGTATATGAAATGTATTGTTATCAATATATGACACGTGCTCATGGATAAGAGTTATTTTGAGAGATATAATCAAGATATATCACAAATAGATAACAATTATCATAGTAAGACCTTCATATATGTAAGAGTTCAAAGTATAGCTACTATAAAGTAATCAAATGAGCAAGAAGCGTAGAATATTAGGAGCAAACATGAATTGTTGAAAAATAACAGAGATACACAAAATTATTCATGTCAATATGAAGATTATTTCATCATCATGTCATAAAATTCATCATAAAAATAGAACAACAAACACTACATCGAAAAAGCAGAAAATAGAGATTGAACAATATAATGAAAAGATAATGAAGGATCAACAAAATGGATGGAATCACTCTCGTTAGCAAGTACAAGATGATGAATATTGTACCATAAACTAAATATAGAACAAAACAATGTTAGTACTAAGATTATGGTAGGAACTCTATTTGCATACAGAAGTATCACCTATGTATTTTTTTTTAATGAGAATATGATATATCTAGTGTAGTATATATATAATTAATGTAAATGGGTTAGAACATGCGAAATATAATTTATTTTTTTATGATAAAAAAATTAGTGAAATTTCTATCAATCTCTATATATAATTAAATTTTATTAATTTTTAATAAATTTAGATAATTGTTTACATATCATATAAAATTGATTAAGACCACGAAATTGTAATGGCTAATCTTGGATCTTAAAATATAATTTTTCATTTTTATCATGTTCTTAGTGTGTCTTCATGTTAGCATTTCGATGTAAAGAAAATATATATTTTCCTTTTTAAATGAGTTAACATCTTTTTATATATAAATAGCACTATTTTTATATAAATATAAAATCTATCAGGTTAATATTAAGAAATAAAAGTTCACTTTGGAAATTTATTATCAAAACAGATGTTTTTTTTATCTCTCACAAACACATATTTAGAATTATGAACTTAAGCATGATTTGATATACACATAATTTATAAAAGTATAGATGATAAGGAAGTTAGCAAAAAAAAAAAGAAGAAAGACGTACAACATTTTCAGCTAAAATAGAAAAATAAGAAAAATGTACTATTATCTGTTACATAATCATTTTATTTATTAGTCTGAAAGAATTTATTTGAAAATCAAGAACATACTCAATTATATTAAGACGATAATATGATTGTTGTTTGTTTTAAAATTTTAGTTTTATATAATAATAATAATATATAGAAAACTATTAATAATAAATAATTTTATTTTACATTTTTTATAAGAAAAATTCTGTTTATCTATTATTTATTTTCTTACTAACCAACCTCTATATTTTCATTCATTATTAATCTCTTTTTTTTAACTTTATCTGTTCTTCACTTTTTCACCAAACAAATACTAAACAAAAACATCTAAGTAAGAATAAATAAGTTCGTTGGATGGGAATCCCTTTGTGAAAGTATAAATAAGATATTAAGGTTGGGATTCTATATTGATACATACATACATATATATATATATATATATATATATATATATATATATAATAGAAAATAATAAAAAGATGACAAGTAGACATAAAGTAAAAGATGTGAAGACTATGTCACTTTAGTTTTTAGTTATAGATGATAGAATTATTTTGATACATCCAAAGTCATACGTCATATAGGGTTTGGGTATAAGGTAAAAAGAACTATGAACATATGTTAATTTGTGAAACTTGATAATATATTTATATATAATATAAATAATTAAAAAGAAGTTCAGTTAACAAAAATACTTATTGCAGTATGTATAAAAAAGTATGTAAAATATATTATTATTAAAAGTAAGTCTAATTCACTACAAAAACTAGTTTATAAGGTCAGGATTGTTCCATTTATATCACAAAACTAATTTATAAGGTGAAAATTGTTCCATTTTTATAGTGTGAATTGATCTCATTTTCAATTGATATGAAATCTCCAACACAGTCTTTTCACGCTGAGGCATGAACATAGATAGATCCAACAAGCTTTGTTAGAATAAGTATTAAAAATAGAACTTTAAGTCTAATGTTACTTTATAAAATCGGTCATTATCTCTAGTCGATGTGGGATTTTCAAGACATCATTCACACTGATACCTGTCAACTCATGCACAAGATTATATAATGTGTGGTCTGATACTTCTGGATAAGTCCAACAAGCTTTCGCTAAGATATATTCTAAACAAATCTGATATATTAAGAAATGAACTCTAAGCTTAGTTCAACGTTATAAAACCAACTCATAAAGGTAAAGTTTATACTCACTTATATACTATGAAATGTCTTTATCTCTAATCAATGATTTCCAACAATAAATTTTAATATCATATTAAAAAATAATTTAAAAATCTTGTTGATATTCTTGTATATGTAGTGGTGTTACTTACATTAGATGATGGTGAGTTAAAGATATAGAAAAGGGTGTGAAGGACCCAAAAGAATATGTGGTTTTTGTTGGTTGTTGGAAAAATTTATGGTTGAAGTGAGTAACCTTTTAAAAGTGGAATCCCACGTCCACTTGGCTTCATTTAGTGCAGAATAAGAAGGTTGCATGCAAGGTAAATCTTTTATCCTGATGCTGCTTTTGTCGCTTTTAATGGGACCTTAACTCCATTATGTCATATGTTGTTCGATTCGTGGTGCTCGTCAATTTCTTATTTTTCTTACCTTTACAAAAGTTGCTCCAACAGGTATTTTTTAAGATTGTGATATACTTTTATAGAAAAAGGGTAATTACAATTTTTGTTTTCTCTTATTTGGAAACATGGATGGAAATTGGATTCTAATATTGTAGCATTTCTATTGTAAATGAGAAAGTGTTTTTTTTCTATAAACTAAGGTCTTTTAAAGATTGTGATTAGAAAATATAGGTTAAATATGTTTTTGGTTCCTCGTTAAATTGGTTTTTGTCTCTAGTCTAAACTTTAAACTTTTTGAATATTTGTAGTAAAGAGACTATTGGAATGAGTCATTGTCAGCCAATTTTTTAGGTGACAAAGATATTTCTAGTGTAAACTAAAATATTATAATATTTCATGATGACATGGATGTTATAATATTATAATACAGTTTATGCTGAAAATTCGTTTGTTAAGTAAAAAAGAACTCTAGTAAGAACATGTTTCAATAGTTTTCTTACTATATGTTTTTCCATGTTTTATTATGTCTCAAAGTTTTTGGATGTAAGCTGTTTCCAGAAAAAAAACATAACAAACATGTGTAATTTTTTAAGTTTTAAAGATAGAGTCAAAGGTTTTCTTATATGACATGAAAAGAAAAATAATATCTTTATTTATATGCATGCTATTTTTTAAAAAATTATTTTCTCTTTCATCAAAAAAATAATATTAAACTTTGAAGACTTGAAGATACTCAAGTCGCAAAGGATGGTGTTTTGATGATGAAGAATGAAGATGAAGTTTTCATAGTCATGTTTAGAATGTCATGAATTTTTGTGTATTTGTTACCTTAATTTCTTATATAAAGGTATTCGTAAGATCAACATGCGCAAAATTTAAAATGAACTAAAATATTTTTAAAAAGAGAAAAAAAAATTAAAATTTTTTTAGAACAAAATAATTTATTACATCTTTGTTTAATCGATAAAATTATTTTTGATGGGGTTAAGAATAAAATGATTAATTATCTCGTTAATAATTGATTAATCTATATATATAATTTTAGTGTTTTTAGAGTTTTTGGTATAATAATAGATTACAATATTCATAGTCGATTAAATGAGTTACATAACTAAATGAAGAACTAATTTAATCGATTAACACATATTTTAATCGATTAAAACTGAAACTATTTTCAACTCGTTTGTAAAGAATAATAGAGTAATACTTAACATAATCGATTAAATGTGTCAGATGTTACTTTCAATAAGTGATTTTCAAATCTATAAATAAAGTAATTGACTCTATGTTTCATATATGAATTAACAAGTATTCAAAAGAAATATTTTTCTAGAATTATAAGCATTCTATTATACTCATCTTTGTGCAACAAAGATTTGAAACAAGGTTGTGTAATTATGCTAATCTTGGGACTGTTTTTGTTGCATAATTGGTAACTTATTTCTTTGTTTTCTTTGGTGTTTAACTAGTTTGTTCCAGAGTTGTTGTTGTACTTGGTGATCAAAAGTTGATAAACTATATATCCTTTTAGGTTGTAAAAGTTGATAAAGATTAATAGCCTCTTGATATCAAAGGTTGTTATATATCCTCTTGAATTTGTTCATTAGTTTATTCCTATATAACTTTATGAAATTTAGTGGAACCAACAATTCTAAGGTTGAATTGTTAAGACTAAATGTAGAATCTTAAAGATCTGAACTAGTGTAAATTCTCTTGTGCAATTCCTCCTTTCTTATCTTGTTCTATATTGTCTTGCTAACCTTTTCTTACATCAATCTTGATTCCACCTATAATTGCATTCTATTTTTATGTCTGAAAATAATTTCAAGAAAGTAAGTTTTTTCAAAAAATTTCAAGCCATTCTTTTTTCTAATAGATAATAATACATCACATAGAACCATTACACCTTCATTCCATTATTTAGAAAATGATTTTATGGGTTATAACCCTAAAAGGACGAAATGATGGAAATGAGAGAACCATTCACTTAGGGAGAAAACTGATCGGTAGAAGTTGAAGAGAATAAGAAGAAGTGATGGAGAAGCAAGGAAAGATAGAAGAAGAAGAAGAATCTCTTAATTTCTTGTGCCTTGGGTGGTAATGGAACATTTCTCCCTAAGTTCTCAATTCTATTTTACGTCAAAGTACGTAAATATGACAACTTAAGGTTATTTGTAGTCAACTGATAGGGGTCAATCCATTGAGCGAATCTCAAACCACTAAGGGGATTGGTCAAGGTTACATTTCCATGACCTTAAATTCGTTAGGCACAACCCTCATGCACTAAGCACATTCACTCCCAAGTGCAAGAAGGGAAAATGGCATTCACCAAGGAAAATTTGTTGAGCGCAACCTTTGTACACTGAGAAGAATTACTCTAAAGGCAATTTTTTGAAGTGTTGAAATTAACTAGGTCAAGCTAAAGATGGTTGAGTGAAGTTGGTATGCACTAAGTAGGTCTAGCCTGTATTGAGCTGATTGAAAAATGGTTGAGCAAAATTAAGCATAAAAACTTCCAAAATTCTCTTTTGCATAACTTTGCTAAGTGGGGTTGAATCAGTTGAGCAGAGTCGAATCCACTAAGCGTATTCTTTCCAGTGAAGGCATTGTGAAACCATGTTTAAAAGATGCTAAGTTACTATCCTACCTAATATCCTAAACAAAATGTTTAGATGTTACACTTTTTCTGTGGATTGTGTACAAAGTCAGGCTAATTAACAATTCTTCATGCATTAAAAAGATTCTCACTTTCACCATAACGTTATTGGTTTGTGTTGATGATGTTCCATTATATATAAACTTTATAATCGAGCTTTTGGTACTAAGAATATTGGTCCGCTCAAGTAGACTGATAAGTTACTTGATTTAGAGAAAATATTATTTAAATCTTCTTGCTAATACTAATTTTATTTCTAGTAAAAACATGTCTCTTCTCCGATGAATCCTTCTTACTAACTTATGGATGATTAAGGTGATTTATTATACAATTCAACAAAATATAGAGGAATTATTGGCAGATTGATCTACCTTACTACAACACTTCATAATATTAGTTATGATATCCAACAATTTAGCTAATTTGTTCACAACCCTAGGTACACCATATGTAGGTTGTACATCATGTAACGAGGTATCTAAAAGCTTATCTTAGTTTATGCCTCTTATTTTTTAGCTTTAATTATTTTACTATTTAGAGATTTTTCTTATTCTGATTTCGATAATAAAATCAGTGCCAAAATCAATAAAGTTATTTATGTCATTCTTGATTTTTCACTTGTTTCATGAAAAAAAAAATGTATACTGTTTATTGTGGGCTAAATACATTTAGGTGGATTGTCATTTTGTACTTTTACAAAAATTTCGCGAAAATAGAAAATACATTCAAGAGGGATTCATTCCTCTAATGCCTATCTCCTCAAATTTTTAACTTGTTAAGACATTGTTACCTAGTTATTTTAATTCTTGTTGGAGATCCCACATGAACTATAGATAAGGTCAAATTGTAGCATATAGGTGGGTGCAAACCTCATCTTACTAGGCTAGTTTTGTGAGATTGAGTTAGACTTAAATTTCACTTTCTTAAGTTGGTATCAATATCATTGATAGTTTATCATAGTGAAGTATCGTGTCTATTATGTCACTCGTTATCTAGTTCCCCTCAGTCCCACAGTTGAGATGTCTAGTCCTCGACATGTGAAAATATGTTAGAGATCCCACCATCAACTAGAGATATAATAAAAGTCTAGTATATAGGGTGCAAACCTCACCTTACCAAAGCTAAATTTGTGAGGTTTATTGTTTATCCTAGTCAAGTTTGTTAGGTTTATCATGTCACACATTATCGGATTTCCCCTAACCTAGCGCTCAATGTCCTCGTTGTGACATCCCACATTGACTAGAGATATGGTCAAACTATAGGTGGGTGAAAACCTTGTTACCAAGCTAGTTTGTGAGGTAAATCATTTAGAGTTTATCCTAGTCAAGTTTGTTAGACCTATTATGTCACCTACTAACGAGTTCCCCTCTCAAGCTCAATGTCCTCAATGTCGAGCGCTAGAAATCTCATATTGACTAGAGATATGACAAAATATATGAGCGTGTGGGTGTTTGTAGATGTTAAACCTCATATTCTTAAGTCGGTTTTATAAGATTAAGTTAAACTCAAAATTTACTTTTTAGTTGTTTTAATCTATCTAAGTTGAGCATTATTATATTTATTTTGTGTACGTGTGTATATGGATGTTAAACTCAATATTTTCAAATCAGTTTTATAAAATTAAGTTAAGTTTAAAGTCTATTTTCTAAGAGTTTTAATTTGAAGAAGGTATTAAATAATAAAATAATATTTTGTTGTTGTTGTAAGATGTATCATAATTTCATTTTTCTCTCTCTTACATATGAGCAATTATATGGTTGTTCTTATAAAGGAATGATAATATCCCGATGCTCAGTTTTATCCTTTTTTTTATTCTGTCTCTTTATTCCATAAGTTTACCTACCTAAGATTTATATTAATGATCACTTTGGTGGATAGGAACAAAATAGAAGAAATCAAAGAAGAAGAAAAAAAAAAGTAATAAATGAGTGGAAATAAAAGTTTTTTTAGTGTAAAAAATTAATGGAAAGAAAAAGTATTTCATTTAATTTTATAATGTTATTTATTATTAATAAAATTATTTATTTATTTATTATTATTAGTTTAATTATTTATTATTATAATGATAAAAACAAAAAAAAATACAAATATTATCAATTATATATATATATAATGTAACATAACTAATTATGATATAAATAAGACATGATAATTTTCTACATACATTTACAAAAGAAAAAAAAAAGTATGGTCCATAATACTTTATTCCATCTTAATCAAAGTATATCTTCTCTCCCATCTTTCTTTCTAAACTTTTACTTTTTTCTTTTCCCAATTTTATGGGATTCATTTTAAATGAAGACTAAGAAATACAAGTTTTTATTTATTTATTTATTTAATGTTAGTTGTAAATATATTTAATTTTTGTTTCCCTAGGAATATTCCCTTTTTCTCATTTTTGCTTTGTTCTTATTATCCCTTTTCTTACAAGTACTTCAATGATTTCCCCCATTTAATAACTTCCCAAGTTTTCCGCCAAGTTTTAGGTCATTGGATTAGATATAAAACGTTTCAATATTTGGTCAAGATAACGATATAACATATATTATGTTATATAATAGTTAAATAATATTTAGAATCCTTTTTTTTACATTTTATTATGTTATTGCTAAAATAATAAACAAAATAAACTTATTATTTAGGCTACACGATAAATGATTATTTTTTAATTAAAGTATTACTGATTAAAATGAAAAAAAAAAAAATATATATATATATATATAAGTTATAAATTTTAAATTACATTCCATCAAAGTAAGATAAATCTATTGTTAATAATGAATGTTTTAATTTATATTGTCAAAAGATCGTGTAAATTGTTAATAAGTAAAGAATAAGTTTTTACACTTATAATTTATAACAAAGTTTGTTAATGAAACATTAATTCATTTCTATTTTTTACTGCATTTATTATATTATTAGAAATATAAATCATGGTAGTAATGAATATAAATTAAACATCGTTTCGGGCTTGTGAGAATAATAACGAATATTTTGTTAATTTATATTAAAACCTAGACAGTCAGAGAAATATATAAAAATATTTTTAGTGGTTAGTATTTTAAGAATTTGATGACACTACATATTTTGGTATTTCTGGGCTCTATTTTAGAAAATTATTTAAAAATTGAATTCAAATAATGATTGCCAAACTAGACAAAGATATAAGTCAAAAATCTCAAATTTCCTTTATATTTTTAAACATCAATTTATGAATTATTTTAAAAAAATGGTAGAAATTGAGTGGATATAAATCATTGGAAAAAATTTAAATAAATATTTTAATTTTATATTTCTCTCCATATTAATATGGCCAAAAGAAGAAAACAAAATAAAAACTTTAAGCATTAGATTGTATATTTTTATATACTTTGACTCTTCAAAGTTTTACTTTAGTTGTTGATAATGTGTATATGTTTATTTTTTCAACATAAATATTATACAAACTTCACTTCACTTGAACTCAATTCATAAAGTTTTGAATTCAATTAAAATTTGGACTATTTAACTAAAAAAACAGAATGAAAGATAGTTTAATGTTAAGGATAGAAATATTATTCATCTATTAAAAAATTATTGATGAGGAAATTAACTTGTTTGATGAATTTTAGTTTCAAAACCCCTTTTACAAAAAAAAAATATTTCATAATGAAAAACTCATTCTTTTAAAAATAATACTACACAAAAATCATGAAATAAAAATCAATTTTAGAGACAAAAAATAATTAGTTGCTATAGTTACTAAATTAGAGATCATTTTATAAACTAAGAAATTTTTTAGTTTCTAAATTAATTTTTATTATTGTTAAATAGTTTCTAAATTGGTATCTAATTAGCTACCAATGTTTTAAATACCAATTATTTATATTCTATAGCAAAAACTTTGGTCGCTAATTAGATATCAATTTAGAAATCATTTAACAATAATAGAAACTAATTTATAAACTAAAATAAATTTTAGTCTCTTAAAATGGTATATAATTTAGTAACAATAACAACTAATTATTGTTTGTTTCTAAATTTTTTTCTATTTCATAATTTTTTTATAATGAAAATCCATGTTATACTCATTATTTTGTTTTTTTTCTCTCTCTTGATTTGACCATAATTAATAAGAAGATTCTTATAAAAAAAAAAAGCCAAATTACCCTTCCCTCCCTCTCACTTTCTTCTTTTCTCTATCTTGATATGGCAACCAACACTATAGCTATTGTGCCTAACAAGTACCAATAGTGGTTGTGCATCAACCACACAATGAGTCAACTACTAACACCTTGCACCAAGACAAAACAAAAATGAATTGTTAAAATTATATACATTTCAGTCTTTTCATTAATCTTTATAACTTCATTTTCCATCAATATATAAAATATTTACTTTAGGATAATAGAATTTCACCGGTATTTATAAAAATAATCTCATATTTACTATATACTCTAAAAAAAATTATTAAATAATTTTAGAGATAAAAAATAATTAATCACTATATTGACTAAATTAGATATTATTTTAAAAATAAAAATATATTCGTATTTAAAGTGGTTTCTATTATTAATAAAAAAAATTGGTAACTAATTTTTAAATTGGTATTTAAAATTAGTTACCAAATTTTTAGTTACTTTTATATTAAAATTAGACTAATTTAAAATATAAAGAAGTAGGTGACTAACACCTTGGTAGCTAATGGTTAGATACCACTTTAAAAACTATTTTATAAATTTTTATTACTAATAAAAATTGCTTTACGTAGTAATATTTTTTTTAGTTTATAAAATAATTTTTAATTTAGTCAAATAATAACTAATTATTTTGATCTATAAAATTAATTTTTATTTAATAATTTACTTGTAATATATATAATAATTAAATTGTAATGTATAAATAGATGTAGTTCTTAACATTTAAACTAATTTTATGAGGTTAAAATTATTTTCTAAAAATTTAAATAAAATAAAAAGATATGTGATTATTTAAGAATTTATAGAATTTAATGATTGATGTTACAAAAATTTCTTACAAAAATATTAAAAATAAGTAAATTTTAAAGAATTTCTGATTTAAAAAATCACATTTATTTCTTAAAAAAACTAGAGAACTATTTATATCTAAAATAAGATTTATATTTCATTAAAAACACTTATTTTAAAAATAAATACAAACAAATTAACTCATATTCAAACGAAAAATAAAATTATTTCGGCAAGAATTTAACATTACCTCAAAATATAAAATATAGTAAAAATTGGAAAAGAAATCCTGAATAAATTTTGAAATAATATAGAAATAAAATAAAAGTAAATTTAAGTGGGATGAATATATTATTTTATCAATTTTATACACTTAAGTCAAGTCAAATTCAATAGTATCAAAAGTGTTCCAATAATTACTTTTTAGCTGATTAGATACTTTATCATCATTAGACCAACTTTAATAGGTTAAATTTGAATGAAACCAAAACATTTCTCTTTCAATAATATGTGAAAACACATTATTAAACAATTGTGGATATATAAGAAAAACATGACTTTTATCATATTCTAAAGTGTATATAAAATTTTGAAGGAAACAAATCTTTAAAGTTAAACATATTCTTTATTAGCCTTTCGATTTTTTACCTAAGATTGAATACAACCTTTTAATCAAGTAATAACTTAGTTGTATAACAACCATAAAAAAGAAAAAAAAAATATTTTGCTAACTTATATTTTCTCAACATCTCTTTTAACATCTAAATATAACAATAAAATAATAAATTTAAGTTATTTAATTAAAATATAAATTAAATTTAAATAAAAAAAATTAATAAACATAATTATTAGATGGGAGTATATTGACATCTATAGTTTGTCTTTTTTTTCTTTTATTATTTTTTTCAAAACATATTTCTACCTAATTTGTTTTAGGAAATAGTTCCAGACATTACAACTCTTAATATTATTATTTTAATATTTATTTATTTATAAATTTACTTTTTATTATATTATTTTTTAACTTATTACATAAAAAAATTGTATACAACTTTAACTTTTAAGATTATCAGACTATAATCCTTCATCAAATTATAGTATATTTATATATAAATGAACTAAAAATTTCAATAATATTTTTAAATTGAGTTAAATTTAAAATTTATTTTTTAAAATAATATTAAAATTTATTATAACAAGATTTTATAGATTTATTTGTCACGGACTATTAAATTCCTCTATTTTTATTTTTACTATTATTGAAAAATAAAAAGTATTGAAAATTTTACATCAATAATTCATGTAATCAAATAAAAATTTAAAAATTATTTCTAATAAATTAGTTAATACATAAACTCATTTTACCTTATATAAACAAATCAAAATTCTAAACAATACCTTGTATTATATTCTCTTTCTCCCTATATGTATAAACTGATAAAATGGTTCTCTCATGGTGGAAGTTATTTTTAAATAGAAACTAAATTTATTCTATTAGTAGTAACTTAAATGAATAATATGATATAATAAATTCTTATATAAAAATATTTGAGTTAGTACTACTCATTTTAAAAGTAATTTTAATTATGTTTCTTTTCTTGAAATTTGAGATAATTCTGATTTTAGTTTTCCAAACTTAAACAAGTTTTAGTGCACTAAAGTTTAAAAAAAATATTGTTTTAATCTATAAAAACTAAACTTGAGAAATAAAAACTATTTTTAATTACTGAAACTTATAACTTAAACTCTAAATTATATCCTTTAAACTCTAAACTCTAAAAAAATTATTTCAATATCTTAAAATTTAGTATGTAAAGGCTGATATATCTTTTTTACATTTTAAGAGAATATTTCTTTTTAAAATTTAAATTCAAAACTATGATTGTCCCAATATTTAAGATTGAAAACATACAACAAATAATAATGTAATTTAATTAAATAAAATAAAATAAAAATATTTTTCTCTAGATTCAAGGAGAAAATAATAACACTCTCTAAATAGGTAAAGAGAATTTATTTTTTCTCTCAAAACTATTTTTAGTTTCTTAATTCTTTTTTCAAACAATAAAACAATACAAAATAAAATAATTTTAGTGTGTCTTACTAAGAAAAAATTATGTTTATTCTATAACAAGAAAAGTAAGCACTAGGATAAATTTCCATTATATAAAGATTCTCTTTTCACATTCTTCCACTTGAAAATTTTGATTAAATTAATCAAATCTTCACACTATGCTTTATTCTTTTCATGCATGTTACTTATTTTTTTTGATAGACCTCAGTGGGATTGAACCCACATAAACTTCTAAATGATAACAAAATTTGTATTAACATCAGCTAGGTTTTGAATTGTGTGAATCTTTAACATATTCACTCTTCCTTTCTTCTACTACTTCTTGGGCAGAATGATAACATATTCATGATTCATCCTATAATGAAAGACAGGATTGATTGGAATATGCAAAACACTCTAACTATCACAATACAAAACAATCTTTTGTTATATGTGCCCAGATCCCTCCATTAACCTTTTAATTCACATAGCTTCCTTGCCTGCTTGGGTAGTTGTCATGTTCCCAACTTATGTAGTAGACAAAGTTACAATATCCTATAACTTAGATAACTAACTTAATGCCCCTTCTACAAGTGTAAATATAGTTAGTAATAGATCTCCTTTTATTAAGACTACTTGCCAAATTTGAATAAACTTTGTTAGGAAAAACTCGACCACCCATGATTTTTATTAAGTGCTAAAAAAATTAAGTATAAAACATGGTCATGCTTTGTTTGACGCAAGTGTCTCGTCTATTAGATAATACTATATTGTGATGTCTTCTTTCACTCTAATAAAGCATGGATATGCTCAAATGTTTTTCACATAGTTTTAAGCTAACATTGTACTCCATGAACATATGTATGCTTATTTTAAGTCGAAGGAAATGTTAGTTAGTTTAATCTGCCAAGAAGATTCATTCAAGTATAAGTCACAACAAATGATCTTTTGGATGAAGAGTTAAAGTTGTTTCTTTCAACAACTCCCTAATGTTAACATTGTCAACTCTGGAAAGACTATATGTTTCCAACCACTCTTCACTTTAGACAAATTTCAAGTAAAGACATACTATCTAGAAGAGATAAGTACACCCAATTATTGAGATGTCACTACCAGGAAATTGTTGAATAGTGATCGAAATCAGTGACCAAAAAATGTGGCCACTACCAATGATTAAAACAATGATCAAAAGATGTTGTCATTAATAGTGACCAAATCAATTACTAGAAGTTATTTTTATGATTTAATGACCGAAATAGTGACTAAATTTCTAGTCACAAAAAACTCGTCACTAAATTGATGACTATACTAATATAATAATTATTATTTTTATTTTTATTTCTAAGTTTTTATTCCTCCATAAATTCCCCTAAAATTTCACATTTTCCCCTCAAACTCGATATTCAGAGTGAACCCTGGCCTTGTCTTTATTTCATCACCAGTTAGCGAAGCAGAGCCAGCACAATGCCATCAACAAGGTCACCAGGAAAATATCTCCCGTGAATGAGAGGCTTTAGGCAGTTTCCAAACACACGAAGCTTTGACTACCTTTTCCAAAATGAACTTGTCGCCAACTCGCAGTGGCAATGTCAAGGAAGAAAATTTTCTCTTTGTTTCTTTTAATTTGATATTTACTGATAAGAGAAATTATTGCAACACACTTTTATTGTTGACTAAAAATTATTTAAAGTCAAAATTTTGATTTTATTTGTGTTGTTACCTCTGAAATTGCGTTTTTTCCTTTCAATAGGGTTTTGGATTTGGTTTTCATTTTCCATGAGTGATCACTTGGTGTTGTTCGTTGACAATCTTGTGCACCCTGTCCCTATTGACCTGATGGCCATGTTGCTTCCTTCTAAGCCCTTTTCACCAATTGAAAACCTATGGCAACCACCTTGGCATCTCTTCATAATATTGTGCAAGGAGAGAATGAATCATTAGGACAATATATGGCTCGATTTTCTAAGATGTACCTACATATTTTTTATCTTCACCCAACTGTGGCCATGCACATGTTTTTAGTGGGGCTTCATCCATGGAAGTTCATTGACTCCCTTTATGCGGATGTCCCTGCCGACATGGATTAACTCAGCAAATTTAGAGGGCATGATTGTGAATTTATTTTTCGTTATGCCCGTACCTTGTTGATCTTAGCTCATAGATAGAAATTGATGGTAGTAGCAATCAACATATGTGCAAAATAGTATTGATCATATAGCATATTTACTTTAGTGGACCAACTTCTAAATTTAATCATTAGACTGCATTAAGAGAAAAAGAAAAAGTAACATTATAATAATCAATTGGTCATTATCGGACCACCCATGAATATATAGTTCCACGCACGAGTTTGAGGGTCTCGACGTAAGGGAAAGGTGTTGGAGATCCCACATCGACCAGAGACAATGACATTTTGAATTAAGTTTAAAGTCCACTTCTTCCTACCCGCGGGTATCGGGGGGTGACACCGTCGACACCTTAACCTGGCAACGCCTCATCCTGGCGACGCCTTAGTAATACTAGTACTACTAGTAATACTAGTTATACTAGTACTGCTAGTAATACTAGTACTGCGGGCTATCTTGCTCTCTTCTTCTACTTCTCCTAGGGGGTGGTTGATAGTAATCATTGATTCTAAGACTTTCCTCCCCTAGAGAGTCATGATCTTTGGAGTTAAATGCATGAGTATGTGATTTTTTTGACTTTTGAGAATTCTCATCGATCTTTGAGCAGCCTCCTTACATTGTCCAGCTTTTGGCTTTTCAGCCAATCAAAGCACACAACTTTGGGGTTGTTTATCACTTTGGTGCTTGTTTCAAACATATATCTCTCAATTAGATCATTGTCTCCAGAAAACCATCCTTCTTGCCTTCCTCCAGACCTTACAGCTAGTATATCAGTATAAAAGAGAATGTTGATGCAAGATGAAAAATGATGAAGGCATCGACCACTCCCATCCTTGGACAACATTTCAAAAGAAGGCGAACAAGAAAGTTTGAGAATTACACTCCCTGAATGCAAGTCGAGACATGATCTTGCATGAAACATGTAACCTCGAGTTGGTACAACTTTCACCTCTAGCTACAACTTACACATCTGATGACCCGATTAAGAGATGTAACTATCATCATAATTTGGGTTATACTAGGAAATAATGCTTCAAGGTTCGATATTTGATCGAAGAACTCGTACGATGTAGTGTCATCGATCGCTTCATGCAACAAGTACATCCCAGAGTTCGTGCACAAGCCGGATGAGGTTGGGGACGAGGACATTGGAGAAAAGACTGTGTAAGAGGCTTCCACGATGGTTTTCAAGGACAAGGTCATGGACCACTCCAAGAAAGTGAAGCACCCAAGTCCGAGCAAGAGCGAAAAAACCAACATCAGATGAAATCCTCACAAAGTTAGGGGCACAATGAATACTATCGTAGGAGGCTTCGCTAGAGAAAGATTGTCGATCTCGACTAGAAAGAGACATCTTCGGAGCATCAATTGTTGTTAGTTTTGCCACCCCGGTCTCTCCCCGCCATCATCTTCACAAATTTGGACTTTTTTTTAATGATTCGACACAAGATGAACCAACTATAGTCATCGCCAATTGGCAAGTTTGAAAGATACTCATTGGTCAAGGAAGCTTAACTGACGTGTTGTACGGGTCGGTCTTTCAAACACTAGACATTCCTACCGCCTTTATTCAATCCTACTTGGATCTTATTCAATGGTTTGTAGAAGAAAAAATACATATTAGGGGCTATGTTGATTTCCTGACAACATTTGAAACAAGCCAAACACAATGAACCATTCTTGTTCAATACATATTAGTTAAGGTTGTTACTTCTTACAACATTATCATTGGTTGCAAAACTTTCAATCAATTAGGAGCTATAATTTGAACGCTACATATGACAATGAAATTTCTAAAAGAAGGCAAGATGATGATCATAGTGAAGGTAGATCCGAAACAACAAGAAAATGTTATGTTCAAAGCCTCAAGATCTCCCTTACTTTATGAAGACTCTATAATGGCAAGAGATGTCGAGAATATAGACCTTCCCAATAGCACGAAACTTCACGGTCAATAACAAACAACTCGATGAGCAAGGCAATCACCTTTGTACCACCTTGAAACTCCAACACATCATTCTCGTAAGAACAAAAATAAACGTGAAAAATTACAAATAGTAATTTAAAATAAGTGATTTCAAATTTTATAAAAAAAAAACAAAATTACGAAAATCAAAAGTAAAACTAACTAATTTTAAAATTTTACAATATTAAAAATATTTTTAAGTCTCAAATATATTTAGTTATATATTATATAAAAATTGTCAAGATCATAAATAATTACACTAACTTATTTTATTCACTATCACTCTCATTGTAGTAATTACCTACCATTTTTTTCTTTGGAAATATTTATATTATATAAAACATAACTTAAGATTTCATTTCAATAATCCAAGTAACAAGTTAAATGTGCACTATACAAAGAATAAAAGTTAACTTTAACTAAAATAATAATAATAATAATACTAAAAACATCTGAAAAAACACACCTAAATTTCTTCTTACTAATTTTGAACTTGTAAAAATTCAGTTTTTGGCTCCCATTTTGATCTGTACTTCTGGTTATTTGTTAACTGCATGGCGGGGGGCTTTTAATGTGGCTTCTGAAGCTTACACGGGGATTCCACTATTCCGCTCTTTCTTTTCTTCTATGTGATTACTCCAACCATCAACTTCAAAATTCTTTGTCATTCAGATTCTGCAAAATTATCCACTCACTTCCCACCTCTTCGTACACAGCTGTTAACTCGCTGTCCAAACACTCCCCAAAGATTTCGCGGACAGGATTCTCTGTCTCTTGCTTCTCGTGGACGCTACTTCTCCAGCAGAGGTTACTACTCTTCCATTTCAATTCCAACTTTTCCTTTATATGTTCATCGCTTCTTTTCTCTGCGTTCTTAGTTTCTCACCGTTTTCATCATACAAAAGTTTCTGCTATAGAAATCGTATCTCACTTTCTCACATGCTTATGCTATATTGTTGGTGTAGAACGCAAATTGCTACTTTCTACCAGAGAGATTTGTATTCGAATTAAGCATTTGATTCGGTTATATCGTCGAATTCTAAGGTGAAACAATTTTGTATAGTTTCTTCGTATTTGATAATTCAATTAATCAACATTTACATTATAGGAAAGGAAACCTAGAATTCTGATAGATGAATGAATATCAGCAAAAAAAAAAGAAACTCAAAAACTGTATCTGAATTTTCTCAGTTTTGGTTTACTCCATGCAATGTGGTTGTTGCATTAGTTTAAATGAAACTCCTCTGTCAACTCTGTCAACTCTGTTTTAATGTTTTCTTTCTATTCCGAAATAGATATTTCGAATGTTAAAAATCTTACAAGTCGTTGGACCGAAGAAATTGGTTGTGATTGAGCGCAACCAGTTTGCTGTTGTTTTCCGATGGTTTGTTTGCTGAGTTTTTCGTTTTCTGCTGTTCACTGTTGATGATGGAGCGCGTTTTTGAATTCAGGTTTGAAGAAACTGTTGTTGATTATTGAAGCGTGGTGTGTGTTGGAAGGACGAGCGTATGCCTGGGAACAAGTACACCGGAAACTCGAACCAAATACCGGGGCGTGTTGAACGGCTTCTGAGAGAGAGGGAGCTGAGGAAGAGTGGGAGAGTGATTCAGTTGAAGGAGGGGAATGAGAGCAATGGGAAAAGTGGTGAGGCTTTGGAGAAGGAGAAGGTGCGTTTGAGGGAGGAAGAGAGCGCCGCGGTTGATGGCGGTGTTGAGGGGAGTAGGGTGAAGGAGGTGGGGGAAGAGAGGCATGAAACGAAGGCGTTAAGACAGAGGCTGTTGGTGGTGGCGAATAGATTGCCCGTGTCGGCAGTAAGGAAAGGTGAGGACGTGTGGTCGTTGGAGATAAGTGCCGGTGGTCTGGTCAGCGCGTTGTTAGGTAAGTGGCTGTCACCATGATTATCATCACGCTTGTTTCATGTTCTGTTGGAAGAGAGAAGGTTCAGGTAACAAATATTTCAGATTAATTAATAACATTTTTTTAGGATGATAAATTATGGGGAAAAGCATTATAACTTTTTTTATTTGTACCAGTTTTTTTAGATAATTAGTCATTTTTAATGAAATAAACATATTTATTCCATTAACAGGAACCATACTCAAAGGGAGGGATTGAGTATAGGTCATATGTTGGTACTTATTTGGTTATTTGTTATCAATAAATTTAAGGGAGGAGAAAAACGATTTTATAAATGATGGGATTGTTATAGTATTTGTACTTCTTTATAGAATGGAATGACATCTCAACCTTCATTTAGTTATTTAATTTAATAATTTTAATAGAAAAAAAGTTGTAGCCAAAACATTGATGAATTGTGAAATTTTAAAAGTCTCTACTCTTGATTTTCTTTTTTCTTAATTAGAGAGGATTCATGCCCAAAGTTATTGTATTTTTATTTTTATTTTCAATCAAATATATTTAATTTTAATTTTGCATTTAATTATTTTCATCCAACATATTTTCCCGTTTTTACCAAAAAGAGTTCAAGGGTTTGCTATGAAAATAGTTTTTTCTAAAATCAAAATTAATTTATGTATAAATTAAAAACAAAAGTTTAGAGAATTTAATAAGACAAAATTTCCATAAATTAACTCGTAATAATTTTTATTTTTTTATAGAGAAATATTACTTATTATTGACATGCTTTTTGAAATATTTATTTCATTATTTTTAATTTTAAAAAGAATTATAAAATCATAAGTCAAGGTTATTAAGTTAAAAGGAAAAGTATTTATTTTATTTTTTTGCATTCTTATCGATATTTATTTTTCTATCTTTCTCTCTTTCTAGCGTCTGTACCACATCTAAATTTTTGTGTGTGTTAGTTGGATAATAATTACTAATAGTATTTCTGTTTTGTTTATCCTTTTGTGTTTGTCCTTCCAAAATTTGTCACCGCCTTTCAAGTGATATGACTAGATATCTGTGTGTGGTTGGCGGTGTAACCGTAACAGCTTTTTTATGTTTGCTCCCATTGTTTGCCTTTTGAAATAATGGGCAGTTTGGGAAAAAAAGTTTATATATAGCTTATTTGAGTGTGAAATTTATATAAACTTTGTAAGAGTTAGGTTTGGCTTTCATAAACTAATGATTTTTAAAATTATTTTGCTTTATACATGCTATTATATGATGTAACGATAATCTAAACATATTTTTATAGAGTTAGTGCATTCTAATTAAATTCTAAAAATAATTTATATAATTATTACATTTATACAATTTTTTTAATTATTTCAATGAGATTTTAAAAAGAAAAAAAGTATTAAATTACTGTGTATGACTAAGCTAATTACCGTCTTGATCTGCTCTAACATGATTATGTTCTTTTACAAAGGTGTAAAGGAGTTTGAGGCAAGGTGGATAGGTTGGGCTGGAGTGAACGTGCCAGATGAGATTGGGCAGAAGGCACTTACTAAAGCGTTAGCTGAAAAGGTACATGGTTAAATAACTCAGCTAAGGCAGTTTCTTCTTTCACCCCTACGTTTTTCTTCCTGCACCCCACCCCCACAATGTAATGCAAAGACAACAATATCCCTATTATTTTTTAAAAATTCTAAAATACACAAGACCCACACTACTCTTTCTTCTTCCGGACAATGTAATTCGGTAATTTTACGAAATCCGAAATTAATTTTTTACATTCCGAATTAGGAAATCCATAAATCTTTCAGATTGGTGAATCTGGTAATCTTCTGGATCCATCAATCCGTAACAAAAATTAGACTTCTGGATTCAGCAATCCAGAAATCAACAAATTGCTTTCGAAACACCTCTTTATTTGAAAAAGAACACGAATCACTTCCAGATTGATGAATCCGTAACACACTCCCAGAACCTAATATCCGGTAACCTAAAAAACTCTAGTTTTTTCAAATAAAAGGTGAAGGTCAGTTTTGGGATTTACAAAATTGTGGGGTGCAGGAAGAAAAACGTAGGGGTGCAGGAAGAAGAAGCCCTCAGCTAATTGAGTGAAAGTTGCTGTAAATATTTTTATTAATTATTTTATATTATTACAAAAATCCGTTCATGTTGACAATATAGGGAGTTTAAATTTAAAAGTCGCAGGCAATAATTCTTAATTAGTTCTAATTATTTTATACAGACAGAAATTAAACTCTTATTAACATGCCACATGTTCCCGTATGTTGTTTCCGGCCATGTTCTGTGGAAGAAAATGTGGTAAATAATTCATGAAAATTGTTGTGCGTTGCAGAGGTGTATCCCTGTATTTCTTGACGAAGAGATTGTTCATCAGTATTATAATGGGTATTGCAACAATATATTGTGGCCCCTTTTCCACTACCTTGGACTTCCACAAGAAGACCGCCTTGCCACCACACGCAGTTTTCAGTCTCAGTTTGAGGCATATGAGAAAGCAAATCAGATGTTTGCTGATGTTGTGAACAAGCACTACGAAGAGGGTGATGTTGTTTGGTGCCATGATTACCATCTCATGTCCCTTCCAAAATGCCTAAAGAAACATAACAAAAATATGAAAGTTGGATGGTTTCTCCACACCCCTTTCCCATCTTCTGAAATTCACAGGACACTGCCATCTCGTTCAGAGCTCCTGCATTTCGTTCTCGCTGCTGATTTAGTTGGGTAAGTCCCAACTGGCTCCTCCATTTAGCAGTCATGCTTTGGTATCATTATTATAAATTTGACACGAGCACGTGCATTTGGTGATAAAATTGTTTCAGGAGACTTTTTGACAATTTGGGTGGATATATAATATGCAGTCATTAGACTCATCCTGTAAATGTTTGCCAAGTATTCGTTGGCTAATTTTGGTAAAGTTATAATAAGCCATTAGTTTAGTATATCAAATTTGCCATTAACCATTGGCTGGCAAAACTTCACTTGATAGGAAATCCTGTTTCCTGAACTAAATATGTAAAGGATATTATAAATGTTTGGTGCTATGCCCCAGTACATCTTGTCTGTAAAGAGGAGGACTTGATTTCCTCCTTTTTATTCTTGCAAATATCGTTAGTTACCTTCTACCTTCCATGTATCTATGTCATATAAGCAAAGTTTGAGAATAAACATTATTATCTACTTGTATTATCCATGAAATTGGACATTTACAATTTCCTTTCTGACTAATCAGTTAATGTACATATATGAAACTAACAACTACAGTCACCTGACGGTAACCCCTGACCCCAATTTCTGTGGCTAAAACTACTGACTGCTGTCTAAATATTATCAGTTTCCTTGTGGGTGGGTTGACAAACCACTGGTCAAAGTGGCTGCAAATCATTTTATTGGAGAGGGTAGATAGTCGTGCTAGTGGATATAGAGGACCATGTCTATACAAAGTGTGTTTAAATGGAATTTGAGAGTATTACACCAATCCAATAAATAACGCAGGAAACAGATTACATATGAATACATGTCATAATAATGCCATTAAGTTAAAGTGATAATATTTCATGATAAAAATTTTGTTAGATTTGAAAGTATGGGGCTAAAGTTTTGGTATTATTACCTATGTATTAATCATGCTAATGATGAAAGTATGGGGCTATACATCAAGTTGACTCGGCTAAAATTTCCCATTTAGTTTGAGAAAATATTTTTTTAGGCTCTTACGTTGGAATTTTCTTTGTTTATATGTTGTCTTCTTCGGTTTAATCATTTTCGTTTTTCTATTTTTATTGTTTTCATTTGATTTTTTGTTTCCCTTTTGCAGTTTTCACACCTACGATTATGCAAGACATTTTGTTAGTGCCTGTACTCGCATCCTTGGACTTGAAGGTACACCTTATGGGGTTGAGTATCAAGGGAAGCTAACTCGAGTTGCTGCAGTATGTGATACAAAATTTGTCTACAAGCTAACTCTTGCTTTGTCATTTGAACAGTTGTTTAAAAAATTTGCTCCTAACTTTACCTATTAAAAGAGGAGGACCGGAAGAAGAAACTTTTTATATGAAACTCAAGATTTAATCAATTACGATGTTGAGCTTAAAATTCAAATTTCTTATTTGATTCTGTTCTCTTGAATGTCAGTTTCCAATTGGGATAGACTCGGAACGATTTATACGAGCTCTTGACCTTCCTCGAGTACAAGATCACATCAAAGAATTACAAGAAAGATTTAAAGGCAGAAAGGTGCTTCTCTTACTTTTTAGCAAACACTTCTTTATATCTAATAACTTATTTTACTTGTTCCTAGTAATTTTGGGATTGTTTTAGATTTACGCTTCTTGCTTTTCAGTCTTCACGAGTAACGGATTTATTCTTAATTTGAAAAAGTGAAAGGCTTTTAAGGATTGGCAAGATAAAATATAGATGATGGCATTGATGAAAACATATAGGTTGGAAAGGGAAGAAAAATGGAGTTAAAAACAATGAAACTATTGCTGGCCACTATGTGAATCCTTAAAACCATTCGAAGATTCTCTAAAATCCGCATGCTCTAAATACTATATAAGATTTGCCACAATTACAGATCACTTTTAAACTGTACCTTCAACTTACTAGTCTATCCTTTACGTATTAAGACCTCATGTTAGGATCTATTTAATTTATTCTGTGCCCGAATTTCTTAAATATCTTACTAAGATTTTAAATTTCATTGGCTGGGTTTGGAAACAAATTTTAGGTTTGCATTGCCTGGGTTGCTTTAGTTGTTAATTTCTTGTTAGTATTTCCAAGAAAATAATAATGTTGGGGTAAACAATTAAGCATAGAAATCTTTTGCTTCTATTACATTTCTATTCTTAACATAAAACTCGAGCTCTTATTAATTGTTTGTAGAAAGTTGCATCATTTTAAGGTATAAAAACATTCATGAGCTTGAAGGTGGCTTTAGCACGTGCTCAAGACTTTACTACTTTCCCCGTGCATTCTTCTATAAAAGGTTTGAGCTTCCCAGTGCACTCTTCTATAAAAAGGCTTGAGTTTCGGCACAAATTGACTTAAGCAATGTTAGTGAAGATGTTGCTTTCAGAATTTCACTGTATAAGTATTTGTTTTGTGTGCAGTGCCATGAGCCCATGACAACCATTTTTTATTTTCTTTATATGATCTTAAGTGCTTATTTGATTTAGTTCTATTAATTGAAATGTTACAACCTTTTCCTGCCTTGACAGGTAATGTTAGGTGTTGATCGCCTTGATATGATTAAAGGAATCCCTCAGAAAATTCTAGCATTTGAAAAATTTTTGGAAGAAGATCCTTATTGGCGTGATAAAGTTGTTCTGCTACAAATCGCTGTCCCAACAAGAACAGATGTTCCTGAGTGTATGCTCCTCACATTATTTTATTTGTTCATGTGGCTTCTCTGGTATAGTTGCCTTCAAAAAGGCTCCTCACTTTCAATTTACTTTTGTTTCAACAAATGGAAGATTGTGTCTTTAAATATACAAGGAAGTTGTCATTTCTTTTAAAAAAAATTATAATGTTTTCTATTTTACTCTTTTTTGTGCTTGTACTTTCTAGAATCTTATGTTGAAGAAAAGTAATTTTGTTTTTCACTTTAAGGTGTTAACATTAATGGAAATCATCTCAGAGATCTATACATATAGTAGATTCTGCAGTTTTGTCTCTGTTTTATACGTATTAATCTTTCATAATGAAAAAAATATTTTGTCGAATACTAAGTTCATATACTATATTATGTTCGTAGCACATTACTATGCCACATTCACTTTACACTTGATTCTTAATGTTCATACCTGGGATACCAAGTTTTACTCGTCTCTTTCCTCATTGAATTTGTTTGAAATGCTTGGTTGTGGAAACATACACATTGGCACGCCAAACATCATTTACTAATTTTTCTATACATTTTCGATTATGGCTCCTTATTTTTGGCTTTTGGAATAATGACTGATCAAAAAAAATTTCTTACATATTTTTAGATCAAAAGCTTACAAGCCAGGTTCATGAAATAGTTGGGCGCATTAATGGCAGATTTGGAACATTGACTACTGTTCCTATACATCACTTGGTGCGTTCTTAACATAGTGATAATTTTATTGAAAGTGTATTATTGCCCACTCACCATCACAAACAATACAAGGATACTCTTTTCTTTCTTTTATTGAGTTATCTAACTCAGCTATCCTACTTGTGCATAATTGTTAGGATTTTCTTTCTAATGTAAGGAAAATAGAACCTGCTAGGAAAAGTCGCATGCCAAAGAAGAAAACACAACATTTTTTTAAATTTGCATAGAAAGAATGTTCTAAGATTTACTATAGACCAGAATGTCATAAAGAATTCTAACAAATACTTGCAAAGAACGATTTAGGTGTGGCATTCATAGTGCATTGAAAAGTGGCCTGGGGCATTTGTCAACTCAAATGTCATCACTAGAGACTGATAATGTCCTTGCTGAGTTCGGAAGGTTGTTTTTGGAACATCATGTTCATGCATTTTGATTTGGTGATAATTTGCCTTTATATATCTATTTTAGAGAAGTGTGTGGCTTCATTTAATTCATTCAGAAACTCCTGTATGTTAGCAATTGAAAACTTGTTTGGGCCTGTAGCCTTATTTAGAGCCAAATAATCCACAGAACCATCATCTTCCATCTTTCTTTTCGACCAAGATTACTGGGTTGGAATAAGGGCTATTGCTTGACCTGATAATTCCTGATGACGACATCTCACATTAATGGGATCTACCCCAAATTTAATTGGAATCTTGTCATCAACCTCTTTGGATGGTGGTAAACCCTTAGGTTCCTGAAAAACTGTAGCGAACTCTGTATGCACTTTCCGCAATTGACCTTCTTGGTTAGTTGTTAAATCGCTGTGTTCCACGTAATATCTTTCAATTTCCTACAGCATGGTCATCATCTCAATTTCCTCGTTAACTAGTTTCTGCAGTGTCCTCAAAGTAATTACTACCTTACACAAGTTAGGATCTCCCTCAATTAAAACATTATTGCCTTGATGGACAAATGACATACTTAGGGTCCTCCAATTCATTTTAATTTCCCCAAGATTACCAACCACACAACTCCCAAAATTAAATCAACTCCTCTCAACTAAAAAAAAGAAAAAGAAATCTCCTACCAGTGCATAAGCTCCCAACTGAGTTTTTAAGTTATTGTAGCATCCTTGAGATTACCGTCTCTTAGTCTTAGATAATAGGGCTTTGTGGAATCTAAACCGAGGGCCAATTTTTGTACCAATATTCTGGATAAAAGTGGTGGCTCCTCTACTTCGAATCAAGATCATCACCTCTTGTTCGTTCAACTGTAAGCTTCATGGTTTGAGGCTCGGTTAGCCCAGCCGCAGAACACACAAACAAACCCATTCACTGGTATTTGGCATCCAAAATTTCCTAATTTTCTTCCTCCTTCTCTAATCCTATAATTTCCCTATCTGCAATAACACGCTCATCATCAACCAAGATTACCACTTAGAATTTTCTCTGGACAATGATGCCCTAACCCAAAGGCTAATCCACTGTGATAACAATGTCCCTCATCCTTTCGTATAACATACTCAACATTGGGAAGGGTGTAAGTTCCTTTGTTTGTGATTTCCAGTTGATCTCTCCTTGTAGATTTCCAGTCCCACTAGTGGCGAATGGGTATTATTGCTGCCACCAAATGCCCCTACTTTAATTACAACTTTGTTGCCCCGTTGATACCTGAAACATAAACTCGTACTCTGTCTCTGCGAAAGAAACTTCAAACTTGTTTCATGGCTTCTTCAGTGTTGCGGACTACCTCCATTGCTTGCATCAGGTCTTTAGGGTCGTGGGGACAGATTTGGCTCCAAATGTCCTGACGCAACCTGACCAACAAATGTCAAATATTCAAGAAATTGGTCCTCTGCATTTGTCTTGGCATGACAGAATAAAAAAAAAGCAATTTTAAGCACACCTACACAGAAATATACAGTGTTCTATCCTACACAACTAACCTTCCAAAACTGCCAGCTCCATAACAATCAACTGTTGTTGCTGTATATGTAAAATTTCACTCTTTCTTTTTTGGAAGTATGATTTGTCATTTTTATGGAATTAAATAGAAGAGGGAAAATAGGGGAGGGGGTGTTGGTCTGGTTTCCATTTTACTTTCCACTCTTCCTATTTGAAATGACAAATAAATCAAATAAAATTTCATTGTGTACACCTATAATTCATAAATAGACCAAATTACTACCTCCTATCGAAAATTAAAAAATAATAATAAATTTATAAGTTTTTTACTTATATATTGTTCATTTTATTTATTTTTATTCATTATGACAGAATTTCTAACCATTCACAGGATCCAAAGATATAGATTTTATTTTTAACTATGAACTTCGGATGTTATTCGGTAATCATATCATATATAAACGAGATTTAATAGTTTTATATGCTTATTCTGATTATTAATCATTAGTCTACATCTCTTATTAATATTGAATTGGTTGAAGAATTTTCTATGCTTGATAATCTTACAATTTTATTGTCACTACAGGATCGCTCACTTGACTTTTATCAACTATGTGCTTTGTACGCTGTTACTGGTAAATTTGCGGTTTTACATTTTCTTTAATTTGATTGAGAGCTACTCTGTGAATAACTTTTTTTTTTGTGAACTTGTCAGATATTAGTGTATACTAATTTATTATTTATTATGCTTAAAATTCTATATCTAAAGTTGAAAGTTATTTTCCAGCGTGCTCCTAGAAATGACTCTCAAAGCTTTTTGTATTTTGTGAAATTAAAGAGGAAATTAGTTTTGCGTTTTGCACTGAATGTTGTGTACATTTTTCTGCCCTTTCTTTGTCTATTATGTATAAATTTGCCTATATAGCAGGGTTGGAAACTGATTTAAGGGTGGTGAACCGCTGCTTGAGTATTACCTAATAGTCTTAAAGTCTGATTGCTTCTTTGAAGCATGAATATTGTGCTTGTTGTCTTGATTAGCACCAATGTCCGTTTTCTAATTAATACAGTGCAATCTTCACTTAATCATGATTCATGATGTTTTCTATTCACTTATTGACATATAGTGTTTATATGTTATATAAAAAGGCGACAGTGAAAAATTAAAAAATAGTGTTTACTATTCACAATACTGAAAAATTGAATGCATTTTGTGAAATGAACCATATTTTGGACTATTATTTTTGGGGAATGGTTAAAGTATGTTCGATGCGTCTGGGACACTTCCTCGTGTATGTTAATACTTTATTACTCATTTTCTTGAATTCTTGATTGTCTTTGAAGCATAAGCATTAAATTTTATTGTTTTATTTCTAGTAATCAGTATATATATTGTAACTTTTATGCTAATTTTGTATTTATACTCGCTATTGCTAACCCAGATGTAGCACTAGTCACATCTTTGAGGGATGGAATGAATCTTGTCAGCTATGAATTTGTGGCCTGCCAGGAGAAAAAGAAAGGGGTTCTCATTCTTAGTGAAGTAAGTGTAGAAACTTGCTTGTGTATTTATGTTTTATTTTTCTGTCTATTCAGGCTTTGTCAACGTTGAGTGAGTTATTGAATGATGAGAGAATAACGTCTAAAGTTGGAAGAGTTGGTCCTGACAATAAAAATGCCGATAATGCTCCATTTTATAGATATAAGACTGATGCTAAGTCTAAACATTTTAACTTTTAGGAGAGTTAGTTCTTGACATTGTATGAGTGTTGTATTATGAAATTTGTTTGTCAGATGATCCTTTTTAGGCGATGTCATGTGGGGGAATTGGTTAATAGTCAATTTACCATTTTTTAGTAAGTTGTTAAAAAACAGTTGGGTTAGTTGGATATAAAGGCAAGTATTGTTGTTGCATGTGTTGTTAGTTTTTTGGTATTCATTGTAATTCATTCTTCTTTTGAATAACATTCCATTTGGAACTCTTCCCTTGGGGTTCCCTATTCTTCTGGTTCTTCGAGTATTGGTATTCCTAGAACTGGTTAGTTTTACATCTATTGGGAGTACCATGTCAAAAGTTGCGTTATTTTTTTAAAGCAAAAGTTGTTGATCCAATATATAAGAGACAAGAGGGGAAAGATTGAAAGAAAAATCTCCTAGAAACCTTCTACAATACTTTGTGTGTCCAATAACTCATCTAGATGAAAGCTTTATAGCTTGAGTTCATAACTTTTGCCTTAGCAAAAGTGTTTTGTGCTTAATTGTGTATCCTCACCTTGTGAATTATATAATTTATTAAAATCTGCATTCGCGAAAGTCAAGTGACTTAATATTAAAGAATACTTGGAATTATTTTGTAAAGATTGTGGGTAGCTAGGAGTTATAGCCAAAAGTAGTAGTAAATAATATTTGTTTTGTAATCAATTTTGATTAATGGAACCTTTCTCAAATTAAAGAAGAATCAGGTGTAGTTTAATTTGAGTGAACTAGTATAAAACAAATATTTTTCTGTACTTTCATTTTCTATTCTTGTTTTAAAGCCTTTGGATGAGGCTTGGGTGTTTTAAAACTTATATGGTTGATTTCAAAAGGGTTTTCAAGTAAAAAAAGTTTTCAGTTCTATACTGAAACACTCCCTTCTAGTGTGTACTTTGTTTTAGACTAATTTGAGTTGTATTACAGTATGCATTTGATAAGTCATACTCATCGTCATCAAATATTGTTTTAATTCCATTATTGAGCATCTGACAATACAACTCTGCACTGTGCTTAAACTTTTACCATCTAAAGTAGTTTAAATAAATGATAGGCATCAATGTTTCATTTCTTTATTCTTATCTAGATCATATTTAGTTCCCATCTTGGTTTATAGAAAGCTTTCATGTGTTGTTTTGATAATTCAATTATTGCACGTTGATTTCTTTAACTAGCTTTAACTTGATATGTATTATGTTGATCTGATTCCTAATATTTGGTATGCTTCTTGAAGTTTGCTGGTGCTGCACAGTCTCTTGGGGCTGGGGCAATTCTTGTCAACCCGTGGAACGTTACAGAAGTTGCTGCTGCAATTGCCAGGGCTCTGAAGATGCCATCTGCAGAAAGAGAAAAGAGGCATAAGCATAATTTTCTTCATGTAACATCTCACACTGCTCAAGAATGGGCAGGAACCTTTGTAAGGTATGCATATTATCTGGATTTTGTTAACTTGTGCCCTGTAATCAAACGTGAAGGAATAAAAGTAGCATTAATAACTTATCGTAGTTATTCAAAGAAGAAACTACTAAACCATATTTTTTTTTAAAACGTTTAATTCTTAAAGATTCCATTTCATAGCTTCTATCATGTCCTTCTTAAGAAAAGCCTTGGTATTTTGAATATCTTTTTTTAGGAGTTAGTCATTTATCTTCAGTATAATTCTTTTTTGGAAAACAATGGAATCTCCCCATTTTTTGTTACATTCTCAGGTCTCTGAAATTTTTTAATGGATGTAAGTCATCCTTTTAGAGTGCTTAACTTTTATACATATGATCATGGTTCAACTGTGGGCTTTGTGGTTTCTGCGAGTGCAAAGCATCACTATAAAGACTAATCCAACCAAGTTTCTTGTAAATCTATTGCTGTTGTTTGCTTTTATCCCAGTCTTGGTTGTATTTAAAGATAATTTCATGCTTAATTATGATGGTTATTTACTTGTTACGTATGTATTTTAGGAATAGTGGAAAGACATGATTTGCGATTGTAATTTATCAACCAAGATATGTTAGTAGATAATACATCTCTTGCTTTGATGTTTTGGAGAGATCCATATATGATGAATCTTTGAATATTTGCAGTGAACTAAATGATACTGTTATTGAGGCACAACTAAGGACAAGACAAGTTCCACCTCAGCTTCCAACCAAGGCTGCAATTGAAAGTTATCAGCAATCAACTAATCGATTGCTCATTTTGGTATGATGTCTCAGTGAAGCTTGAGACTTCTCTGAATAAACCTTCTTTTTGTTTCCTCCTTGTCTTTTTCTCCTTATCTGAGTGTTTTCTACAAGATAGTGCTTCATTTGCTGAGTAGATACAGTGAAATATATTGTGTAACTGAGATAGACTAGGATATTTTGATAAGTAAAGATCCCAATCACACAGGTTTATGCAAGGGATACTAAGAAGTGTCCAGAGGATAAGAAAACTGATGGAACTCATGAAATTGCAGTGAAATTGCATTGCACTCTGTTTTCATTTGGGTGGATTTTGTGATTTCTTGTTTTTTTTTTTTTTTGTACTGATTCCAATTTTATTAACTGGTACCAGAGCTCCTTTCAGAAGCTTGTGTACCACAAAAGTTAAGGATTATGATTGGGGAGCCGTAGGTGGTGAAAGGCCAATTCTTAACGGCACCACTTGTGTTGTTGAATTACAATTAGAAACGTGGATGGATGAGATCCAGAGGCAAAAGGGACAAAGAAAGTCCAAGAGGGTGACTCAGAAATTTTATGGGAGAAGTTGGTAACACGCAATGAGGGTGACTAAGAAATTCTGTGCAGTTCAAGGGTGCATGCATGAGGAGTTTATATGGAAGAAGAGGTGAAACCAAAAAATCTACTATTCCATTTCTGACCTTTGACAGAAATGGGTTCAAGGAACGTAGAGCTAGATCTATGCAGTATTTATCCTGGAAGAAAGATCCAAATCATAAAAGGTGAAGCTCATACTAATGGTAATGCAAGGTAAGGCATTTATGAGTCATAGACAGTATTTATGAAGGAGAATTTGAATTCACAACATATTCTTGTTGGAGATTCCACATCGATTAAAGATATGCACAAGGTGAGACTTTCAAAATTAGCATGGGAGGGTTTAAGAGGCTGTGTTTCAAGGAAGATCATAAAGGGGTTGTTTTAGGTGTGATGAAAAATATAGTTCAGATCATGTTGGGAAGACCAAGCAGTACTAGGTCATGGTTATAGTAGACTAGAATCAGAAGGAAGGTTTAAAGAGGCTGAGTTTCAAGAAAGATCATGAAAGGGATTGTTTTAGGTGTGATGAAAAATATAGTTCAGATCATGTTGGGAAGACCAAGCATTATAGGTCATGATTATAGTAGGCTAGAATTGCAAGGAAGGTAAGAGGCTGAGTTTCAAGGAACATAAAGCGATTGTTTTAGGTGTGATGACAAATATAGTTCAGATCATGTTGGGAAGACCAAGCACTACTAGGTCATGATTATAGTAGACTAGAATTGCAAGGAATGTACCTTCCACCTTTGAATCACTTACTTAAGATTGAAGTGCTTAAACCATTTTTGGGAAAGTGCGTGCGCTTCTCTGAAAATATTCTAGTGTACAAGGATTTAGAGACTTTGTTTTCCAGTTGAAGGAAGTTTTATGTGTGCTGATAGCAAATGATTTGAAGCTGAACGGGAAGAAATGCATATTTGGGCAGCCAAAACTAGAACTAGGAACTGGGGTCTCCTATCAAACCTTCGGCTACAAGCTAAGGTCTCTGATTTTATTGAAAATAAGAAGTGGAACGTACCTGAATATATTATAAACAACCATCAGACATTGATGGAGGAAATCAGAAAGCTGAGCATACCTTTTCCAGAGGTCGAGAACCAACATAAATAGAATTGGTCTATGGATGGAGAAGTTACTTGGAAGATAGCTTATGATCAATTTTATACTACTGTGACTGTACCCACCTTGGGTCAGACTTTTATGAAATAAGACTATTCTCACTTTGAGATCCTTTCTTATGGAGCTTGATGCAAGACAAGCTTCCAACTGGAGATAATTTAATTAAAGACGGCATGGTGATGATATTCCGGTGCTTCGCTGCATAACACCTCTTCCTGAAATGCCCATTTTCTGTCAAATTTTGGAATTGGCTCAGCAGCTCTATTCGGTATAATATAGACAGATCATCCTTGCAAAGTTTGTTAAACATTTTAAATGGAAGCTGGAGTATACAAGGTAGAACAGTATTCCAAGCAACCACTTGTTGTGTAATAGCTTTGATCTGGCAGAGTAGAACTCCATTTTGACAATGGCATGTTGAGTATACTAGTCTGAAAAATAGGATTTATTCAGAGGTAAGTTAAGCTGGAAATCACTGTCAAGGAGCTATGAAATAACATAACCGAGTTCCTCATTCTTAAAGGTTTTGGTGTCTGGCAAGGATCCCTAATATTAGACCACTCTTATTGGTTGCTCCTTCTGTTGGATGGATCAAATGCAATACTGATGGGGCTGTCAGGGACTCTCCGGGTGCTGTTGCTTGTGGTGGTATATCTAGGGACCAAAAAGCACTGATTATGGGTTGTTTTTAGAAAAGCACGGAGATCTTTAGGAAAGGGAACTATTGTGTGGATAAGTTAGCCAATTTTGGTATTAATACAGAGTTCTATACATGGTGGGATAATATACTTTCTTTTGGTAAATTTTTATTTTTCCAGGCGTAGATGTCAACTTCTAATACGTGGGGTTTATGTTGAATTTACTCTTTATATATGTTATAAGATTTTCTGATGGTGATATTTATTTACCAAGTTTGAGTTTGCAACCCCTAAAGCAAAATCATTATTATTGAAAAACTGGATGCTTTTTGTTATATTATGTTACGCTAGTATGAATCCTAACCAGCATTGGTTTACGTTTATGAATTTTTGTATTAACATTTTCTCTCAAAACTGGTTACACACTGCAGGGATTCAGTGGAACTTTAACTGAACCAGTCGAGAAAACAGGTGATCAGATTAAAGAAATGGAACTTAAGGTGCATCCAAAACTGAGACAACCTTTGACAGCACTATGCAGTGATCCAAATACCACAGTAGTTGTGCTCAGCGGAAGTGGTAGACAAGTCCTAGATGATGTAATGCTTGGCAAAATGCTTCTTTTCTTTGTGAATATTATATCAGTCCACTTTTAACATATTTCCTATAACAGAACTTCAAAGAATATGACATGTGGTTGGCGGCTGAGAATGGAATGTTTTTACATCCTTCAAAGGGTGAGTGGATGACGACAATGCCAGAGCATCTGAATATGGAATGGCTTGATAGTGTGAAGGTACTCAGTTTGATGTCTCAATTCATTTGATGTTTGATGTTCTTTCTTACATTGTTGGTCCTGCCTTGCAGCATGTTTTTGAGTACTTCACGGAAAGGACACCTCGGTCACATTTTGATTTTGAAGAAAGAGAAACTTCACTTGTATGGAATTACAAATATGCAGGTGCTTAAATGTTTCTATGAAGATTTTTCCTTTTCCAGCTTCCCTTTTGGTTTCTGATCTTGTGATCTCAACCAGATGTTGAGTTTGGAAAGCTTCAAGCAAGGGACATGCTGCAGCATCTCTGGACAGGTCCAATTTCTAATGCATCAGTAGAAGTTGTTCAAGGGACCCGATCTGTTGAGGTGCGAGCTGTTGGTGTTACGAAGGTGACCTCTTGTTTCCAATAACTGACCTATCTCAGTAATATTCCCTCTTTGAAATTTTTCATACATATTTAAATGTCTACTCTAAATTCCTTTCCTAATCAGGGAGCAGCCATTGACCGCATCTTGGGTGAGATAGTACACAGTAAATCAATGACATCACCAATTGATTATGTTCTTTGTATAGGACACTTTCTGGGGAAGGTAAATTAAATTTTCATATATCATTAATGTGATTTTAATTTTATTTTATTGTTTATCTCGTGTTTCTGTAGTTTTTTGGAATGCTGTAAAATTTCTCATAACATGTAATACTGTCTAGCGTCTGCATGCTCATTTATTATTAGTAAGCTGTATGCTGCACACACTTTTCTTTTGGGAAAAACCTGTATGGACGCTTAAAATGTGAATATTGTGGCATACAATTCAAAGTTTCTGTAGTACTTTAAGACGTTTCCTCAAAAAGAAATACCAACACACTTTATAGTACACCCTTTTGATTACACTCTTTAATTTCAAGTTTTTGTTGGTCTCAACTTATTTACTGAAATATCTTTTCTATTTTATAGCTTTCAATAGATTTTAACCTACAATAAAATTGGTTTTAGAGAAAGTGTTACTGACACCACAATTCTTAGCAACTCTCCTCTTGTTTCATTCTTTACAGTCAATTGTAAGGATGTTAAAAACATTATACAAACCACTGTACAGTTGATTATTTATTTTAATGGGTATGACTAATCAGTCTTAAAAGCATTAGTTAAGATGGAGTTAAGTATTTACCCATTTTAATTGCATGAATTTTTTATCACCTTGAACTATGTATAGTTGAATACTTTGGAGCTCCAAATTTGACATTATTCATTGTAACAGGATGAAGATATTTATTCATTTTTTGAGCCAGATCTTCCCTCTATTGGGGTGGGTCTTCCACGAAGTAAGGTAACAACAGAAGGAGTTAAGTTTCCTGTTGAGAGGAAACCATCTTTGAAGGTTCCAGCAACTAAGAGTGGACCAAAGTCATCTCAAAATAAGGCAACACGACCATTGTCAAATTCTGAGAAGAAAACAAACAATCATATCTCCATTACACCACGAAAGGCAGCATCTGAAAAGGTTTCATGGAACGTCCTTGACCTCAAGAAAGAGAATTACTTCTCTTGCGCCGTTGGACGAACTCGAACAAATGCTCGGTATACGTTTGATTCATCGGACGATGTTGTTTCATTTCTGAAGGAACTTGCTAATGCTTCTTTCCGAATGTAGCACGCACAGGGAGAATTCAGCAGAGTCACTCTTCCACGCATTCATACATTCAGTGTATTAGTAACTGTTGCCTGAAAATCAGACTGTTTATCTCTTACGTGTTTTACATCAGTCTGCTCATAAAATAAGAGTCATCAAAACTTCATCCCACAGTTCCTAGTTGTTCAATCAATGAATGCGTCTAAAGAGAGAATCCCAATTTGGCACACCCTTCACTCCCATTCCTAAAGACTTCTAATTTCTACAAGTGTGGAAACGAGAATAAAGTCACAAAAGAGAGAAGTACACACGGAAGATTGATGCTGATTTTCAAATTGGAAGATAAAGAATGAAAGAGAGTGTTCCGATAGGAATTTTTAGAGGATACTTTTTTATTGAAAATTTAGAATATTTTGTAACAAAATTTGTTATTTGGATAGGAAATTTTTAGAAGTTTATGAAAATAATGTGATTACTTTAAATTAGATAAATTTCAAATTATATTAAAAGAAGTAAGAATTTGAATAAGAATGTAGGTCATGATTATTTAGTGAATAATGTTAATAAAAAAAATTTAATCCAATATTAACATAGTTATTTTTCAGGCATTAGTAAGGAGTTTTGTTGACATTAATGGGGTTTTTTTATTATTATTGATAGTAAAAAATTTTAGTTGACATTGATTAGAGTTGTTTTTCATATTGACATTGTTGGAATTATTTATCCATCGATCTAGGTTAGAGATATTTTTCTATTGATGATTATCAAGGTTTTTTTAAACCGGGTGATATTTTTTAGACCGGGTGATACTACTTTTCAATGAGTAAGTTATATTTTTTTGACTTGAAATATGTAGTTATTACTTTTTATCAATGTTTGTAAGGACTATTTAAAAACAAAACTCATGTGAAAATGTGAAACATCAATGTGAATTTTTACATATCATATCACTTAAATTGAGATATGAATATCTATCAATTATTTGTCTTCACATGAAACATAAAAAGAAAAGAAAAAAATATGGGTCCAAATTAAAACTCATATAAGAAAAGGAACACAACTTAAACATGGAATAAAAGAAATTGATATTTGTTATGGAAAAATTCAAACTAAAATAAAGAGATATAACATAGTACCCAAAAAAAAGTCTAACTTATTATCAACACTCAAATTTATCAACACAATTATTATCTTCCCTAAAAATATTAGAAACTTTGAAGTTCATGCCAACACATAGTTGCATACACCTTCTCCACTTCCCTCTAAGAGTCCAAGGAACCACATTAGCAAAAGAAAAAGCTTGACAGATTTGTTGAATCACTCTCTAACCAAAGCTTCACAACACTCTGAGCATGTTCAATGACAAAAATAATGCCCATGACCTCGGCATACAAGGAACTCTAATTTCCCCAAAAAAGTAGAAAAACCACCATATATTTCCCACGACTCCCTATGAAGATACCCACACACAAAACCTAAAATGCAATACAGGGCAACACACAAAAGACACAAAATCCTACCTCTTTGGTCCTGAAATACATGGTTTAACATCAGAAAGGTTTAATTCAAGATATGATTAATACACTATGTCTTGTTGAGGCTGAATTCATGGAAAATAAATTAGTGTTCTGCACCTCCAACATATATGCATCCACTCTTTATTTTGTTAAAAAGGACAATGTAGTATAATGATGCTACCAATATTACCTCATTATAGTCAACAAACAGTTTGTTTTCCCTGAGATAAGACTCTATCATGGTCATCTGTGTCCAAGACAAAAGAAGATCAATAGATCTATAAGCACTTCACATCAGAAATAATAAATGAACCGATACATGGTACTTACAGTCTCATCACTCCTTCCAGATAGATTGAGATATTGCAATGTAACATGATCCACATGGAAGAATCCCATTGTGGCACCATATTCATGAGACATATTAGCAATAGTGGCCCTATCAGCCAAAGATAATTCACCCATACCATCACCTAATAACAAAACAAATAACTATTAATCAGTAAGGAAAATCAGTTTAAGTTGAAAAAAGGAGAAAACCAATGTGACAGTAAAAAGCATTTAATTACCATAAAATTCAACAAACTTTCCCACAACACCATTACGTAGTTTTCCAGATAACTTGAACCCAACAACACCAAGCAAAACCACGCTCATAGGCTATTAAGAATCATAGCACACAACAATGCAATCAACACACTTCAAGATAGAGCAAATAAACAAATACAAAGAGGGTCCAATGTACCAGCATAATTCATTAATCAGTAGTGCTTTGAATAGAATTAAAATTGATATGCATTGCATTACATGTTTATATATCAAAATTACAGGGTAAAGTACCTGACCAAACATTGTTGCCTCGGCTTCAATACCTCCAACTCCCCATCCAGCAACATCAAGCCCGTCTATCATAGTTTTATGTGAATCAGTCCCAACCACACTGTCAGGATAGAGTAGGCCCTCATTGTTGAATACAACCCTTCCAAGATATTCAAGATTGACCTGGAATTCAAGACATCAAACCAAAAAACCTCAACTTTAATTAAAAATGAACAATTAAATTCAATGAAGTCATTTGGCGTATATATTTCCAAATTTACCTGATGTACTATACCAGAACTAGGAGGAACAACAAGCATATTACGGAATGCAGTTGACCCTCATTTAAGAAAAGCAAATCTCTCCTTGTTTCTCTGGAATTCAAGCTCCATATTGGCCTGCATTGCATTTTCAGACCTTGTAACTGAATGATCAATGACAATATCAACAGGAACCTGCCCATAATTATACCTCCACCAACAACTCCACCAATTTTGTTTGTTATCTTCATTCAATATATTTGCATATTATTTAGTTTAGTAATAAAGTGTTAATGGAAGCAAAGCCATCAACTTATGAATGTTTTGAACTTAAGTTATGTGGTAAGAAATTAAAGCTTACCTTGATTCAATTATGTCGATACTTGCATATTTATTTTTGAACAATCCTAAATGACGTGCACAATCACCAATAACTTCATTAATTTTGTTTGTTATCTTCACTCAATACATTTGCATCTTATTTGGTTCTATTCTAAGGTGTTAATAGAAGCAAAGTCATTTTATTTGGTTCTAACTTCATTTCATAGACATCATGGTCTGTTGTGGGTAGAGATTACATGAACTGGATTAATTTTGTACTCCCGGTGCACGTGCTTGAATTGGTTGGGCCAATTCAAACCTAATATAGTTGAGGTTAATGAGTTGGCCATTGCCAAATGTTGTTTTGGATGTAAATAGTGAAGTTTCTTATGTATTGTAATAAATTCCTTTTAAGCAAATATCAACAATTGTGTAGGTTATTATGTTGGTCTATCTGATAATAAGTGGTTATCCCGATTTGTGTATGTGGTAACCTGTGTATGAGTTTTTGTACAATTGTCAGGTTTTAAATGTGTTATTCACCTGGGTTCATTTGGTGCACATAATGTTTGCTTTGGTCAAGGATTTCATAAAGTATTTAGTGTTTTCCTCGACATTGAACTTTTGTTTCTCAACTTCGCTAAATGTACCCCTCATTATGATCAATGTGAATGGGATGGGCATTGAGTCATGGTGTGTTTGTTGTGAATTGTGTCCTCGGGTGGGCATTGTAAGTAATAGGTTGTCACCAACATCACCAAGTGTGTGAACAAGTTTGGGGTCATTAAGAGGTTCATATGAGAATAAGTGTTGACTGATGTTTACATATATGGTTACCCTTGTATTAGTTTTTTCACAACTATCATGAATAAAAACATTGAACCTCATGGTGAAGCAATGATATTATGGGACATGATATGGCTTCATTTGGTACTCATCATGGTTTGTTGTGGGTAGGGGTTAGATCAATTGAGTTTTTTTTACTCAATGGTACACTTGTATGAATTGGTAGTACAAATTTCACCCTAGTATGGTTGAGGTTCATGGGTTAGTCATTGCCAATTTTTGTTTGGGATGTAAATAACGTATTCCCTTATGTATTGTAATAAATTAATTGTCACCAAATATAAAATAAAAATAAAAATGAGGTATTATGTTGGTCTCTCTGATTATAAGTGGTTATCCTTTTAGTTTTTGTATCTAGTGATCTAGGTGTAAGTTTTTACACAATTTTAGTTTTTTCAAAGTCTTATCTACATGGTTACGGAAGATGATGGATGATGATGAGATGAATTGCATTTGTTTGGTAGATATAATGGTTTTCTGAAGTAGATGTGATTTAAAAGATTATATTGGCTTAATACGAATATCTATTTATAGGTCAATGTTTTCACAGATGATGATGATCAATAGTTTATAGTTTATTTAGTTTAATTTTTTAGAAAAATACTTTTACTTTGAAACACATATTAACATTACAAATTAAAAAGTCCTTAAAATTTCTAAATTTTTTGACATATCTAATGAAAAGGTTATGCATAAATGTGAAAAGTTTAAGATTAGGTATAATAAGATTCATTGTAATATATTTACATATAATAAAATTTAAAAAATTTATCATAAAAATAGAAAAATATTTTTTGGATCATAAAAATAAGAATTAAAATATAATATTTTACTTTAAAAATATTTTTTATTAATAATTTTAAAGCATGAGTCTTATAATATTTTTGTATTAGAATAAAAATTGTAAAGAGAAATTAAATTTGTATAAAACTCTGTATAATGACTTTTATAATAAAGTTGAAAAGAAAAGTAAATTAGTTATTCACTCCAAGAATTTGAAATGAAAGTTTTGCACAAAGAGATCATATGACTATATTCATTGATGAACAAAACAATGACAAAAAATGTTATTACATAATAATATTTGATATATTTTATTGTTAATCGATTATTTTACATTAAAATTTTAAACCTAAAGTAAAGGACACTAAAACGGGAATGATCAATTATTCTACTAAGGCATTAACTCCTCCTACTAAAGAAGTTTCTAAAATCAGAATTTAGTAATGAAATTGAATATTTTCTCAAATTAAGTACTTCGATTTTTTAATATAAAATTTAGACAAACAAGATATAAGATCCTAATAATTTTCACTCATTTTTGCAATTTGAAACTGTTCTTTCAATTTTAATTGGACCAAAATGTAAATCTATTCTTCTTTATTGAAGTGTGTACAATTACTTCAATATATTGGTGACACTCTAATATATATAATATATTAATTTAATATAAATAATTTAATATAACATGTAATACAGAAACAATTTTATCTTTATTATAAACAAAATCTAAGACATTATAACGATAATATGAGGCCTTCTTCTTCCTGCACCCTACATTTTTCTTCCTGCACCCCCACAATTTTCTAAATTCCGAAATTGGCCTTAATATTTCATTTGAAAAAGGACACCGTGGTTACCGAAAATAGGAATCTGGAAGTGTGCTACGGATTCAGAAATCCGGAACTGAATATTTTTTTTTTCGGATGAGGGGGTGTTCTGGAAGCAATTTTTGCATAAATTATTGATTTCCGGATTGCTGAATCTGGAAGTCTAATTCTATTATGGATTCATGGATCCGGAATTCCTTTTTCTTAAATTATGGATTTTTGAATCTGAAATGCATATTTCTGTTACGGATTGGTGGATCTAGAATGTTTTTTTTGAATGATGCATATTTTGAATTACGGATTGGTGGATCCAAAATTTTACCGGATGTGCCAATCCAAAATTTTTCCGGATTCAATAATCCATAATGAAAAAAATAAATATAGTTCAAGTGCATTTTAGGGTTTTTAAAGAATAATAGGGATAATTTGGTCTTTGCATAACATTGTGGGGTACAGGAAGAAAAATGTAGGGGTGCAGGAAAAAACTGCCTAATATGAGGCACCTCGTCCACAATTGTTGGATCCAAATCCATAATGAAAACTATTACATACAAATAATTTTAGGCAATTGCTTCTTGCACCATATTAATACACCCAATTATAAAGGAAAAGACGAAAATATCCTTAAAAAATTACACAATAATCTCTGAGATTTTGATTTTTTTTTTCCGAATTTTTTTATCCAAAACACAATAATCTCTCCTGATAATCCAAAAAAGCAAGTGATAACGATAATACTGTGCTTTTACAACATTTGATCTTGAATATAACAAAAAAATATAAGGTATGCTGCTTTGCCTTTATCTCAACGTAATAAAATTCCTAAAATATCTTTTATTCCAGAAATGTTATTTATTAGTGCAATAATTTGTATAAATGTTGGTTCAATATTTTTTTAAGTATACATTGGTTCTTTATTAATTATTAAAAAATTACTAAATATAAATTAGTTTTTAAAAAATAATTAATTATTATATAAATTAAATTAAAAACTATTTTAGAAATTAAATAAATTATTAGTATCTAAAATAATTTTTATTATTGATAAATAATTTTTAAATTGGTATTTAATTATTTACCTAGGTTCTAATTCTCAATTATGTAAAGTTTAAAGTTGGTATATAAAATTTTGATAACTAATTAGATATTAATTTATAAACTATTTATTAATAATATAAATTAATTTAAATATTAATTTTTTTCTAAAATAATATATAATTAAATTAATGTAATAATTAATTTTTTTTTAAATTAGTTTTTATATGATGATTTTCTTATAATAATTACATGTTATAATATAGTAAAACAAATAATATATATTATTGAATAATAGCTGAAAAAAACTATTCTAAAAACATAATAAAAAAATTAAATTTTGAATTAAAGCTGTGTATTTTCTTTTATTTAACAAGAGTGCCTAGAAACCGTTAAAGCTTAAAGGTATACATAAACGTCTTACTCATTTCCTAATTGATAAAATGTCCTCTTTCGTATTTTCAAACAATAATTCCTAATAGCCATGTTTGCTAACATATGCTTTTATCCAGAAAGGGGGTGCAAAGAGAATTTGTTTTGGTGCATAAAGAAAAGCCCTACATCCAATGAAGGAGAAATAACTTTCTATGCTATGTTTGCTTCTATGGTGTACGGTTTACCATAAAAGAATTGAGAAAATATTAATGATTTGGATTCAGATTTTTGCAAGGAAGAGAAGGAGAGGATATACCTGTGAACAATAAATATTTTCTCCTTTCAAAATAAGAGATGTTGAGGAAAAATCATATCACCATATATTATTTACTTATTTACTCTTATTCATAGGTAAGTATTTTTTAATATTAAAAAATAATATTTTTTATTTATTTATATAAAATGTGATTTATTTTCTTATTTTATAGTATATATTTAAAATTTTAAAAAATTATTTGAAATTCTCTTTTTTATTTAATTTATTGTCGTATTTATATTAATATATTTTTTTACAATTATTATGTTTATGAGTTAGTAATTTATTTGATAATAATTTTTTATGAAATTCTTTTCTTTTGTTAACGTTATATATTTTTTAATTTTTCATTATTATAGAATTTTTAATAATAAAAAATATTATCTTTTATTTATATAAGATCTTATTTATTTTTTAATTTATTTTCTAATTTTATAATACACGTTTAATATTTTAAAAACTTATTTGAAATTTTATTTTATTTAATTTGATGAATACATTTTTTAATTATAATTTTTAAATTAGATCTATTTATATTTAACATATATTTATTTTTTAATTTTAATTTTTAAATTTATAAAATATGTGAAAGTTATTTATTTTTAAACAAAAATAACTTATTTCATAATTAAAAAAATTTAATAGACAAAGATAAATTTGTAAAATAATATTTAACCATTTAAAAAAAATTAAAACTTTCTCAAAATCATGGTATCACTTAGAATCTCTCATAAATTTTTATCATATATACCCAAATTCAAACATTTTTACTTTCTTTCAAATTTTTTTCCCACTCTTTTCTCCTTTCACTTTCTCGAATCATCCTCCTCGGAACATATCTTATATGCATATGTAAGGTATAAAGGAAGGGAAGAAAAGGGTGAAGAAGAAAAAACTTAGGTAAACGGAATCAATAACTCCCGAAAGCAAACCTAGAAGAAGCATTCGTGTTCCTCAATTTCATCACTCATTTCAATCTCAGACTCCAATCTGAGAGTGAGAGTGATGGCCGCAGCAACACCAACATCATCCACTCTCTCCAAATCTTCCTCTCTGCCTTTCAATCACACCCATCTTTTTCCCAAAACACCCTCAATACTCCCCACCCTCCCACGCGCCGCCGTTAAACCTCTCTTCCTCGTATCCTCCAAAAACCCCCTCTCCGATGTTCTCACTTTCCCAACCGCAGCAGCCAGCGCCTGCGATGACGACAAGCCGCGGGAGGAGTGCGGCGTCGTGGGCATCTACGGCGACCCGGAGGCCTCCCGTCTCTGCTACCTCGCCCTCCATGCTCTCCAGCACCGAGGCCAGGAAGGCGCCGGAATCGTAACCGTTCACAACAACGTCCTCCAATCCGTCACCGGCGTGGGCCTCGTCTCCGACGTCTTCAGCGAGTCCAAGCTCGACCAGCTCCCTGGCAGCCTCGCAATCGGCCATGTCCGGTACTCCACCGCCGGCCAGTCCATGCTCAAAAACGTCCAGCCCTTTGTCGCCGGTTACCGGTTCGGCTCCGTCGGTGTGGCCCATAATGGTAACCTCGTCAACTACGGCACCCTTCGCTCCAACCTCGAGGACTCCGGCTCCATCTTCAACACCACCTCCGACACCGAGGTCGTCCTCCACCTCATCGCCACCTCCAAGCACCGTCCCTTCATCCTCCGCATCGTCGACGCCTGCGAGAAGCTCAAGGGCGCCTACTCTATCGTCTTTGTCACCGAGGACAAACTCGTGGCCGTTCGTGACCCATTCGGCTTCCGCCCCCTCGTCATGGGGAGGAGAAGCAACGGCGCCGTGGTGTTCGCCTCCGAAACCTGCGCCCTCGACTTGATCGAAGCGACATACGAGAGGGAGGTTTTTCCCGGCGAGGTTGTCGTGGTGGATAAAAATGGTGTTCAGAGTCTCTGCCTAATGTCCCATCCTCAACCCAAGCAATGCATTTTCGAGCATATCTACTTCGCGCTTCCCAATTCGGTTGTTTTCGGGAGGTCTGTGTACGAGTCCCGCAGAAGATTCGGGGAGATTTTAGCATCTGAGAGTCCCGTGGATTGTGATGTTGTGATTGCTGTTCCTGATTCTGGGGTTGTGGCTGCGCTTGGGTATGCTGCGAAAGCCGGGGTTCCCTTTCAGCAGGGTTTGATTAGGTCACACTATGTTGGGAGGACTTTCATTGAGCCCTCTCAGAAGATTAGGGACTTTGGCGTGAAACTCAAGCTCTCCCCCGTGCGTGCTGTGCTTGAGGGTAAACGTGTGGTGGTTGTCGATGATTCCATTGTGAGAGGAACCACCTCATCCAAGATTGTTAGGTTGTTGAAGGAAGCTGGTGCCAAGGAGGTTCACATGAGGATTGCTAGCCCTCCCATTATTGGATCTTGTTATTACGGGGTTGATACTCCCAGTTCAGAAGAGTTGATTTCTAACAGAATGAGTGTGGAAGAGATAAGGGACTTCATTGGGTCGGATTCTTTAGCCTTTTTGCCCTTTGATAGCTTGAAGAAGTTGTTGGGGAGTGAAAGTCCTAATTTTTGCTATGCTTGTTTCTCTGGGAATTACCCTGTGGAGCCTACAGAGCTCAAGGTGAAGAGGGTTGGGGACTTCGTGGATGATGGTTTGAATGGTAGCTTGGAGTCTATTGGTGGTGGTTGGGTTCAAGCGAAAGTGCGGTTTTAGTCAGTTATTTTATTTTACTTTACAGTTTGTGAAAATAATAAATAATATATGTCAGCAGTTTGCTGTGTATGGATTGATGCATCTTGGAATGGAACTGCTTTTAATCTGCAAAAGGCAGAAACTAGTTGTTATTTTGTTGAGTGAAATGTTTTGATTCTCAGTGGCAGGAAGAGAACTGTTTTTCTCATTCTTGTGCTTCCTTTGTTGTGAATTTTGCCTCTGTGTGCTTGTGTTTTATGTATTTAGATCTGAAGTAGAATCTTAAGGCTGTTTGGTTTGAGAAAAGGTAGGATGTTTCATTTTCTATTTTAAGTTTGCATAGGCAATAATAGAAACAGAAAATAGTAAAAAGTTTTTCATTCTTTCTTGTATAAACTTTTGAAAACAGGAAATTAAGTGAAAATATGGTGGCATTTTAGTAATTGAAGATGTAAATAGAAATGCTCTCAAACCAAACAGTCCCTTCTGCTTGTCTCTCTGTTTTTTATTAACTTGTTTGGGGACAGTCTTGGAGACATCTCTTGATCTCATTCACATTGCATTGTTTATTTGAAAATGCAGAATATGGTGTGACCAAGGACAAGCAGCCCTGGAGAAATCTAGTATTTGCTTACTTAACTGTGGTCCAATCGGTTCTGAAACACTTAAGAATCCTTTTCTTGGTGGGATTGGAAGCATCACTGTAGTTGATGGATCTAAAGTGGAAGAGGGTGACCTTGAAACAATTTTTTGGGTACAGCAACTTGTTATTGTACACGGGTTATGCGTTTCTGAAACTTTTGGTTCTCATTTTATTCTCTTACTTGTAGTGGACGAGGCAAGCCTCGGAAAGTCAAAGGCAAAATGTGTTTGCTCATTTCTTCAAGAGCTGAATGATGCAGTTAAAGCTAAGTTTGTAGAAGAGTCTCCTGAAACATTGATCGAGACAAATCCATCATTCTTTTCTCAATTTACTTTGGGTGTTTCCACTCAGGTATGCTACTATATATCCTATGAGATAAATAATTTGGGTTTTTTTATGTAAACATGATTGTGTGCCTCTGTTCATAATTCTGATTTTTTGTGTATCTTTCTCATTGAAAGAAAGCTATCAATTCATCAATTGACATTATATTTTTATTGTTCAATTAAAGATAACCTTTAACTTTGATAAACTTTCAGCTCGTGGAATATTCAATGATTAAGCTTGACCGAATCTGCAGGGAGGCAAATGTTATTTTGATCTTTGCTCGCTCCTATGGCCTTACAGGGTTTTTTCGAATTAGTGTGAAGGTAATTGTATAATTTTAAATTCCTTGTATATTTGAACAGTTAGTTTATTTACCTGAGATATATTGATGTTCCTGCAGGCAATATGTGAAATTGCAGAATATCTATCACGCTAAAGCTGAGGCTGATTTTCTTGCAATAGAACATCTAGTGAAGAAGTACATTGAAGAAGATTGGTAGAGACTCAAATAGCATTCCAAGGTCAACGATTAAAAGCTTCTGTAAAAATGCAAGAAAACTCAAAGTAAGCTTGTAACTTACAGATCAAATTTATTTATACAGCCAATAATGATTGTGAATGATCTCCATATTTCTGAATAATGATTTGTTTCAATCTGTCTAGTACCGAATTACCATCTTAAAAGGTCTTTGATTATGTAAATATAACGGACAATTGACTAGTTTAAATAAACTTCATAACAAGCACTTTCTAGAGAGAAAAATTAAATGAATCTAAGAAGTAAAATGAATGATATTTCTCATCTCATATATAAGTTAAAATCAACTCATGTACGTTAACTTTTTCTGAGGCTTCCTTGTCTAACTTCTCTATAAGCACTGATTAATTTAACAGAGCTTGGCATTCTTGTCTTAGAAAAGTATAGGGTCTTACAATTGAAAAGTTCCCATAATTTTGAAGCTAATGTAATCTGGGTCAATGTCATTATCTACTGTGGATTTTACTCATCCGATATACCTGACTGTCTTTTAACTTGCGACACTACTGTTTTCTTCTGGTGTTGCTAACGAGTGCCTTAAGGGCACCAAGGGTGTATTAGACTATTAGTAATTTTTATTTTTTTTTAGAACTTTCCACTTCCTTAATGGCTTAACCAATGTTCTGAAGGCATTTGTTAACATACTGAGCTTTAAATGAAATAAGATAATGTATAACCTACACGTGTTTTTTTTTTCTGATGTGCAATTTAGATTAAGGCAATGCATCTAACGAATTCTCCAAACGGATGCTTATTTACTTTCATCTGTTTGCAGCGGTAATCTACTTTAGTTTGATTAAAATTTCTTGAGCTGTCTCAAAAAATAAATCAAGCATTGGTTAGATTCTATTTAGTTTCATCACTGCCCAATCTGATTCCACTCATTGGCACCTTGGTGATTCTATAACCCAATTTTCCTGACACTCTAAGAATGTGGCTATTATTCAAGAAGTGATCAAGGTTTGCAATTCTAGCTCATCCTGAATAGTCTTGTTTGCAAGCTTTTTATCGTCATGGGTTTTTTGCTTAGCCTATAGTGACAATTTTACAGCCTTGTCTTGGTCCAGTTATATTTTAGCTTCCATTAACCCAAGCCATGGAAGTTAACACAAGAGACACTAAATACATACTACGTGCTTAAAATAAGTCAGCTAAATTTGGCCTTTTGTTGTATTTTCTCATCTTTAGAAATGATCCCTGCTCTGGCGGGGGGGACGTTTTATTAAAAAAAATCTAATTTGTTCCAACACAATTTATCATAATGCGTCCAAATGATCATGGTCCATCTTTCTCTGACAGATGGTCAGAAAAAGGTTTATAGTGGAAGCTAGATATAGCTATAGTATGATTGTATGATATAGGTTAGTATTCCTCTACACATTCTCATACTCTTTTAACTTAAGCAGTGAACAATAGATATTTGGACTTTACATGCAACAATGACACGGAACCGTTGAATAGTTATTCATTTTTAGGAACATCAGTTTTTCGACTAAGAATCCATACTCTTTGTTCACCGTATGATAATGGAAATTTGTAGTTTCAGGTAGCCATACTCTTGCAAAATCGTCTTAAATGAATGTTCTAACAGCAGAAGTTAATTTTGTATTTGAGTTGGGATTCACGTTATTTATGTTTCTCGCAGCTCATAACAAAGCAATTCGTACCAATGTCCTGAACCTTCATATTCAACGGCATTGACCACAAATCACAGCTGTTGTCACTATAATGCCTGTATCATGGTAGCAGTTGCTGTTTTTTCTTTCAATGGTTAAACATGTATTCTCAACATAATATTTAATGATGCTGATATAGATTTCTATTAGAAGATTCAAGGGTTTTGATGGAGGGGACTGATAGGGTTAATTCTGACTTGGTTAGTTTGTTAGAATAAATGTCCTATTTTATAGGGCTGTTAGCATAGCACTTGGATTCAGTTTGATTTAGTCTTTATTAGTTCCTATTTTCTAGCTATGTTTTAGGATAGTCAGTTTATGTAATCAGCTATATATTAGCTTTTCTATTATTCAATAAAGTGTGTCAGTTATCAGAGGTTCTTAACATTCTGGTATCAGAGCCAAGTTTCATATCAAAAAAGGAGAGAGTTCGTAAGCAATGGCGGAAGGAAATAGTGGTTTTTCTCAACCCTCTATTCCGAAATATGATGGTGATTATGACCACTGGAGCATGGTCATGAAGAATCTACTCCAATCCAAGGAGTACTGGAGTGTTGTGGAATCTGGTTATTCACAACCAGGTGTTGATGAAGTGTTAACGGCAGCACAAAAGAAGACATTGGAGGAAGCGCAACTCAAAGATCTAAAGGCGAAGAATTACTTGTTTCAATCTCTTGACAAGTCAATTCTTAAAACGATCACTCAGAAGGAGACATCCAAGCAACTTTGGGATTCCATGAAGATGAAATGTCAAGGGAATGCTCGAGTTCAGAGGGCTCAACTCAACCGCCTTCGCAGAGAGTTTGAGGTCCTAGCTATGAAACAAGGTGAATCAATCAGTGATTATTTTAGCCGAGTGATGATGATTGCAAATGATATGAGAAATTATGGAGAGGATATGGCTGATGTCAAGATCGTAGAGAAGATCTTAAGAACCCTCACTGAAAAATGGAACTATATAGTTTGTTCCATAGAAGAGTCAAAGGACATTGATGAACTCTCTGTTGATGCCTTGCAGAGTTCTCTTCTTGTTCATGAGCAAAAGTTTAAGAAAGATGGAGACGAAGAACATGCTCTCAAGGTGTCCTATGATGAAAGAAATGGTGGAAGAGGACGAGGAAGAAACACTTTCAGAGGAGGAAGAGGCAGAGGCAGGGGTCGGCAAAGTTACAACAGGGCGACCGTTGAATGCTACACATGCCATCAGCTAGGACACTATCAGTACGAGTGTCCAAATTTAGGGAAGCAAGCAAACTATGCTGAGCTTGAAGAATCAGAAGACATGTTGCTTATGGCATACGTTGAATCTTCTAGAATCAATCAACAAGATGTGTGGTTTCTGGACACTGGCTGCAGCAACCATATGTGCGGTGATTCTTCACTATTCATGGATATGGAGAATGGATTCAAAAGAAATGTCAGATTGGGCAACCATACAACAATGAGTGTTGTTGGAAAAGGAAGTGTGAGATTAGTCTTGGAAGGAGTTTATCACACTGTCAAAGATGTGTTCTACGTGCCAGACTTAAAGAACAATCTTCTTAGTATTGGACAGCTACAAGAGAAAGGTCTAGCTGTTCTGATAAAGGACAATCAATGTAGGATCTACCATCCTACAAAGGGTCTAGTCATTACCAGTAAAATGACAGCCAACAGGATGTTTGTGTTGCTCACTAATACACCTTGTTGCAAGCAGAAAACAAGTGAAGAGTGTTTTCAAGCGGATGTCCAAGATCTAGCTCAACTTTGGCATTGTAGATATGGTCATCTAAGCTATACAGGTTTGAAGACTCTGAAAAACAAGGAAATGGTGAAAGGGCTGCCACATTTTACTGAAACCAATGTTGTGTGCACTGGCTGTTTAAAAGGGAAGCAACATCGAGAAACTATTCCAAAGAAGGCGATATGGAGAGCTTCAGAAAAACTAGAGCTGATTCATTCTGACATTTGTGGTCCAATCTCTCCTACTTCCAACGGACAAAAGAGGTATCTCATTTGTTTCATTGATGATTTTAGTAGAAAAGCTTGGGTGTATTTTCTTACATATAAGGCCGATGCCTTTAGTGTCTTTAAGCAATTCAAAACCTGTGTAGAGAAAGCATCTGGTTTGTCCATTAAATGCTTAAGAACAGATCGCGGAGGTGAATTTACATCAAATGAGTTCAAAGAATATTGTAGAGAGAATGGCATTAAGAGGCAGTTAACCACAGCCTACACACCTCAGCAAAATGGTGTTGCAGAACGAAGAAACAGAACTGTAATGAATATGGTGAGATGTCTGCTGGCTGAGAAAGATGTGCCAAGAAATTTTTGGCCAGAAGCTGTGAATTGGGCCTTCTATGTTCTAAATAGATGTCCAACATCATCAGTCAAGGACATGACCCCTGAAGAAGCTTGGAGTGGAGTGAAACCTTCCGTTGAACACTTCAAAGTGTTTGGTTGTGTAGCTCATGCTCACGTCCCTGATGCTAGACGAGCTAAACTGGATGATAAGAGTCGCAGTTATGTTCTGTTTGGGGTGAGTGCAGAATCCAAGGGATATAAACTCTATGATCCTTTGAACAAGAAAGTCATAATCAGTAGGGATGTTGTCTTTGAGGAAGAAAAGAAGTGGAATTGGGATGAAAGTTACCAAGAATTCATTAGACTTGATCTAGAGGTGGGAGAAGAAAATGATGAAATCACACAACAGAATCATGACACACAAAGCAATGAGGAAGAAGAGATGACAAGTGATGCAATTGAGGCTGTTGTACCTAGTGCCAATCCTACAACTTCCAATGCAAGAGAAATCAGAGTTAGAAGAGCACCAATATGGATGAATGATTATGTTATTGGTGACGATGTTATTGGTGAAGAAGAAGAAGATGGTCAAGTACATTTCGCTTTCTTTGCTAGCTCTGATCCAATCAGTTTTGAAGAGGCAGTGCAAAGTGAAAAATGGAGACAAGCAATGGATGATGAAATAAGTACAATCGAGAAGAATGGGACATGGCAGCTAACTGATTTGCCAAGAGGTGCTAAAACCATAGGAGTCAAATGGGTATACAAGACCAAACTGAATCAGCTGGGAGAAATTGAAAAATATAAAGCTCGCTTGGTGGCGAAAGGATATGCTCAGCAACAAGGAGTTGATTATGATGAAGTGTATGCTCCTGTAGCTCGTATGGACACTGTACGCATGATCATTGCTCTTGCAGCTCAAAGAAGCTGGATTATTTATCAACTTGATGTGAAATCTGCCTTTCTCCAAGGAGAATTATCGGAAGAGGTCTATGTTGAACAGCCTAAGGGTTATGAGTTGAAAGATGAAGGGAGGAAGGTCTACAAGCTTAACAAAGCTTTATATGGACTCAAGCAAGCACCGCGAGCATGGTACAGTCGAATAGAGTCATACTTCAAGCAGACAGGATTCGAGAAGGATGCAAGTGAACAAACATTATTTACTAAAGTAAATAAACAAGGTAACTTCTTAATTGTTAGCCTATATGTTGATGATTTGATCTATACTGGTAATGATAGTGCTATGATGAGAGAGTTCAAACAGTCCATGATGACGGAGTTTGACATGTCTGACTTGGAAAAGATGAAATACTTTCTTGGTATAGAAGTATTACAGTTTGATGAAGGGATATTTATCAGCCAGAAGAAGTATGTGAAAGATATGTTGAAGAAATTTGGAATGGAAGAAAGCAATTCTGTGCAAAATCCAATGGTTCCAGGTTTTAAAATTCACAAAGATGAAGATGGTGTGAAAGTGAATAGTTCAGTCTACAAGCAGCTGGTTGGAAGCATGATGTATCTGACAACCACAAGACCTGATGTGATGTATTCAGTTAGCCTCATTAGTAGATACATGTCAAATCCAACTGAGCTTCATCTTATGGCAGCTAAAAGGATATTAAGGTATTTACAAGGAACCACTAGCTATGGGATTCTCTATAGGAAGACAGGAAATACAGAGCTGATTGGATTCAGCGACAGTGATTATGCTGGAAGTATGGAGGACAGAAAGAGTACATCCGGATATGCATTTATTCTGAGCAATGCAGTTGTAGCATGGTCTTCAAGGAAACAACCTATTGTCGCACTTAGCACCACAGAAGCAGAATTTGTAGCTGCTGCAGCCTGCACATGTCAAATGATATGGATGAAAAGAGTGTTGAAGAAGCTTGGCTATGATGGTAGTAGCAGTCCAGTTATATTTTGTGACAATAGTTCAACAATTAAGCTATCCAAAAACCCTGTGATGCACGGAAAGAGTAAGCACATTGATGTAAGGTTCCATTTCCTACGTGATATGGTGAATGAAGGAGCTGTACAACTGAAGTTTTGTGGCACTGAACAACAGATAGCAGACATTTTCACTAAGCCTCTCAAGTTGAAGACATTTCAGCATCTTAGGAAGAAACTTGGAGTATGTGATGCACCTAAGTTAAACTAGTATACTGTCTAGTTTAAGGGAGGAAATGATAGGGTTAATTCTGACTTGGTTAGTTTGTTAGAATAAATGTCCTATTTTATAGGGCTGTTAGCATAGCACTTGGATTCAGTTTGATTTAGTCTTTATTAGTTCCTATTTTCTAGCTATGTTTTAGGATAGTCAGTTTATGTAATCAGCTATATATTAGCTTTTCTATTATTCAATAAAGTGTGTCAGTTATCAGAGGTTCTTAACAGGGACATCCGTTTATAAGTATGGCTTCCTTTAATCTTGTGCGATATTTTGCTCGTTAAGTGGAATCTTGTTTTTATACACAAATTTTATGTCATACATAAATAAAAATCTCAAATAAATAAAATTTCAAAGCTTTTAAAAATCCCAAGTAAATAAAAAATCTGAAATTATTTTATTTCCTAATTAAATAAAAATATTAAATAAATAAAATTTATAAGATTTACAAAATCCTAAATAAATAAAATCCAAATATTTTAAAAATCATTTATATATAAAAATAAAAAAGCAATAAAATTATTAAATTATTCAAAATTCTAAAGATATCGAATTATTTTTTTAGGAATTTATTATTTAATAGTGTGCAATTTAAATTTAATGTAATTTCTATGTAATAGGTATTTTTTTCTTTGTTATTTTAACTTTAATCTACAGTGTATTTTATATTTTACAATGTTTATCTTCTTCATAAAATATTTTGGTAGAAAATAGTGAAGAAAACACGTCAAATAAATTAACAACACTTAGAGCGGGATGAAAGAATTTAAGTGTGTGAAATGATTTTAAGAATGCGATAAGATTGTTTTTGAAACCGAGGTTAACATACCAAATTATGAAAGTCAAGTTATTCCCCTTTTATGATGAATCATTTTTTTACATAACTCTTTATTGTTACTTATTTTCCTAAAACTTTGTGTCAATTTGTTGATAGTTGAACAATTTATTTATTTATAGTGTATTATTTATAATTATGCATAGTTTATATTAATTTATTTATTCAAGTATGCTTATGTTTATTTCTTATATACTAATATTTGTTTTGTATTTTTTTATTTAATTTCTTATTTACATTTACATTTACACTTATATATATATATATATATATATATATATTTAATATTTAATTATGTAAATTATATTTTTATAAAAAATAGTGTAAGAAAACACATCAAATAAATCAAAAAAACTTAGAGCGGGATAAAAGAAATTTTGTATATTAAATTACTTCAAAAAAAGTCATTTAACATACTTTTTTATCAGATGTTAACCTACCAAATAATGAAATTCCTAAATTATTCAAAATCCTTAATAAATACAAATCTTAAATTATTTAATGTCTTACTGAAATAAAATATTACAATAAAAAATTCCTAAATTATTTAAAATTCTAAATAAATACAAATCATAAATTATTAAATATAGTACTTAAATAAAAATTTATAATAAATAAAAATACTTAAATTATTTAAAATTATAAATAAATACAAACCCTAAATTATTGAAAGTCATACTTAAAATAAAAATTTACAAAGAAAAAAATTTCCTAAATTATTCAAAATAAAATTCGTAAATAATTCAAAGTTTTAAACAATTAAAAATTCTAAATTATTTAATGTCCTACTTAAATGAAATGTCTAAAATAAATAAAATTCTTATATTATTCAAAATATTAATAAATAATAATTCTAAATTATTTAATTCTCTACTTAAATAAAAAATTGAAACAAAATAAAATTTCTAAAATATCCAAAATTTTAAATAAACACAAATTATAACTTATTTTATGTGATATATAAATAAAATTTCAAATGTTTTTAAAAATCATAAATAAATAAAAAATCAAAAGTTATTTTATGTCCTACTTAAATAAAAATATAAAATAAATAAAATTTCTATGTTTTTCAAAATTTTAAATAAATAAAATTCCAAAACTTTGTAATGTCAGTTAGATAAACATAAAAAATCAATAAAATTTGTAAATTAATCAAAATTCTAAATAAATTCACATTCTAAATAATTTAATGTCATATAAAAATATAAAATTAATAAATTTATAAGTTTTCAAAATTCTACATAAATAAAATTCCTAAATTATTTTATTTCCTGCTTAAATAATAATCTCAAATAAATATTGTAACAAAATAATATTTTTAAATTATTTTACTTACAAAAAGTAAAGTTATTGTAATTTGGATTCATATGTTTTTTTATTTTTATGTTTATATTTAGGATTCTAGATATTTATTTTTGTTGTTATGTTTATGTTTATTATACTGTTTTATTTATGGTTTTCTTTACAATATTTGTTCTGCCCATGATACATAAAATAAGTGTTATGATATTAAAGTTGTTTTTTAGATTTCACTTACAACAACAAGATTTTGCTGAAATGAAGACATGAAGTTTTTTTTTATTGTTGTAAATAGAAATTAATCAGTATATAATTCATAATTTTATAATATGTAATTTATTTATTAATTTAATTTGGATGTTTTCTATTTTTAATTTATTATGTTTATGTTTATTACACTCTTTATTTATGGTTTTCTTTATGGTATGTGTTTTGCTCATGTAATGTCATATACATAAAATAACTATTGTATGATTTCACTTTTATTTATTTTTCAGATTTCACTTACAACATTATTTTTTTTATTTTACTTTTATAATATAGTTTAAATCTTACATAATTTTTTTATATCAAATGAAACATAAAAAACAATCCATTTTATTAGAAAACCAAAAAAGAAATCATTTTTATGTTGCAAAAAAACTTAACAAACACATAAGCAACAATATGAAGAACAATGAAGGAAACAAACCAATAAAAAGATAAAAAAAAAAATTGACATAAATGATAAAAACAAGAAACTCTGATAAAAAAAAATCCAAAAAATACTATAAAAACAGTAAAAAAAATAATATAAAAAATTATTAATATAATAATCATATTTCATAAATAATTATAATGTATTTCTTTCCGCTAAGTTAATAACTCAAGTCACAAAAGAGAGAGAAGTACACACGGAAGATTGATGCTGATTTTCAAATTGGAAGATAAAGAATGAAAGAGAGTGTTCCGATAGGAATTTTTTAGAGGATACTTTTTTATTGAAAGTTTAGAATATTTTGTAACAAAATTTGTTATTTCGATAGGAAATTTTGGAAGTTTATGAAAATAATGTGATTACTTTAAATTAGATAAATTTCAAAATTATATTTAAAGAAGTAAGAATTTGAATAAGAATGTAGGTCGTGATTATTTAGTGAATAATGTTAATAAAAGTTTTTTATCCAGTATTAACATAATTATTTTTCAGGCGTCAGTTAGGGATTTTTACTATCATTAATGGGGTTATTTTTTTTATTATTGATAGTAAATATGTTTTAGTTAACACTCATTAGAGTTATTATTCAAATAGACATTGTTGGGATTATTTAAGTGATACTATTTTTCAAAGTGTTAGTTATATTTTTTTCACTTCAAAAATATGTAATGATTCTTGTTTATTGATGTTTGCAAAAGGCTATTTTTATAATAAAAAAATTCATGCTAACATCGAATTTTGATATCTTAATTAGGTTTGACTTCTCAATATTCATTAATCATTTATCATCACATAAAAAATAACATAAAAGAGAAAATAAAAAATACAAAACATGGGACCAAACCAAAATCTATTTAAGAAAAGAAATACAATCTAAACACGGAATAAAGAAAATTGATATATGTTATGAAAAAATTCAAACTGAGACAATGAGGCATAACAAAGTACCAAAAAAGTCTAACTTATTTTCAACACTCAAATTATTTAATTTATCAACACAATTATTGTCTTCCCTATAGATATAGAAACTTTGAAGTCCATACCAACATATAGTTGCATAAACTACAATCCTCTCTCTTCCATACAAGCAATGCTTTACTTTGGAGGACTTACTTAAAGAGCCACCATAACTAAAAGTCCAAATGGTTATAGTCTTACATACAGGTGTAACAACTCAAGAACAATGACAATCCAACACAATTGGTATTTTCATCAATTGTTACAAAACATAACTCGAATATTACAATATAAAGATCGCAAAAAATTCATTAAATTCAACTACGTTGTCCATCTAGAGTGGTTAATTAAAAAATTGTCTATGATTTAATAGAAATCAAATCTGACAGTGATGTTGCAGATATGATTAATTATTGAAAAAAACTCAACCACTACATCCAAGTGTACAACGTAAACAATCATGAAGTAGAATTCTTTATCAAAACTAAGATTTATGCAAAACAATCCATGATAAATTAGTTAGTGACTTAGAAGACAATACCTATATCAACCACCACAACATCAAAAGATCTACATTTGACTATTTAATTTCACTTATAATTTTCATCCAATTATATGTATTTCCTTCACAAGTATTTGTATCAAATTTCAATTCCTCCTTAACTAAACATTCAAATATTTTCTTATGCATTGTACTATTATATATTTCTACTTTACTTCTTTCCAAATTTCAGTACGTAAAATTATTAATATATATATATATATATATATATATATATATATACATAAACTAACTCCTACGATAATAAAATTTTCCAAAGCCAATTATCAATTTACTCATCATACAAATCTCCAATTTGTTTACTTTAATAAATCTCACTGTTATAACCATAAATTATAAATGCAAAATTCAACAATATTACTTCCAAAATTATTAACCTTTACCTTCATTTATATTTTTTTTAATTTATATTTACACAAAATATGTGTAGTTTTAAATAATTATTTCTTTAAATATCCATTTCTCAAAATTAATATATCACTTACACTTATTTTTTTTTAAATAATATATTTTTACAACTGAATAAATTCAATTATATCACATACATAGCATTACTTTATTACAACTCTTTATTTTCAAAAGTATTATTTTATACCTTATCTGTAAATTCTTTATTTTTCACATTTTTTCTTATTTAAAAAGTTTCCTAATTTATATTTCTTTATGGTATATCTATTTATAACTCTTTATTTATCCAATTTTTAACTTGTCTAAATTATATGTTACAAATATTAAATGTAATTATTTTTCTCAATTTTTTTTAATTTGTTTTTGTATGAACCAGGAAGGTGATGTGCTTAATATTCTTTGGGTCGGTTCCTTTTAATCTTCGTGAAGTCAAATATTCAATGATTAAGAATAATAAATGGTACTAAATATTGTATATTTTACTTTATATTTAAAACATGTATTTATAGGGGTCTCAGAGAGGCTTTTGTGTTGATAAATTATTGATTTGAGTATTAAGAAGTGATTTTATATATGCAAATTCTAATGAAAGTCTAAGTGGTGATATAACTTGATCCTCCAAGCCGTGTTCGATCAGATTACTATTAAGATTTCAGTGGTAAGTGGTAGATAACAAAGTGTTGACAATCGACTATTGTAGAAAATTCATTAATTTTTATATTTTTTTTTTCAAAATTTCCACTTCATATTATTTTAAATTAAAAAAAAAATTAACCATATTACAATGAATGAAGATGAAAAGACATTGCCTAGACAGCGATCCAACAATTGGGTGCACGTAATTGCGGTGGAAAAGGAAGTTGGGCCTAAACAATCAAAACGGAAGGTTGAACTTGAGAAGGTTGGACTGTGCAATAGAGGCTTGGTGAAAATATCTGCAACTTGCATAGCAAAAAAAAGACAAATGCTCCCTGCACCCAACACTTTTGAACCTGCACCCAACATAATTCTTAAAATTCCAAAAATACCCTTTATTTCGGAAATGAAAATCCTGAATTGAAAATAATGCATTCTGGAAAAATAAATCCGGAAGAAATTTTTGTATTTCGAATATAAAAATCTGAAAAAAAAATCAGAATCCCATTATGGATAAAAAAATCGGAACTAAAATAATACATTCCAGAAAAATTTATTTGGAAGAGATTATTGTGTTTCGGAAAAGGAGGTCTAGAATGTAATGTTATATGCACCCCATTTTTTTAAGGGCATTTTCGGTTTTTCCCCTGTGATTGGGTGCAATGATATGGTGTAGGAAGCAATTGCCCAAAAAAAAATAGGCAGCAGTTAGACCAAAGTTGAGTTTTTTTATAAACTAAGTGACACTCAATTTCAATGTGCTTGGTACGATCATGACAAACTTTATTGGAAGCAATTTGTAGGGCAGATTTGTTGTCGTAATACAAAGTGGCAGGTTGAGAGAGAAAGATGTAGATCCGGAAGAAGATAAGACAACCATTGCATTTCACAAGTAGTGGTTGCTAGTGCTCTATACTCGGCCTCAGAGGAGCTGCGAGAGATAGTTTGTTGCTTATTTGATTTCCATGAAATTAGGGAATCCCCTAAATAGATGGAATATTCAATGACTAATTTTCTAGTGGTAGGGCAGGTGTCCCAGTTAGAGTCACTGAAACCACGGAGCTGAATAGTGCTGGTGTTTGAAAAATAGATATTGTCACCAGGAGTGCCCTTGAGATATCGTAAAATACGAGAGACGGCTTGTTGATGATGGCTGGTGGGTGCAAAGATGAATTGGCTGAGATTGTGGACAATGAAGGTGATGTCGGGTCTGGTATTGGTTAAGTAGATGAGATGTCCAAGAAGTCTTTTGTATTGAGAGGCGACATCAACATCAAGAGGTGTTCCATGATCAGGGGAAAGTCAATAAGTGTGAGTCATAAAAGTGGCCACAGGTGCATAATCAAGCATGTCGGTTTCTTGAAGGAGATCAAGAGTATATTTGCGTTGACTTAAATGAAGACCATCACTGTTACGATCAATTTCAATATCCATAAAGTATGTGAGGTTACCTAGATTTATTTATCTTGAAGTGATGGTGAAGAAAGGCGGTGATGGTAGTGATTTCCTCCATGTCATCACCAGTTAAAACCAAATCGTCAACATAAACAAGAATGACAGTGAGTTTATCGTTATGGTATTTAAAAAAAAGAGAATAATCAACAATAGAAATTGAGAAGTTATTAGATAAAAGAAAAGTAGAGAGTTTGGCATACCATTGGCGTCCAACTTGGCGAAGACCATATAAGGACCGTTGAAGTTTGCACATGTGGAAGAGGTAGGCCAGGTGTGTGTGTGTGGGCGGGGGGGGTGGGGGATCATGTAGATTACCATGAAGGAAGGCGTTATTGATATCCAATTGTTTTAAAAGGCTAGTGAAGTCTTTGGCAACTACTCGAGCTTTATGGCGCTCAATAGTGTCATCATAATTATGTTTGGTTTTATATACCCATTTGTAGCCAATGGTTTTCTTTCCTGGAGGAAGGAGGGTAAGCTGTTAGGTACTGTTGACAGCAAGAGCTTGAAGTTCAGCTTGCATAGCAGATTGTCAAGAAGCATTTTTTGAGGCCTCAGTGTAAGATCGAAGTTCAGGGTGAGAATTAATAAAAGAGATAATGGTTTTAAAAGAAGAAGATAGATAATTGCAAGATAAGTAATTTTGAATTGGGTATCGAGTACTTATAGTGGTGACTACAGTTTGGAAATTCGCAAGGTAGGCAGGTTGTCGACGAGGACGAGTGGATCTTCTTGGAGGATCAGGAGGTGATGGGACTGGTGAAGATGCAGTGTTGGGTGTAGGTGTAGGTTCAGGTGGCTCGATAAAAGATGAAATATCATAAAAGAAATCATATGTAGAATTATATGCGTTAAAAACAGGTAGAGATAAAATGTTGGGTCCCCTGGTCAAGCCACAATCCAATTGGTATGGAAAGTGGTTTTCATGAAAGATTACGTGTTTAGATATCTTTATGCTATGGAACTTCAAATTTAAGAAAATATAACCTTTTGTATTTTGCGAGAAACCAAGAAAAACATCTTCAATAGAGCACTAATACCATATTACAATGAGTGAAGATAAAAAAGCCTTGTCCTAGGAGACGATCCAACAATTGGGTGCATGTAATTATGGTGGAAAAGGAACCACCGGTGAACCCTAAATGCAAGAGTGAGAGAGCACCAACAAAAACGTAAAAGAGAAAAAAAAACATGCAGAAAAAAAAAGATGAAAATTGAAATATATTCACTTGTATCAAAAAGTAAAGATACACTGGTGTATGTATAAGGTAAAAAAAAAACAAAAAAAGAAGTTGGACCTAAACACGAAAACCCAACAACCTAAAACAGAAAAGTAAACTAATTAAAAAAAGTAATATCAAATTCCGACTTCATGGGATAATTGTGCTCCTCATGTAATAAAAAGGCACATTTAGCTATCCATGTAAACAAAATTGGGAAGCTTGCTTTATCAATCAAATTTCCTTTCAAGAAGAGAAATAATTTTTTTTTTGATAAACGGGAAAAATAATAATAATATAATTATTTAGTATAGTAAAAATATGTGAGAAATAGAGAGAAAATGTTTTAAAATGATGTAATTTGATTGATTTAACATAAAACAAAAAATATAGATAAATGAGCAAAATATATTAAACATTAGATTTATAAAGCAAATCCCATGTGTTCCTGCTTTGTCAGCAAAATTAACGCTGACACAAATCAAGCCTTTAAACGCTCCGTTTCGATTCAATAGGGACATACCAAACGACTGAACCAAGCGCGGGATCTTCAATTGGTTATTTCACGAAACGACCCCGTTTGAATCTCCCGCCACTCCAATATTTTGTCCCAATTGTTTTCTCCCACCTTCCCCTTTTCACTTCCCCTCCCATTCCCAATTTCAAAACCTAAATCTCACTTTTTTATGTCCCATTTCCCATTCCCATTCTTCACTCTCTTCTCAATGTCTCATTCCAACAACCCTAAAATGCATTCCTCCACCACCTTCCTCCACGATCTTCCTCCTCTCAAGAGGCTCCGACTCATTCAACAGCAGCAAGATCAACAACCACATCAAAATCACTTTTTTCACTCTTCACCACAACCACACCAAAATCACTTTTCTGATTTACCCGCCAAAAAACGCAGAGAGTCTCGAACCCCTTCTCCACCCTCTGCTACTACCCTTCACAACTTTTCTCTTCCCGCCAAAAAACGAGTGTGGGCCCCGCACCCCCAAAGTCCCAGTTCCTCAAACGACACCGTTCCCACTTCGGAGACCACGCCCTCCTCAAACGACGCGCTTCCTCTTCCTCCTGCCTTCGATCTCAACATCGAGTACAACCCCGACCTCGGAGAATCCGAAAATGGCGGCGACGACGACGATGGGGTTTTGTGCTGTGTGTGCCAGAGCACGGACGGGGACCCTGAGGACCCGATTGTGTTCTGCGACGGGTGCGACCTCACGGTGCACGCCTCCTGCTACGGGCACCCTCTGTCGAAAGGCGTGCCCGACGGAGACTGGTTCTGCGAACGGTGTCGTGTCGGAGAAGCCGGCGAGAGCAAGGGCTGCGCGTTGTGTCCCTCGAGCGAGGGCGCGATGAAGCGCACCGCGGAGGGCGCCTGGGCGCACGTGGTGTGCGCGCTGTTCGTGCCGGAGGTGTTTTTCCAGGACCCGGAAGGGAGGGAGGGGATCGACTGCTCCATGGTGCCCAAGAAGAGGTGGTCGCAAAGGTGCTACCTTTGCGACGGTTGCGACGGTTGTGCTCTTGTGTGCTCTGAGCCGAAGTGTGGGTTGGCGTTTCATGTGACGTGCGCGCTGAAGAAGGAGCTTTGGATTGAGTACAAGGAAGGGAAGAAAGGTGGCACCATTGTTGCTGGCTTCTGCAAAACGCACACCCAAATATGGGAAAAGGTTATTTCTGCTTCATATTCATTCATTCATTCATTCTTCACTTTATTTCATAATCGAATTTTAATCTGCTTTTGATTTTTTCCTAAGTAACGTTTCAAGTTTTAACTTTCACCACTTCATTGTTCTATTCCACAGAAACATGATTTTTGTTGGTTCTGTTATATTGGTATTCTATGAACAAGATTATGTTCTTATGGTTTAACTGAAGTCCTTTTCTGACGCAGCAACAGCAATCTGGGAAGTACAAAATTGTCCCTCTTGAAGATGAAAAGTAGCAAAGAAGTCTCTCTTTTTTCCCTTTAATTAATCTTAGGAATTTCATAGTTAGTTATTTTGGAGATCATTTGAATATGTTGTAATTTTACTTTCCATAGGTTGTGTTTTTTTTTTTGTAAGTGTTCTAAATCTTCAGATAAAGATTGTTGACCTGTGTTATATTGGATTAACAATAATGGTTTAATTGTTACCAAGAATATAAGTTTTTTTTTTTTAATTATTATATAATGATTATTGTTTCTAATTGTTGGTGTCGTGGAGAGGGTGCGAAGAGAAAAACACTTATGTTTTGATGATGCAGCTGAGAGTTGTTACGTAACAAATCTTAGGATCTAATACAATTCAAGAAGTAATTCAAAAAGGAAAAAAATAAAACTGTATTTGAATATAATAGAAATTGATTTTGTGCAAGAAGTTTTAATTGTTTTTTTTTATTTTTTTTATAGAAATCTTTGATACAGCATAGCGTCAACTGTAAGTAGTTGTTCCCATGGATCATTGTTTACAAGTTTAAGAAGGCTTTCTCTTTCTGTAACCACAATTTCTTTTTGCACTCCGATCATTTTTAAGATGGTTATTTTATTTATTTAAAGTAACTTTTGGATTATTTGTTTTGAATTTTTTTCCAAAAATCGTATTTTTTTTAAATTCACGATGTATATTTTTAAATATATAATAATGTCTAGACTTGATTTTTTGGGATTGAGTTTTCTAGAACAATTTTTTTTCTCTCTTCCGTAGTGTTTTTCTTTTTTGCAATGGTGATGGTGGGGTGAAGTGGGCGAAGGGCAATTTGGTTATTTCACTTAAGTATGGGGTAAGAGAAGTAGAATAGACGTTTTTTTAGGCAACGAAGATGGTAATTTGTGATTGGAAAAAGTTGTGTTAACATTGCACACAGTGAATAACACTATTCAATAACTTTAAATTAAAAATTAAAATAAAAATAGTTAAAATATTAATTTATTTATTTGTTAAGAGTATGTTTTTATTGTAGACAGTGTTAATGTATCAGGGTCCTTTGTGATTTGCACAACAAAATACACAAACTTCAGACACATTTTTATGTTAGATTGAGATTTGAATTCTAATTTTCAAAGTTAAGCAATATGATTGTAGTCTATGGTTTAGGAGTGCCTTGATTGTTTAAGAGTGTCTAATGTTAACAAAATATCTATAGTGTCCAAAGAGTAACATGGTCATTGTCATGCTCATTTTCTTCTTTTGTTAAGATATTACTCGACATCACCTATGTTAAATTTAAAATAACTAAAATTGCACATTAACCAGAAAAACTCATTATAAATTGCTTATGAATCCATATTTTCATTGAAACTAATAAATTATATAAATCAATTATATAGGAAAACATGTCAGAATTACAAGTGTATTACTACTTTTGCCACATTGGGGCCACAAAGAACTCAATAAGCCTTAGTGAATCTACAGTAAGAGTCTAGCTTCACATTCCATGATCTCTCTCCAAGTTGCAGGATCACTTCAATTGAATTAGCAATACCATGATTTTCAAAGAAAATCCTTGGAACGTTATGCACAACACAAGTACACAAAGAGTCTAATTAGTCAAAACTAACATGTTTGCATGCCTAAAACTTTTTTCTGATTAATCCTACCACAGTATAGAGTTGTTTATCATTGATGTAGACACTGAAGTGATTCTTTGTTAGCATGCTGTTGCATTTAGGAGTTTCATAATCTAAAAGAATAAAAGCAAATCAAAAGGTGAAGAAATATGAAGAAACATTTAAAAAAGAACACTATTTAAGAAATACAAATAACCTAAAAACTTAGGAGAACTTGATTCTTGTTTGTTACTAAAACTAAAAATTCTGAATGAAATCCCCAATTTCTTAATTTTCTCAAAAACACATACATCCCCTATTTGCAAGTTATGATCTTTTGCAAAATGATTCCAACCAGAAGTAAGATTTATTTGGCCATTGACATTATTTCGATGAAAATGAACAAGCCAATGTCTGTCTTCTTCAAATTAGGGGTGGCAAAGCGTGCCAGTCCGCCCCGCGTTTGGCCCGCCCCGCAAAGTTATTGTGGGCTAGAATTCTCAACCCGCCCCGCATAAGAGCTGGCCCGTGGGTTTGCGGGCCAACCCACGTTTTTTTTTTTAAATTATTTTTTTTTTACATTTTGTTCTTAAAAAATTGTCAAATTAAACCTATATATTTGTTACTATCAAACCTAAATTTTTTTTCTTCCTTTTCAAACATCAAAACATTAAACATTAAGATAAATATCAAATATCACTATTCTTCAACTTCCAAAACATTAAAAATACCTAATTCCAAAACATTAAACATAAACATTAATTCAAAAACATTAAACATAAACATTATTGACGCGATTGTATTGTGTTACTTTCTTTGAAGTTTTATGAAAACCTAATTACGTTATCTTGTTGCTGCTAAGTGCCAATTTTTTTTATTGCGAGTTAGCGGGTCAGCCCGCCCCGCCCTGCTGCTGGCCCGCGCGGGTTGCGGGCTAATGCGGGACGGGCTAATGCGGGTTTGCGGGTTGAATAGGTCATTCTGTTGAACCAAGTGATGTTCAAGCTTTGAAGAATCCAAACCCTTTGAAGGATGTTGAAGCCTTGGCTGTGCTTGCTGTTGCTGTGCTGGTTTAGTATAGTTCTGGGGTAGTTTGAGTGTTGTAATCCACCTCTTGATCGAATCTAAAACATAAGCATTCTCAATCTTTGTGAAAGTAAAATGTTTTTCAAACTAAGTTAAAACAACCGATTGTTTTGTCGAAACAACCGATTGTTTATACTTAGATGTTTTGACAAAAAGATTGAAAACTGTTTTTCAAATGGTTGAACTGTTAAGAACCAAAACAACCGATTGATTCGAGGAAACAACCGATTGTTTGTTTTGGGACCATAACAGAAAAACTGTTTTATCATTGACTGAGCTTTAAATGATTTAACTGCTTACGCTCCAGTCATTAAATGCTTTGACCAATCTTTTAATGCAATTAAAGAGTTTGTTAAGATTTGATAACAAACTACATCTTTGAATAAATTCAGAAAAACAGATTTGAGAATTAATCTTTGACAAGTTTTTGCTAAGAGTGTTTTTGAGTTTTTCAAAGAGCTGAGATTGCTGAAAGTTTGTGATTGATCAAAGTTTGGGGAATAGGATTTTGCTTGTATTGATTTCAGATTATCTTCTGTAACAAGTGTAATCCTTGTACTCTGTAAAACAAGTTTCGTTTCTGTGTTTGCTGAGATTGGCTGTGTGTTCTTGAGGGGATCAAGATCAACAATCTTAGTGTTGGTGTGTTGGTCAAGAAGAGTGTGTGTCTTGAGGTGTTCAAGGTTATTCTCTTGGTTGTGGTGTAAGTGATCAAGTTGTGATTGCTTAATGGATTTCCTCAGGGTTTCTGAGAAGACTGGATGTAGCTCTGGGTTTGGAGTGAACCAGTATAAACATCTGTGTGCAATCTCTCTATCCCTAACTCTTTAAATTTAGTTTTGTTTGTTGTTTGCTAGTATAAACAATCGATTGTTTCTGTGAAACAACCGATTGTTTTTCTGGTACTGTTGTTTTTGATTGCTGTTTTGGCAAACTGAATTTCTTATCAATTGTTTCTTGAGATAATTTCATTCTTGTTTTAAAAGTTTGCGAAAACTCTCTTTAAACAATTCACCCCCCTCTAGTTTAAAGCCATCCTTTCTAACACATTCCGCCCCGCGATTTTTACTAGCGGGCCGCGAGTCGGCCCGCACCGCTTTTCCATCCCTACTTCAAATGTCCAAAGAGTAATATTGTCACTGCCATGCTCATTTTCTTCTTCTGTTATGATATTACCCGACATCACCTATGTTAAATTAAAAATAAATAAAATTGGACATTAACCATAAAAACTCATTATAAATTGCTTATGAATCCATATTTTCATTGAAACTAATAAATTATATAAATCAATTATATAGGAAAACATATCAGAATTACAAGTATATTACTATTTTTGCCACATTGGGGCCACAAAGAACTCAATAAACCTTAGTGAATCTACAGTAAGAGTCTAGCTTCACATTCCATGATCTCTCCCCAAGTTGCAGGATCACTTCAATTGAATTAGCAATACCATGATTTTCAAAGAAAATCCTTGGAACTTTCTGCACAACACAAGTACACAAAGAGTCTAATTAGTCACAACTAACATGTTTGCATGCCTAAAACTTTATTCTGATTAATCCTACCACGGTATAGAATTGCTTATCATTGATGTAGACACTGAAGTGATTCTCTGCTAGCATGTTGTTGCATTTAGGAGTTTCATAATCTAAAAGAATAAAAGCAAATCAAAAGGTGAAGAAATATGAAGAAACATTTAAAAAAGAACACTATTTAAGAAATAGAAATAACCTAAAAACTTAGGAGAACTTGATTCTTGTTTGTCACTAAAAATAAAAACTCTAAATGAAATCCCCAATTTCTTAATTTTCTCAAAAACACATACATCCCCTATTTGCAAGTTATGATCCTTTGCAAAATGATTCCAACCAGAAGTAAGATTTATTTGGTCACTGACATTATTCCGATGAAAATGAACAAGTCAATGTCTGTCTTCTTCAAATTAGGGGTTGCAAAGCGGGCCAGCCCGCTCCGCGTTTGACCCGCAAAAATGCGGGTCTGGTTGGCCCGCCCCGCAAAGTTATTGTGGACTAGAATTCTCAACCCGCCCCACATAATATCTGGCCCGCGGGTTTGCATGCCAACCCGTGTTCTTTTTTTTTAAATGATTTTTTTTTTTACATTTTGTTCTTAAAAAATTGTCAAATTAAACCTATATATCTGTTACTATCAAACCTAATTTTTTTTTCTTCATTTTCAAACATCAAAACATTAAACATTAAGATAAATATCAAATATCATTATTCTTCCACTTCCAAAACATTAAAAATACCTAATTCCAAAACATTAAACATAAACATAAACATTAATTCAAAAACATTAAACATAAACATTATTGACGCGATTGTATTGTGTTTCTTTCTTTGAAATTTTGTGAACCTAATTATGTTGTCTTGCTGCTGCTAAGTGCCAATTTTTTTTTTCTTCCGGGTTAGCGGGTCAGCCCACCCCGCTGCTGGCCCGTGCGGGTTGCGGGCTAATGCAGGTTAGCGGGTTGAAACGGTCAGTCCGCCCCGTTTTTTACTAGCGGGTCGCGGGCCGGCCGACCCCGCTTTGCCATTCGTACTTCAAATGTCCAAAGAGTAACATTGTCACTGCCATGCTCATTTTCTTCTTCTGTTATGATATTACCCGACATCACGTATGTTAAATTAAAAATAAATAAAATTGCACATTAACCAGAAAACTCATTATAAATTGTTTATGAATCCATATTTTCATTGAAACTAATAAATTATATAAATCAATTATATAGGAAAACATATCAGAATTACAAATGTATTACTATTTTTGCCACATTGGGACCATAAAGAACTTAATAAACCTTGACGCCATTCATCGTTTTTTTGAAAACCTTAACTATGTGTTTGGGTTAAGAATCTACCTGTAGAGACTAAACATTTAAGTAGGATACAACACTGTCATCATGGACAACCGGGAGTAGAATCAATGAGTGAAGAGTTAAATTATCAATAAACTACAAATAACATATGTTATAATATACCTACAAAGAAATAACCAAAGGCAATAAATATGAGAATGCAAGAAAATAAAATTCCAATTTTAACTGAGAACATTCACACAAAAGAACTGCAGAACAACATAGTTCTTATCCAAATTAGAATAAAAAACATAGCTGCGTTTCTCCAAGTTCTTTGAATCCAAAACACGTAACAAACCACATTTCTAATACGGAGAACAAAACTTGCCTGGACAATAACTATAGTTGTGGTGTTGGGATATATCGTTCGAATGCAAATGCTTTCTAAAGTCTTCTTCAATAGCATCTCATACTCCTTCTCCACTTTTCCTAAACCATGGAAAATAGATATTAATTTTTTGGTTTAAAATGAAAAGAAAGAGTTGAGTTTAGCATTGTTCCAACTAATTTGTCCATTCTTCGGCTTCCAAATAATTTCAACGGATGTTTTTTCAGGGTTTTCATTCTTCTTGGTTCCAACTTTGGGTCCATAAACTGCATCAAGCACTTTGGTACATGCGTGCAGCACAACCGCAACCGCAAACAAGACCAAGCACTTGGTGTGTGTGGCAACGTGTAGAACCATCTCCCTTCTTTTCTTCTTTCTCTTAAGAAACTCACCTACTAGAAGCCATTCCAAAGGCGATGACCACGTCGCAGTTGTAGTGAGGTTGGAGATCGGCACTGAAGCATCAATATCATCGTATGGCTCCAATGGTGTCTCACGTAACATGCAGTCCACACGCCGTTGGTCAGCAACGAAATTGAAGGTGAAGTTGTGGCCATTGATGGAAAACGAATCATTGGAAACCTTCTTAACAGTGGCTAAATTTCTTCACCGAAACCTTTGTTGGCTTGTTACCTTTGTTCCTTTGCACCTGAGGGTATAACATAAATTAACAAGTTAATATGGTTAAACTACAATTCTAATTAAATAACACTAAAATATGATGTTTTATCTAGACAAAAAAAAGCACTGACTCACTTGAAATTATAACCGGTTCCTGGCTGCAGATGCCCCATACCATTAATGTACATAGTTTCAAGATTAATGTACATATTTAAAAAATCCAAGTTCCCTCCCAGATATAATAAATACAAACCAACATAAGTAACTAATAATGTTTCTTTTGATATAAGAATTATAAGTTTTGAGATGTCAACCCCAATCATAAAGTATTACACGAGTAAATAATTTACTCTCAATTCAAAGAATAGTAATACCACTTACCCATGTGATAGTTGTTATCCTAGTAAATTCATCCAGAGAACCAGCCCTCTCTACCAGAATTTCAGCCATGCGACCATAATCTACAGACTTCAAAAGTATCATTGCTCAGAGTTAGAAAATGATAAATGAACAAAAAACTTTTCTTTTTGTGTCAAAGTAGTAGTTGAAAGATGGATTATAAGAAAGATATAAAAGTGGATGATGGCTGCAATAAATTTTACGTATACAGAAAATTGTTTCAATTTTCTTCTTTAAATATGTACATTACTTCAATCAATGAGTTGTAACTTTTGATCTCTTCTTGGCCTCGCTATAAAGCACTACCCCATGATTGTAATTTCAAACCCCACCATTCAACTTTGTTGGACTAACAATCTGCAATTTCAAATGCAAACACATTAACGCGTAAAACTTTTTCTCAAAAAATAGAATACTAATTTCTGAAAAGATACGCTACCTGATAAGCTAACTTGGTTCGAGTCAAATCAAGTGGATAAGTAAAAAGTATAGTTGTCCCTCCAGAGAGTGAGTCTCCACCCTTCAATCTACATTCTATCATAAAATCATTCCAACCCTTAGTGAATCTACAGTAAGAGTCTAGCTTCACATTCCATGATCGCTCCCCAAGTTGCAGGATCACTTCAGTTGAATTAGCAATACCATGATTTTCAAAGAAAATCCTTGGAACTTTCTGCACAACACAAGTACACAAAGAGTCTAATTAGTCACAACTAACATGTTTGCATACCTAAAACTTTATTCTGATTAATCCTACCACGATATAGAGTTGCTTATCATTGATGTAGACACTGAAGTGATTCTCTGCTAGCATGTTGTTGCATTTAGGAGTTTCATAATCTAAAAGAATAAAAGCAAATCAAAAGGTGAAGAAATATGAAGAAACATTTAAAAAAGAACACTATTTAAGAAATACAAATAACCTAAAAACTTAGGAGAACTTGATTCTTGTTTTGTCACTAAAAATAAAAACTCTAAATGAAATCCCCAATTTCTTAATTTTCTCAAAAACACATACATCCCCTATTTGCAAGTTATGATCCTTTGCAAAATGATTCCAACCAGAAGTGAGATTTATTTGGCCACTGACATTATTCCGATGAAAATGAACAAGCCAATGTTTGTCCTTGTCGGGACAGAGCGAAATTGGAGTTAGATAGAAGGCATTGGAAACTGATAACTCAAAAACCCTAATAGGAGAAACCAACCTTGACGTCGGAATCGGAGGACGCGGGGAGTGAATTGTCAGTTAGGGCATCAGTAGCGGTGGCGAGCTTGCACTTTAGAGTGTTGGAATAGGGTGGTCTCGGGGGCAAGGGGCTCTTGAACTTAGCCAGGAAAGGGACGATGAGATTAGGATCAGAGGGAAAGCTTGCGAGAGGGGCGCGGTTTAGGCGGAGCTAAGAGAGGGGGTTGGAAAATTTTGGAGGATGGAAGAGAGAATAGAATTTTGGAAAATCAAAATTTTGAGTAAGTGTGGGAAATGAAATTTTATTGGAGGGAAATAAAGTATATATGATGGAGGGAAATTTGTGGTATTTTGAAGGAGAATTGTGACAGTTATTAAGATGTCATATTATACGGATAATTGTGACGATTTTTAATAACCGCCATATTAAAACCGCCACCGTTTACAAATTTTTTTTATAGTGATTAATCAAAGAAACTAAACTCATATCTCCAATTGAAAACCATAATTTTGTTAGAAAAACATAAACACAATCCTGAAAATCACTAACAAGCAATACATGTATTTTTCTTATGTTAACAAAATTATAAACAACAACATAAACTAAACAAAAATAGAAACAACAAACATAAAAACAGAAACAAGAAATTAAAAGTAAAAATAGAAAAAAAACAATAAATAGAAAAAAAACAATAAATACATAAACAAACAATTAAAAACAGAAAAAAAGAAAATAAAGGAAGATAAAATATGATAAAGTTAAACAATCTTGAGAAATAGTTATGTTGAAGAGATGTGAATAAAGAGATTGACATAGCACATAGAAGAAGAGTGACTTGGGGAACACTGAGAACATTATTTAAAGAATGATGGTGGTGCCCCTCTAAAGCACTTAAGCAACTTTTAATGCAAAATTAATGTTATTGGAAGTTTATATTTTTTGAAATTCAAACAATTATGTACTCATTATAAATAGGATATGATAAACACTTTGTAAATCAAATTTATGAAAATCACTTCTATTAAAACATCCTATGCTACGAAAATTAAAGGAATTTGATGCTTCACTTTATTTCTTAAATCTTTTATTCATTTTTTAAGGCTTTTTTCTTTCCCTTTATTTTATTATATTTATTTTTTAACACTTTCTTGATAAACTTTTAACATGACAAAATGTGTTGGAAACCAAATCATTCACTTCAGTGTAATAATTATTTGATTTTTTTATCACAAAATATAATTATTTGCTTAATTTCATTCTTATAATTTTTTTTAAAAATAATAAATCCTAAATAAACTGTCTGCTGTTCATGTAAAAGACTATGTAAAAGATTTAAAAAAAATGTCATAATAATTTGGTTTGATGTCACATCACTCTCTCCTTGAGATGCCTTCAAGTATACTCTATTGAAATTTCTGAAATCTATCTTTTAGAAAATGTTAATTAATTAGTATGGATTATTCAATATTTTGTGCTAAGATTTGCTACCACTTAAAAATATTCAAGAGGACTCATCACTTTGAAAAATTTCAATGGAAGTCTTTAATAATGAAGTAGTTTTCTTTTTTTAATTTTCATAGTTGACTTGGGTTTTCGTATTAAACTTAAACGTTTTGAACAAGCATACTACTTTTTGGATCATATGTTATGTCCTTTTAAAGATGGGAAAAAAATTCATATCTCCATTTTCAACTTTATAACCTCATCAAATTTGTGGTTTAATATATAAATTTGTTTAACATAAGCTCAAAATTAAAACTTTGACCTAGTCTTTGTAATGGATAGATACAACCTTGCATTGGATTTCTAGTTTAGGCTGTGTGAGGAAAGGTTCTTCCAATGTTCCATTGGTTTTATAAGGTAAACGTAACTTACCCTAGAAAATGTATCACAGAAAATAATTAAAATTTTAACACTATTAAAGAAAAGGGTTATGTTCTTCTAGTAGGTGAGATAAAAGTCTAGTCAAAAGATAGAAAATGTACATATAACTCCCAAACAATGATACATTTTTCCTTTGCATCAGTCAGCCAAAATTAAAACAATAAGTAATAGCATTAATTATTATAAGAAATATTTGGACTACTACTTTTTATTATTTACATCAAATAGCAATAACACTTTTACTTTTTACTTTACTTACAAATAATCTATTGGCATAAACGACTTTATATATATATATATATATATATATATATATCACGTACGTGTGAGTGTAATTTTATTATCTATTATAACTTAACATATAATTTTATTGTTATTTATGTTATGAAGCATGAGTAAACCAATAAAATGTGATAATTTAGAATTGTTTTGTTCAAATAAAAGAAAAAAATGTTAGTCTTGTGAGTGAACCAAACCTAGACACAAGAAGGAGGAAGTGGTCACTAACACAATGATAGCATCAATTTAGTGTGCATAAATAATGAGCTGGAAGTTAATTATTTTGCGTCGGCTTGTAGCTAATAAAATTACGAGGGTTAAGTCCTAGCTAACTTAAACATAAAAACTAGTAGCGAGGGTCAAGTTCTAGCTAACTTAAACTTAGAACCTAATAGTCTAGTCCATGTTAAACCCTACCAAACTCACAAAATTAGTGAGGGTCTAGTCCTAGCTTACACCTACCAACATGAGATGATCTGACCATGCTAAACCCTTCCAAACTCACAAAATTTGTAAGGTTCAAGCCCTAACTTTTCTTCCCTTAAAGCTAACATTGGCCTGACTCTAGTTTTTCCTTTTTAAGTGTTTCACATTACGTTGTCTAAGCCTTAGCTTCTCCAACCTTTAAGGTAGTGTCAACCTGACCCTAAATTCCCCTTCACATGTTGTATGTTGTCCAATTAGAGTCATCCTACTCGACCAAATTTTTTTACTCTCTCACTCTTATTGCTTTAGTAACTTTCTTTAGCTTTTTTGTTCATGTGAATTGTTTGTTACCATTATTTCTATACTTCATTCAATAACTTTATATTGTCTTTCAAACTCTAGTTATTTTTATGTTTTTGCTTATTATTTTGACATTTTGTTACAATGATAGAGGGTTACCATTCTAATTTAGTTTATATCTTTAGTTGTTTGGTTAACATTGGTAGATCTAATTTTTTGGAAATCTCTGTTCATTTAAGCATGACCATTTGACCACTTGAAGGGATATAGGCTTAAGAAATGAAGTCACTTAAGAAAAATAACTTAAATGTCTACACTTGCTTAAACAACTGTCTCTTAATGCGTGTTGTGTTTTGCTTAAACGTGATGTGCTTTAAGCAAACATAGACTTGCTTGATCAATCTCGCTTAAACAAGTGTCAATTCAGGTGAGTGAGATTTCACTTAAGCACCTCTTGTTATTTTAATCTAAATCTTATAATTTTTTAAAATATAGTAATGCATTGACTTTTTAACATTAATATTAGTTTTTAACATATGACAAGAACAAAGATTATTAAAGGATTTATCAACTTTGTCAATGTTGCTAAAAGAAAATGAATTTCTTTGAGAGGGAACTCCATGATAAGTGGTAATGGTCAGGATAATGAAAACCTTCCCATTGATGGACACATCTTTCACTCTTCGCATTACCAAGTTCATTACGAAAATAAAAAATAAAAAATAGGAAGTTCATACTGTAGAGGAAGGTGAAACTCTAGGAAGGTAAATATGAGTGGTTCACCTCAAAATTGGAGGGGAGAAAATGAAATAAGATAGGAAAGCCTGACACCCCTTTTAGTGAGAGCTTGGTGAGAGAATCTTGTGATAACATATACCATGAGAGGGTGATAAAGGAAGATAGAGAGTTTGAGTCACTACTTTGAACAAGCTTTGTCTGTGAAGTTATATCTAGTATGATGCATTGGACATAAATGCATATTTGGAGACTACATATCCAAGTTGTATATTAAAGTATGATGAATGACTTCACCATCCTTGTCCCATTTAGACCCTAAAGAAGACATTATGCGTGAGGGGTCATGATTTTGGATACGGAGGATGGGAGAATGTCATTCCATTGCATATTTAGAGACCATTTTAATAATCTTTCAAAAATTTGGATGAGTTTCATCCTTATCAACTTTGGTCCTACCTTTCACAGTTTTAACATTATCACTAAGATTGCAAAGTTCATCTATGCAACTTAGGACACCTTCTCCATCAACATTAAGAACTTCATCTCTCATTGAATATAGGAGTTTGTACTGGCCTCACAAGAACTTTAGGGATTTCTGACCCTCATCACTCTGTTGTGTAATTTTATGTTTTCAAGTGAATCCACCATATGGCAAGCCCTATGGTCAACACTATTTTATAAAGCGTTTATTATGTACATTTTGTGAATGAGATAGATTAACCCTAGCCACAAGCTAGAAGCTTCCTTCAACCACCACCACCACAAGACATGAATATATTATAGTTGAAATTGCAACAAATTAAAGGGTCATCACCATGCTCATGGACATAATGCAAGGACTTTCTTTTCACATGTCCACTGGTGTTCCCAAGCCATTTCAATGTCTTACATACGAGGACTACGTTGCTCATGTTGCATGGCCAACCCGCTTTGGGTACCAAGATTGAAGTTGTGTCACTCATGCACAACTTTAGTTAATTATCAAAGTTGTGCAAATGCCACACAATTTCAACATAGGTTGTACAAAAAATTGTGTATTATGCACACAACTTCTTCTTCGTTAACAAACTCGTTTGTCATAGTCACGAGTTCTCATTTAAAATGGGTTTTATCCCCACGACTTAACCCAAATTGATAAAATAAAATAAAATAGTCCAAATTAGTAATAATGATTTTAAATTTTCCCATTTTTTTACTTTAGTTTTAGTTTGTGTCGGGTAAGTTTTGTTGTAAATGGATTGAAACAGTTAATATATATATATATATATATATATATATTTAAGTTTGTTTCATGTAATTCGTACCTCAAGTGAGACAAATGCATCAATGTTTTTAACCTTTTATTGTGTAAACTGAATTTTGACTAAATATTTTAATTCATGATTTTAATAGTATCATATATTATTTTATTTTTATAGTATATTCCTTTATTTACTTTGTGATAAATAATAAATCATTATTTTTAATTTTAAGTTTTTGTAACTGTTACACCTCCATCTGAAAACCTTGTTCTTAATAAGATATTCAAATTTGAGATCAAAAATTACAAAAGACTTTCTAGATTCTTTTTCAGTACTTTTATAATTTATACCAATCAACTTGCATGTACACAAATCCATAATTATATGGGTGAGTTAGATCTAGTAATTTGAGAAGATTAATATATCAGCACCATATACTAAGAAAAAAGTTTTGAAATAAAATAAAATATACATTAAACCACAAGTATCCTAGTTTTACAAAACATATTGAAATTCCACAAAACAAAATTTCCATTTGGCGGTGTAATGAAATTCCACAAAATATATAGAAATCAAAGCTTGATCATGGAAATTTATGTAACTCATCCCAGATTCAACCTTTGTCTTGCTACGTATCACATCCTTAAGGTACAAGCAACGTGTTGGATAAATCATGTTCCACTTTTATTCCAACAACCCTCTATACCATATCCTATAAATACCTTCCTCTTGCAACCTTAAAAACCACGCACACCATTGCAAAACCACACAAACCTTAAACCACACTATTCTGAGACCAAAGTGTCACCATGTCGATGAAGCTGTTCGCTTCCCTCTCTCTCGCGTTGTGGCTTTTGGCGGCCACACCAACGCTCTCCCAATCCAACAACCGCTATGTGATGGACACACACGGTGACCCTCTTGAAAGCGACGAGGAGTACTTCATCAGGCCAGCCATAACAGACAACGGAGGACGTTTCACCTTGATCAACAGGAACCAGTCGTGCCCTTTGCATGTTGGTCTTGAAAACACTGACTTGCCACAGGGGTACCCTGTGAGATTCACCCCTTTTGCCCGAGAGGAAGATGACGATGAAGTGAGGGTGGATAGGGACTTGAAAGTGGAGTTCGTTGAAGTTTCATCGACGTGTGTGCAGTCCACTGCATGGAAGTTGGGTGAGAATGACACGAGCATTGGAAGAAGGGTTATCATCACTGGTCTTGATGACGGAACACACAGTGCTGGAAACTATTTCAGAATCGAGGAAACACAGAACGTGAGCATCTATAACATCAGATGGTGCCCTACAGAAGTTTGCCCCACTTGCAGATTCATCTGTGGAACTGGTGGGATTGTGCGTGAGAATGGAACCATTTTGTTTGCCTTGGATGGTTCTGCTCTCCCTGTAGTGTTCCAGAAAAAGGATGATTAAGTTTGAAGATTAAACAATATGGTGGAGCTATCATCCATTTTTATATATATTGTATGAAATAAAGATACATTTATTCAGTATTCTGATCTTCTTGATCTGCAAAATAAAAACTCCAACTTGTTATGTTAGGAGTATGTAATTCATACACTTTTTTATTTTCTTTTCATTCTTACCCTATTTTTCTTTAAGTTATCTTTTCACTCTCATTGTATAATTTACTATGTGTTTAAATAATTTGTTGTACCCTCATAAATTTGTTTATGTTAAATATGTGAATTTAGTTAAGAGATTCAATTTTTTTTTCTAATATCAATTAAGTAATTATGTGTTATTGTGTTTGTAAATATATGAGATTGAAATTAAAAATTGTATTCAAATAAAAGAATTACTTTCAAAATTAAATTAATTAGATATTGGGATTAAAAACTAAAAAATATTGGAGATACCAGTATTTTAATAAAAAATATGAAATTTATTTTACTCTCTTTTCTTTCCACCCATATGTTAACTAATGGAGTCCGATAGTAGTTTTTCTTTACCAAATTGTTATTGCACTTTTAAAATCAGTTATTGTTAAAACCTTTTGTAAAATCTTACTTTTGCACATTTTATTGTAATATAATAAGAATATTCGGTGTATTTCTCTTTTTTTTTGGAGGTCTAATGTTATTTTTATTTTTATTTTTCTCTTTGGTGCAGGAGATTTATGCTTGTAAAAGGTGTAAAAATTGTATGCACTTGTAGAGAAAATATATATAAAATATATTATAATTTATGTAATGCAGTTGCAAGATCTACACGTTTCAGATTTAAGTTTCTGTGTTGGTGAGTTAGATGACAGTCTCAGGTTTTGAATATTGTAAGTCCATGATGTTATGTTTTGAATCTTTTTAGTTTGAAATTTTATTTTCAGGTGACGTACGTATTTAAAAAGGATTGGAAGGGCAATTAACGAAGAAGAAGAAAAGTAACAAAATTACAGCAATTGGCATATAAAGGAACTACTCCTAGATAGCAATACAAGTGGCAAACATTCATCACTTTTCAACCAAATAAATTACAATATACGACGGTTTGCAACGTTGAAATATTATAAAATATAAAAGTCTTGAACAGTATTACTACAAGAATATTAAATATAGTGGTCGGAAAATAGACTCAACAAAAAAAATAAAATAATATATATATATATATATACATATATATTTACCAGACACCAGACAAGTCAAATGATATTTACAAAATAATAAATAAAACAATGGCATTGAATAGGTTAAAGACATACTTCGGGACACATGTCCATGATATTAGGAAATCATTACGCACATTCTGAGACCACTACACACGTTTGAGTGAACTAATTACCTAACCCAAACAAATGAGGGCAGGTCAACCTATATAAGATTTCGAAAGGGAAAAAATGTACGTTTTTCATATCCTGAGATGACAAACTATAATACTATAATACTGACTTGAGCGTCAGAGTGCAATTGTAGGTACCCGATTGATAGAGCACACACGTAGCGAGAGGAAAAACTTCAAAGAATTAGGAGACTACCAGCACGACAACGAATTGTGTACCAGTAGATAAATATTACCTAGACCCATCATTCATATATATATATATACCTTGTGTAATAGTGATTGTTACTGTAATAATGAGAAGGTTAAATTTTATAACAAGTATAAAAAGTTATGCAAGGATTAAAACATCTAGTTTATTCCTACACATAGAGCAAAACTTGGAATGATTTTCTTTAGAAGATTTAAAACAATAATAACTTTAAAGAAGGAATGAATACCTATTTTTGTTTACAAATGAAGGGAATATTGAGATAACATATATGAAATAACAATTGTCACCAAATGGAGGGCAAAGCTAAGCTAAGGGGGTAGGGACCTAGATGAAAAATCTACTGTAAATCCGACAAATAAAAAAACATATCAAGAATAGAAAGTAAAAAAAATAAAATAATGGTTAGAGGATGAAACCTTTCATACTTGAAATGTTTATAGTACATGTATATATAGAGAACAAGAAAAAAGGAATTGTTTTAGAAAAATGTTTCATGAACAAAACTAAATTATAATTTGACTAATCTAATATATCATTTAAATGCTAAACATAATAGTGTGGTTACCACGGTCCTCTCACAGACTTCATAAAACTTTTCCTACAAACCCTTAACCTCCTCTTCCATAATTACTCTATTGTTATTAATGATGTAAACACCTTTTGGCCAACTTCTTATAAATAAGACAAGTTTTCTATAAATTAGGTTTATAAAATATATAGTCACTGACTGAAATTTTTAGTGTTTTTTTTTCTTAATTTTTAAAGCATCTTAACTTATTAAATAAATAGCCAAAAAGTGAGTTTTTTAAAAAAAACACTTGTAGGAACTTCTATACTACTTATGTATATATTTTGTTAATCAAAAAAGAAAACCCTTAAAAGATATCTATGTTTAAAAGATTATCTCTATGTAATGAAAAAAAAATCATGCCTAATTAGTAAAAAGTCATTTTAACTTATACAAAAAATAATTTAAACTATGTTTAGTTTATACCAAAGTTTATTATTATTAAATATAGGACTTACATCGATCCTTTTTTTTTCTTTTTTTTTTCCCTTAATCTCTTCTCTTTTTTTCCTTCCTTATTTTGATTTTTTTTTTCTTTTGAATAATCTCGTTAGTTATTAGGCTCAGACACTTCTTAAATGGTGTATCCGTGTTGGACACACGTATCCGTGTCGACATCCGTACGACATTCGTAGGATACTTATCGGTGAAGTGTTCAATTCAAAGAAATATTTATTGGATTTTTGAAAATTCTAACATGGTTCTAACACAATTTTAAAAGGTATAAATACAATAACTTTCTAAAAACTCAAATTTATTGTATAAATTTTTATTATGATTATAAAAATAAGAACAAATTCTTTTGAACCAGTCATGAAAAATATCTTCCTGCTCCCAAAAGAATCTGGAACATACTTTTGCATATAAATATTTATTTTCAATTTATATAATTCAAAATTAAATAATATATAGATCCATGTCCATGTATCCTATATTTTATAGATTAAAGGTATCTTTGTGTCCGTATTCGTGTTGTGTCAGCTACATAGGTTACCAAGAACTTATAATGATAAGTAATGCTTGCAATTATTTACATAAAGTTTTATTTATAATCTATAGAAAAACATAAGAAGAATTTTGACACAAAATTAACAGAATCAAGTCGTCTTTTACAGCAATATTTTAGTAATAAATAGCAATCTTGCTTCCAGAACTATTCCTCTGGATCTGGCCGTCAAGATGGAACAGTAATCTAATAACAAAATTTCAAATTTTGATGGCATTGATGGGTGGAGGAAAAAAGTTACTCAAACTTTATTTATTCAAAAAATCAAAGCTTTATCCTTTAAAGTAGGTAACTCACCCCACATGCAACATTTGTAGCGATACCAAGTAATGTCCCATTAGATATGGCATGTTGGACTTTTATTCATCAACCTACTTTTCCAATTTAAGCACAAATGAAAGTCAACTTTAAAATTATTATAATTTAAAGTTATCAAAATAAAATATATTTGTTATTGTTAGATATATTTTTCACTTTTTTTTATAAATCATACATATTGATTTAATGATTTTTTTCTTTCTATTAATATATAATATCAGATATATAATATATATTATTAGAGTTATTTAAAATTTATCTTAATAAATATTTAAATCCCAAATATTTAAATCTATTGTGGGATTTGTTATTGGTCTCTTTCCATATTTATACTGATGTTAACGTGAATGTTTAATGTATATATTCAACACCAAATATATATGGAAGATCTTATTTTTAATACAAATCAAATCAATTTAAGATAGATACCATCTTATAAAGTCAATTTTAAAAAATTAAATTAAACTTAATAAAAATATCTTTTTATCAACAATCAAGAATATATATAAAAAAAAAATCATTTAAAAAATATTTAATTTTTATACATAAAAATATAGCAAACCGCATAACACCATTTTTAAAAATTAAGAAACAAAGCATCTTCTAACCTGACAAAAACTAGGGATTTTGATCATGATGAAGTTATTTTTTTTTGCTTTTTACCAAAATGGGATCCGTTTAAAAAAAATTACAAATTTAGGCAAGTCGTGCCAATTCGGCACGACTTCATATGCACAAATTGTCCCAATTAGACACGACTCTACCATGTCATACTGAAGTCGTGCCAACTTGGCATGACTTATGCCATGTCATCTGAAGTCGTGACAAGTTGGCACAACTTCTGCCACGTCATATTTATTTATTTTTTTTAAATTTTATTGTTTATATATTGGGTATTAAGTTATGTAATGTTAAAAATTAATTTGATACATAATTTTCTAAGAGTGTTAGTTTTAAGGAACAAAAAATTGGATAATCGTGTATGGATCATGTTTGGATAATCAGCTTATTCAAACTTTGAGTCATTAACTCCTGAGGACATTGCCGCGGGACATGGTTTCCCACTAGCCAAAAAGTATATTTTGATATTTAATGTCCCATGTATGAAATTTTTTTGATATTTTGATATTTAATGGTGTCGGACATGATCCATAGATGATTATCCAATTTTTTGTTCCTTAAAACTAACACTCTTAGAAAGTTATGTATCAAATTAATTTTTAACATTATATAACTTACTACCCAATATATAAATAATAAAATTTAAAAAAAAAAAAAATATGACGTGGCAAAAGTCGTGCCAAGTTGACACAACTTCAGTATGACATGACAGAAGTCGTGCCAAATTGGCATGACTTCAGTATGACAGGGCAGAAGTCGTGCCACGACTTCAGTATGACATGTCAGAAGTCGTGCCAAGTTGGCACGACTTCAGTATGACATGGCAAAGTCGTGTCAAATTGGAACGATTTGTGCACATGAAGTCGTGCCGACACAACTTGTCTAAATTTGTAATTTTTTTTTAAACAGACCCTATTTTAGTAAAAATAAAAAAAAATAACCCATCATGGTAAAGCCCCCCGAAAAACTACCTCTAACATCATACTAAAATCATACTAAAGCAAATATAAAACCAAAAGGCTGAGAAATCCTTTAAATTTTTTTTTAAAGCATTCATCATCTAAATTAACATTAATGAGATTATAAAAAATCAACATATTACTTTTCAACCCAAAATCTTAAAGGTAATATATTTATGGATTTATCATTGTTCATCTAAGTCATCATTGACCAACTCGGCATTTCAAACTCATGTTAACTCCAAACACACCAAGAAATCATATCATACATATCCTACAAATAGCTTCCTCCCGCAGCCCAAAAAGCCACACATTATACAAAATCCACAGACCTTAAAAACATCGTGTGACAGACAAAAAAGTTAACCATGTCGATGAAGGTGCCTGCTTCCCTAGTCCTCGCGGTGTGGTTTTTCATGGCCAAGCAAACACTAGCCCAGTACGTGATCGACACAAATGGCGAACCCGTGGATAACGACGAAGAATATTACATCAAACCCGCCATAACAGAGAACGGAGGGCGTTTCACCTTGATCAACAGAAACGACTCGTGCCCTTTGTACGTTGGTCTTGAAGACACGGACTCTGCACAAGGTTTTCCAGTGAAGTTCACTCATTTTGCGAACAACATTCAGGACGAGGATATAGGGGTGAACAGGGACTTGAAAGTGGAGTTCGTGGAAGTTTCATCGACGTGTGTGCAGACCACGGAATGGAGGGTGGGCGAGAACGATACAGGGAGTGGAAGGAGGCTCATCATCAGTGGGGAAGATGATAGTGCAGGGTTGTACGGTAACTATTTCAGAATTGTGGAAACGGAAAGTGCAGGAATCTATAACTTCCAGTGGTGCCCTATGGAGCTTTGCTCCAGTTGTGGATTCGTTTGTGGCAACGCTGGAATTCTGCGTGAGAATGGAAAGATTTTGTTTGCTTTGGATGGCGCTTCACTCCCCGTTGTGTTTCAGAAAAAAGATGATTGATTCGTTTGATGCCCCGAAAAATTGAAGATTCTGTTGTTGTTGGCTATGCATGCAGTTGCTGTTAGCTTTGTAAATAGCAAATGATATACGATGGAGCTGTCAAACAATATACGTGTATTTTGTATTCTGTGATTTATAGAATAAAAAAGGTCCTATTTGTTATGTTATCAGAAGAAAAATGTTAGCAGCATATAGCATATGGAAAGAAAAACATCCCTTAAACATGTTCAACAAAACAAAACAACAAATGGAAGAGAAGGGTCTTCTAAATTTAGTAGCAAAAATATTGATTGCTAATTAGATACCAATTTAGAAACTATTTAACCATAATAGAAAATAATAGAAACTAATTTAGAAATCTAATTTCTTTTTAGTTTCTAAAATGGTCTCTAATTTAGTTACTATTACAACTAATTATTTTGGTTTCTACAAATTGGTTTCTATTTCATGATTTTCTTGTATTATATTCTGCTACCCTAAACCCATAGAGAAGTAATAAACTCATTTTTTTTATCAGCAAAAAAGAATTAATAAAATAGAGATATTTCATGAATACTTCAATTCTTATACAAACAACTTACGTCTTAGCTCCTTACACAAACACAAACATGCAACTAAGATAAACAAAAAAAAGTAACCCTTACATATCCCTAAAAAAAGTAAGACTCGTGCGTGGGATAACATATTATGAGTGGTCCGATAACGGGTGCCCTGATAAGGCCAACAAACTATTGTTTGGATAAATTTTAAAGGGCTCTGATACCATATTATGAAATGTACTTTAAGCTTAATTCAACCCTATAAAACCGACTCATGGAATGAAGTTGTACTCACTTATATATTATAAAATGTCCTCATTTCTAGTCGATCTTCAAAATGTTATTCCTTATAAAAGAAGAACAAATTAAAGAATATGCAAAACCCACTAGGTGAAAGTTTGGCGAAAACCATACTCTTGAGTGATTTAAAAAAAACCACGAGTGAAAGTGTCAAAGACTTTCTTCATGTCAAAGGCGTTCTTATAAAATTTTAGTTTTGCTCTAAATTTTTTCTATAATTTTGATCTCTTAATTTTATTAGTTATCTATATTTTTTACGCTGAATTATTTTACGTATTGGTTTATTATTTTTTAATTATCTAATATTTTGCTCAATTTTAATTTTAAAAAATATATTAAATCATTATCAAAATTATATTGGGTTACAACTCCTACATTTTTAATAATTTTTAAAAATTCACTCCTTGTCATGCACTTCTCTCAATCTCACTGTATCATGTCCAAGGTAACAGAATTTTACGGATAATTGATTTAAAATTTGAATAAAGGTATGGATAATTAAAAATAAAACAACTAAAATTAAGAAAAAAAATACCAATAATATAAAGTACGTACCAAAACTACACTTAAACTCTTTTAATAATAATAAATGCAAGTATATTTCTCTTATGGAGGTCTAATTACTGTGCTGAGGAATAATTTTATACTTATAAAATAACTATGTAAAATTGATTAAACTAAATTATAACTTATGTATTGTAGTTCCACAATCCTACACGTTTTAGATAAAATGAATAGTATATAATAATATTTAATATAGATTAAATGTTGAACACTCAAAGTTCGAGTTTATGGGGAAATTCATTTAAATTTGTCCCTTGTAGGTGAGATGCATTGTGTAATTTTGAATATTCCAGTTCCTTGTTAGTTTTTGGGTCTCTTCATGACGCTGTATTTTGAATTTTTATTTTGAAAGTTTTACATAAGGTGGCGTATATATGTAAAATGGATTGAAAAGTCGATGAAAAAAGTAATAAAAAAAATATAAATAACATGCAATTGTGATTTTAAATTTTAAATCTAGAATCTGAAACTATATATCTCTAAGTGGATTTGGTATGAGTTTCTTTCAAATAGCAAGTGACACATTCAAAAGATATTTTTATGTAAAAGTGAGTTGGGTGAATATTCAAATAATAAATGTTATTGAATGTACTTTTATATTTGTAAAATGTCAACCAATTTATAAGGTTATAATGGATTTTTGTATAAATGGATCTAGATTGGCTTGGTGAAGGATCTTTAATCAAGCATATTATTGCTTAATCTAATTGTTTTAAGGATTTCCATTGTACATAACTATTTGCTGTTGCTTTAGATATCTGGAATCGTTTCAGTCTTGCAGATCTAGTGCCTGATATCAAAGTAGAAGGAAAAAGGGTTGGCAACCAACATGAAGGACTTAAAGAAAATTTTCACAGATATGACTTTGGCTCATGAAGAGTCGAATGCCAACAAAACGAAGGTTGAGGTAAAGCTTCTAAAGTTCCAACAATACATGTTTAACCAGATCGTTCACTAGGATGTTTTTTTCTATAACATTCTTGTTCATAAAGGGAAATTTGATGTCGACAAAGATGTCTATCTAAGGGATCTGATGTCGATTGATATCCCGATTGATCGTGTTGGTGGTGGTCTTGATGAAGGCCATGATGGTGTCGAGCAAGGATCTCAGGATGGTCAAGGACCTTAGTTCATGTCTCAATCTTTAAGATTGTTTTGGTAAATAGCTTTTCTTTTGGCTTGTTAGTGAATTATTATTATTATTTTAGGAACTTTTTGTAATTGGCGGTGAGTTTTTACTCTGTATTTGAATTATATTGTTATCTGAATTTATGATTTTATGCCATTTTAAGATTTTTATTAATGGTAGTTGGATTGTGTTAGCAAAACTTTGTTGGTTGAATTAGTGCATACTTAAAAAGAGGGATCAGTGTGAAACATCCTAGGTTGATTTAGTATTAAGGAGGGATCACATTAATTTTTTCTTGGCCGATATATATTAATGTCAAAATGGAACATATAGTCGTGAAAGAAAGGATACTTTATTTATGTGTCTCGTTAAAACCTTCTCAGTCAAAATTCTCCTGAGGGAAAAAAGACCAAGTACGGAAAGATTACATCTACAATTGAACCATGACTTTACTAAAACAAAACTTCAAATGTGTTGCATTCCATGTTCTCATAATAGGATCCCCTGAGAGGTACTTAAGCCGATGTGATCCATTTTCACTTCACTGTTGATCTGGAATAGTCACTCCAAAATTCCCAAGAACATGCCTTTGGTTTTCCTTGGTGAAACCTCTTTGGCTTAACCTTTGAATTGTATCTTTTTTATGCTCTAATCTTGTAAGCCTTTTCTCTTATTTGGGTTTTGTCTTTCAATTCATTGGGTAAGTCTAGGTTAGTTGTGGGGTTTTCATCATTGATATTCATGTCAAAAAGTTGTCTTGTTAGTGAAGGCTCATCCACTTCTACTGGTATCATTGCATCCATCCATAAGTCAAGTTGTATAGAGTTTCTTATGTTGCAGATTAAGGTGTGCACCTATATGCCCATTGGACTTCTAATAGTGGATCTTCCCACTTTCCTTTGGCTACCCTTGAAATTTATTTTAGTTCATTTAACATTCCATCAGCCACGTCAATCACCCCTTCCAATGACATTGACTTTTAGTGAACTTGTTGAGTCAGTAGATGAATCAATACCCATAAGATGATCTAATTATACGAACGTCTATATGTGTTGGAGATAACAAACATTATAAGATTTGTTGTGACATGACAAAGCTCACTCATGTGCAATACAAGTTAAGGCGAAAATAATAAGAGTAAATGAGCAAGACTCACTAGACGATACAAGAACGAAAAAAGTTGTTATACAAAATAATGTCACACGCTTAAATGATCCAATCTTCGTGTTCATTCTCTAAATGGATAACATATTCAAAGAGCACATTGAAAATAAAGAACATTACGCATATAAGAAATCATATGTAAAAACATGTATTAGACGAAGCTCGTAGAAAGAACACATTAGACGATCCTAAGTGTTGATGAACTCATTAAAAGCTCACATCAAACGAAACCCCTTGGGCAACACAAGGCAGATGTACAAGTTCACGAGCATCAGATGTACACTGAAGATTGCATATATCAGATGATACAAGCATCTTTAACTCGTCAAATGAACCACTACACCTGGGAAGTGTCCATACTTAATCTTTACATTCTTTAAATGTTTTATGACATTGTATTTATGTTTCCAAATCTTATTTGACATTTCTAAATCATAGAAAACATTATTTTCATATAAGATTATTGGTTAAAGGATTTTGGAAAGTTTTTGTATTTGAGAACGTAACACAAAGATCTTGAAAATCTCAAATACCTTTTGCTTAAATTTTTTGTGAATGAAAAATGTTTTCCATATTGGTTTTAAATATTTTTAATACATATGTGCAAATATAATTAAATTTAAGATTGTATTGGAAAGATTTTGTATGAAGAGTATTTTAGTGTAAAGATTCCGAAAAACAGATGAATATTTTCTATATCAAAGACTCTTTCAAAATATGTTTAGTGGAATAATATCTAGGTTAAATGTAAATACGCTAGTTTTGATTTAATATTAACTTAGAAAGAATTTGAAAGTGCATTAAAAATAAAAAATATGAGAAAAGAAAGTCTCCGTAAATAGAAAATATTATAAAGATTTTGCTTCAGTGATACAATGATTTATTATATTAATTATAATATTCACTGATACTGATTTTGTTCCCTAAAATTGTCAAAGGAACATAAAGACGCATATAAAGTCAAAAGCCAAAATTTCCATATTTAGCTTCTGATAGGAAAGAAATGAAGTTGATGAGCAAGATTTGCGCAGATCAAGCATAAAGCAATATCAAGGTAATAAGAACAAAGATATTCAGATATAAAGATGTTTCAAAACACAAACAGTAAAACGCATTGAAGACACATATATGAATTTTCCATATTGATTGTTTAACATGTGGAAGACGATGAACAAAATTGGAATGGAAATATTTAACTGCATAAATGTTTCAAGCTTCAATGTTCAAATTAAATATAGATAAAGAAACATTTTGAAAATTTTCATAATATTTAAGGAAACACAAATTGCATCATAACAAAAGTTTCCATATCTAGCGTATTAAAAAAAGAAGAACTACGTGGTAGATTGAGCTAATACTCGAAGTAATGAAGATTAAAGTGTCAATATTCATATTTGAGGAAGAAAAAGAAAGTTTTTAAAAGCCTTACACGTGAAGATCAATCAAAACAATAGTTTTAATATCAAGCATATAAGGGCTACTATGAAGAAAAGAAACCCTAAAACTACAATGTACACATTTCAGAAGTTTATATAAAGATCTCAATGTTGAAATACACAACAATGAAGTACATACGAGCATCATACGAAACATTCAAGTATACATGTACATACGAGCATCATACGAAACATTCAAGTGTACATAAAATCTTTTAGCAATTGTGTCTAGAATTGTGCTTATACATTTTTCATATCTGTCAGTGAAGAGCGAATTTGTGATAATTGAGTTTTTTTCACAACCATTGTAAATCATTAACTATTTTGAAGTATACCCTGTGAGTTTTCATTGTTCTCTTTGAAATAACGTTTTCTTATTGTATTTAAAGGTCCTTCATCTTAGGAGGAAATTAGGATTGTTTACTTGGAGAGGATATAATACTTGGAGAACCTGTAGTGTCTAGAATACTGGTCTACCTCGAGAGGTAAGAGAAGACTTAGCAAAAGGCTTTTCAGTGAGCTGCTCAAGGGGACTTGATGTAGTCCTTGCTGAAGAGTGAACTAGTATACATTTAGTGTCCATTACTCTCTCTCTCTCTCTCTCTATCTATCTATCTATCTATCTATCTATTATTTGTTGGACTCTGTGTTTGTTTGTTTTTTAGGTTTGCGATTAGAGTTTAAGTTCCATTCAATTCCCCTTTCTGAAGTAACTCCACCCTTAAAAGTCACACAATTTATGAAGAACTACAACTTCACAACCTCACCATTTTTTGTTCCTTCAAAGCTAAACCCATGAATTATATAAACTCACAATTTAAGATGCAATCAAATTTTAGTCACACATTCAACTCCACACAATATGTCAAAATATGTTCATTCAAAGTTTATACATCTGAACTAGCCCTTTACATTAATCCACAAGAAAACATATCGTTCACACATTTCATCAAAGAGTTCATGGCTAGTCCCTTCATTCATGCATGAACGTGTAATGTCATAAGTCAAAATACTCAAACTAAAGAAAAATACTTTCAACACACAACAAGTGCAAACCAATGCATGAGACAACAAATCGATGACAACTTACTTGAGTGGTTTATTTTCAAGTTGTGGTGGATATTGAAGAACAACATATCATATCATTCACACATTTTATCAAATATTTTAATAGGCAATCCCTTAATTCATGCTTGAACATGTAATATGCTAAGTAAATACACTACCAATGAAGAAAAAGAAATTCATCTCACTACAACAAGTGCAAATGAACCAACATATTACATTCATCATTAAATAAAACAATTAGAAGAATGGCACAACAAATAACACAATAAAAAATAAATAGAAGAATGACAAATTAATTGGGTGCTTTTTGTTCAACTTATGGTGGTAATTGAAGAACTAGATTCGTCGAATGGAGTAGGGTTAGGAAGAGAAATATGTAACAGAGTTGGAGCGACTCCCTGGTTGTGGGAATTTAGTGTGAGCAAAAATTATAAAACTTATTTCCCTCTCTTTAAAACTGCTAGTCAGTATAAATCGCTCAAGCGACACTTTTTTGCTTGAGCGAAAATAACCTTGAAACTACCTCTCAATCCATCCATGGAGTTGTTTAAGAAATGGTGGGTTCGCTTGAGTGAAATTTGCCCTGTATCCAACCTTTTTCCATACAATTTTTTGCTTAATAAAACATTATTATGCTTGAGCGATATAAAGCCTGAATCTAAGCATCATATCAATCACACTTTCGCTTAAGCGAGTTCTTTTTTTGATTGAGCGAAATTGACTGCAAAATTAGCTTTTAATCCATGCACGAGGTTGCTTAAGCGATGATGGGTTCGCCTGACCGAAAGTCGCCTCATGTCCAAATTTGTGAACCTATACCATTTTTCACTTAACACAGTTGTATTTCACTTGAGTGATATGGGACTCAAATGTAGGCTTTGTATCAATCTTGGTTTCGCTTAAGCGACATTTTTTTTTTTCACTTGAGTGAAACTTGACATTGCTTTATTTCTTTCTCTTAAGACAACATTATTTCATTAGAGCGAAATCGACCTCAACATTTATCATCTCACTATTGTTTGTTTCGCTTGAGCGATTTAATCCACACTTGAGTGAAAAAACTAGTAATGAAATTGCATTATAGTTTGTTGTTTTAGCTTGAGTGACATTATATTGGTTTCGACCCTAGTTTTGCTTGCATGAAACTATTTTTGCTTAAGCGAAAATTGCACCAAATCAATCCTCCATCCATTTCCTTCATTTTTCATGCCTCAAATGCATCTACAAAACAATAAATAACAAAATATATAAGAAAACATAAATACTTTATATTGTAACACTTCCCAATTATTGTTTCCTTCTTAAATGTACTTCCTATGATCCAACTATCAAATCCAACTATCAACTACAACATTACTATAAATTACCTACACACAACACACATCTAATTCTTTTCTAGGCCAACCTATCCTGATCTATATTCACTAATACTCCACTATTCTCCTATTCTCCAAAGGAGTGTTTCAACTTCAAAAGGTACTTTCAACATTCAACATGATCCGCCTACTTTTTCTCAATGGACCAACATTCATCTTAATTCAACCATGGCTAGATATTTCCTTAAACAACAACTAGCGATTTACTTTTCAATTTTGGTACATACCATGCTATCCAAATCAACAACTACAACGACTTTCCAACATGACTTCAAAACAAATATGGAAATTGGCACCAAATTATCATTGATAATGCCACAAATACAATCGCCCCCTATGCATCCACGCCCCCTTCCAAAAGGGTACAACATTCACCCTTACCCTAACATTCACCAACAATAATTTTTCCCTCTACTTTGCAATATTTTTCTGAAAAAACATAGTTTATAGTAACTAACCTTCACAATCCATGTTGGTTGAACCACCTCGTTGCTATGCCTTCGTCGCCCACACCGCCACTCTGACACACAAGCCATAACTTAAGCTCAACACACCTTCACACAAGGGACAACACATAACCCTTCACGCTCTCTACTATCCTTTTTCTACTCCTCATACTTTGCCACACATCCACCAACACGTCCAATGCCATGCTGTTTAAAATGCCACATCACATCTTGGAGTGGTGTAGAGATAAGTATTGCTATAAATGTATCACCTCTCTAACATAAATGCTTTTATTAAATAATCAATGAACATATTATTATCATTATTATAATCACTTTTGCCATCAGTCACTTCGCTATAATTATTCTCATATATTAAAAAGAACCTCAAATCTAGACCAATTAGAACATAAAATTATTACACTTGTAATGAAAAAAAAAATACAAAGAGAAACCAAGGGACAAATAATATAACCATACCAACCTATAGATAAAGACTAAAAAAAAGAAGTTTTTTTATTCAAAATCATTAGAGTACTTTATGTACTTGTATAGGGTTATAGGGCCTAGATAGTACATGATACTGGTTGGAACAATTATCTATGATCCTTTGATCGCTCCTCCTTTGTCCTTTCTTGTACTCATTCCTTCGGTCGAGAGTTAACCTGCAAAAGGTTTTCTGACGATCAAGTAAGTACTCTGTATAAGAGTGAATGATATAATGATAAAAGTTTACCTTCTATTGTGTAGCAATGCTTATTTAGAGTGTTAATAATGATCGATTTCGTTTATGAGCCTTATTTGATACGTTTCTTTAATAAAACAATATTACCTGGTTTATTGCATGGTTACCAGATTTATAGGATATTACATGATTTATCGTGTATCTCTTTATTTTCTATTTGATATAATCAATTCATTCGATCGGTCACCGATGTCGAGTGATGTGGCTCGTTCGGCTCCGACTGGTACACTTGTCCCCCAAGCTTAAGGGAGAACCTTCCAGAAGATCCTAGATATGACCATTTGGTGTCTCGAGGTAGGAAGTGACAATTTTGATCATTAATGGTTTGCTGACCATGTGTTTTTGCTTTGCAATTTTTCATAAGTATGAATTTCGACTGAACGTTCTACTCCGCTCAATTTAATAAGTTGAATTTTGATTAGTTGCTTTACCTTGCATTTTTCTTGTTTAATGATCCCACATGTAGGAGTGGTTAAAAGCTATTTTAGGTTAGTTGCTGGGAGGGATTGTCGTTTGAGACAATGCTTCCTTACCGAGCTAACTATTTGGTTTATCACTAATCGGGAGGGATTGCCACATTGGGGCAAAGCTTCCTTAGCCGAAGTGTAGAGATTTTTAGGCATAGGGAGGGATTGTTGATTGTTAGGCAAAGCTTCCTTAACCATGCCAAGCCTTAGGGCATTGAGAGGGATTGCCATGTCGAGGAAAAGGTTCCTTGACTGAGTCGAGTTTTTAGGCATCGAGAGGATTGCCATGTTAGGCAAAGCTTCCTTGACCGAGTCGAGCCTTGGAACATCAGGAGGGATTGCCATGTTAGGGAAAAACTTCCTTAACTGAACCGAGCCTTGGGGCATCGGGAGGGATTGCCTTGTTAGGGTAAAACTTCCTTAACCGAGTCAAGTCTTTGGGCATCAAGAGGGATTGTCATGTTAAGACAAAACTTCCTCAGCCGAATGGGGTTCGAAATTTCGTCGTAATTGAAACTTCTTAGATGTGTGGAAGTCACAATGAGATGAAGGGGGCTCCACTTTTTGGGGGTCATATTCTATTTATAAAGTTTTGGTTGATCTTCCTTCCATTCTTCTTTCTAATTAGGAGGAAGTTTTGCTTCCATGATTTGATCAGTAAAGGGATGTCTCATATGTTCCTCTTCCAAAATGAGAGCATGTTGTGATTAATGGGGCGTGGAGGATTGATGAGTTTGAATTCGAAGAATGGTAGTCTTCTCCTAATTTTTTGTATTCTCGAATTTTTCTGGGGAGGCTTGTCTTCTAACTTTCAGATCCTTGAGGACCCCATCTAGGTGGTGGTCTCCTGACTTTTGGGTCTGGCCTTCGAGGTCCTAGTTCAGATGCGATCTCGGCTAGTTGTTGCTTCATTTGATCATTCTATTCTCGAAGGATTCATATTTCCTCTTTATTCTTCTGACGTAGGACTCATATCTCCTCCATGTTCTTCTGGCACATTTCTGCCATCTCTTTGTTAGGTTTGGAGCATAGCTATTTGCTCGGCCTCCTTCATTTTCTCGCTTGCCATATGCCTTGTCGAAACCATTTGCTGCTCTTTGACTCTATCTTGGTCCCATGGTGGGCGCCAATTGTACCTGTATAGGGTTATAAGGCCTAGATAGTACATGATAGCTCCTCCTTCGTCCTTTCTCGTACTCATTCCTTAGTTCTTGGTCGAGAGTTAACTTGTAAAAGGTTCTCCAATGATAAAGTAAGTACTCTGTATAAGAGTGAATAATATATTGATTAAAGCGTACATTCTCTTGCATAGCAATGCTTATTTGTAATGTTAATAGTGAGTTATTTCATTTATGGGTCATATATAATATATATTTTTAATAAAATAATATTACCTGATTTATCGCATAGTTACCAAATTTAGAGGATATTACCTTATTTATTACGTATTTTTTTATTTTATTTGATATAACCAATTCATCCAATTTATCGGTTTCCAATGTTGAATGATGTGACTTGTTCAGCTCGGACCAGTCCATTTTAGAAAATGAAGGGACCATATTCTTATTCTTATGCACGTGAATATAAAAACTTTTTACTTTTAATTCTTTAACAATTTTATTAAAGTAATCATTAATTTTCTGAAAAAACTAAAATTAGATTTTTATTTAAAACCAATTTCAATTTATTATTTTTACATTTACATTTAAAACTCATCTTTTTAGAAACTATTTCTTTTGGCTAAATTGGAGTTTTAGTCTCTTTAATTTCTTATTTGAGATTTTAGTCTCCCTATTTTCGTTTTGTTATTTTAATTCTTGAATTTTAGAAAAAATTATAAGTTTACTCTAGTATTCTATTTTCATTTTTTTTATTTGGGTACATATAATTTTTCTTCGTTTCTCATTATTCTAAAATTTAAAATTATTCTTTTTAATTATGAAAAAAATTAGTGAATTTTGATTTTAGTTTCTACCAATTGTTTTTTATGTCTGAAAAAATTGAAATAGTAATTTTTTCAACATTAATTTTAAATTAGATAAATATTTTTTTTAGAAATATTGAAAATATATTAGAGTATTACATTCTAATATTATATTATAAATATTAATAAGTGCATTTAGATGATTATTTGATTTTCATGATTTATGTTCTATTACCCTGTTTATATGTTTATACTGAACAACTAACGAGACCGAAGATATAGATTTTTGTCTGGGCAGGTTTTTGTTTTCCCTGTTATCTCTGTTACAACAACAAAAAAACACGTTTTTTTGTATCTTCATTTTTGTTCCAGCAATAATGGATTTGATGTTCCCTCTGAAACCCCATAGTGTTATTCTCAAGGCACCACTCTTTTCTTCTCTGTTGTTCCCTCTTCCTCTAAGGTTTCGTGCTGTCACCGCTTTCAAGCATGCAAATATTCAATGCGAACTTGAAGGCCGACCCAATGGTGCTCTCTCCGGTGACTTCGACCCTCGCTTCATTGATAGGGTATGCTCCATTTTGCTGCTGTTGTTATTGGTTATGAACCCTTTTGCTTTCTGGGCCCTGGTTATATTTCATTCACGAAGGTTTCACTTTCCTTTTGAAGTGGGTGGTTGCGTTTGTGCTCTTGTTGGTACTTTCACTTATGGAAAAAAAGATCACCTTTTCAGGACTTTTTTGTGTGGTTTTTATTGTCTGTTTAAACATACTTGGAAGAGATTTTTATTTGTTTGTTTATTGTACTATTTTGAGTTGCATTACTAAGTGCTTGGTTCAGTGATCATTGGATATATGTGTTTGATGTTATGCTGTGGCTGTGTTGCTTTAACTTGAGATAGAGAAATTGGACTAACAAAAATCTAGGTTTTGAAGGACATTTCATAAGACATTGCCTAAGGGCTTACTTGAATTTGGTGGGCTTGTTGATTTCTTTGTATGTATAGTTCTGAAAATCTCTAGCCATGTAGGTGGGATAGGGGACGACAATCACTAAAAAATGTTGAAACGAAGTTTTGTTTGCATTTTGTGACATTCTCTATTGAGCTATATTAGAGTATAGTTAGTCTGCAAAAATATAGTTTTCTTTTCTATTTTAGTACAGCAATAGTATAGGTATAACGGCTACTATAGTAGTGCAGCTGCGTCTTCTAACCTCCTACCTAACTCTAAGTTAGCTTTATAGAGCTTATATACTTGTTTGTACTCAGTTAGGTTTTACAGATTAGTTAGCTACTTATACTTGATAGTAATCACTTGGGGTTAAAAGTTCATTTTACACGAAATCTAAATCTCTTCTTCATCCTCTCTTTAAACCGTAAGGATACCAAATTCAAAGTGAGCAATGTAAAATGAATTTGTATGATGTTGTTCATGTGTTCGTTTTCCTGTGAACAGAAGCGAAGAGGAGTATGCATGTGGAAATTCTCATATCCTTGCATAGAAAATATTGACTTGTGAAATGAGCATTGCAATTTTATCATGTTCTTAATATGGTTCTTAAATCAGCCACAGATACCATGGTCTTAGTTAGTCTTCACCATGGGGCTCAATATCCTCCTTCTATTTCCTCATTTAGTCATGTACCCTGCTTTCACATCCATTCGTTCCTTCTTGGCCTCCTCTTTGCCTTCCTTTTCTGTAGATGACATGGGAACTGGGAAGTTGGTAATGATAGCAGTGGTGGCTGGTCTAGTTGGTTGTGTCTATGGTTAGGCATAAGAAATAAAAGTTAAGAAGAGAACTAATCAAAATATCCACAACCTCCTAACAAAATCAATTTTATGTCCTTACCCACCTAAGCTACATTATAGCCATGTCAACTGTTGGTAGGCAACCTATAGTCATTAATCAATGCCATCTCATCATGCTCTGTTAGTGGGGCTTATGGATAGTGCTAGAAGGAATTGAATAAATTTCTGCTTATCAAGAATTGTTGTTTAATAGAAGAGATATGGTACTCTAAAAGAATGAAGAGTTATTCTATCTGGGTATGATGTTGTATGATATTTTATTGTTTCTAGAAATGTTTGACATCATCGTATATTCAATACACCTTTTGGATAGACATAAGGATATAGAAAATTTCACCATATCATCTTTTATGCACTTTCCCTGATCTCATTACTCATGGAAGTATAATGTTTCCTTTACTGGTCCATTAGATTCATTTAGCATGTCAATTTTAGGATATATGGTTCCATATTTGTTATAAATTGATGACTTAAATATGGTTTTAGTCCCTGTGAAATAAGTGAGTTTTGTTTTTGGTCCCTGTAAAAAAATTTCTTTGTTTTTAAAATTGGAAATTATTACTTTTTGATCCCTAGTATCATGACACTAATGAACTGGTTATGTGTTGAACAAAAGGTTAAGTGACCATTCCAAGTGACACATTACCAGTATTGTGATGTAATGTTAGCATGCAACAGGTAAAAGAAACTCTTAAGATTCATAAAATAAATTATATTTATCTATCTTAAAATGAATAGTAGGCATTAAAAATGGTGATTTGGAATTTTTGAGGGATGAAAATCAGTGAAAAATATTTTTTTGGGACTAAATTGAAACTCACATTTTATAAGGACTAAACTTAGTGCTTTCAAATTTTATAGGATGGAAAACAAAGAAACAATTTTTTTAGGGAACCAAAATCAAAACATACTAATCGTATTGCTGGGACTAAAAACATATTTAAGCCTAAATTGATTTTAGGTTTCTGATGAAAATATAGTCAGTCACGGTCATAAAATTAGTAGTTTATTCTTCTACTAGGGTTTCTCCTTAGTTATAAATTGTTGATGAGATATGTTTCTAATTTTAAGTGTATTCAATCTGACAATAAATTTCCATTCTAGCAAAAAGCACTGGAAGCAGCAATGAATGATATAAACAGCTCCTTTGGAAAGGGAAGTGTTACAAGACTGGGCAGTGCTGGTGGAGCTTTAGTGTATGCATTTTCTCCATATATATGTTCTCTGTCTCACCTAAATTGTAGAGAAACATCAGTTTATATACCCTGTCACTATTTTCTGTGAATCAAATGGCATCACAGATTTTGTATTTCATCTTGAATGTTTGCAGTGAAACTTTCCCCAGTGGTTGTTTGACCTTGGACTGTGCTTTAGGTGGTGGTCTTCCTAAAGGAAGAATTGTAGAGGTATTGCCTTTATACATCTCGTTGTTGTTCTTTTCTTTTTGTGATCATATAACCTATTTACATTTATGGATTGGGAAGAATGAGATATATATTTATGGTATAATTACCTTATTTGTTCCTACATTTAGGGTCAATATTCAATTTAGTATAGTGGTTTTTAAAAAAATCAATTTGGTCCCTATGTTTTTTAAAAAGTACACAAATTGGTCATTTCCATTAAATCTCACCTTACCGCGTCAAGTGCTGCTTATGTGGTAGAGAGAAGTGGGCCCGAGACTCCGAAAAATTGTGTTTGCCATCAGTTGAAAAATACTATTGATGTTGACCAAATAAACCCTAACCAACTTTGATTGGGAAGTATCACTGGCCTACATTGACAATAAAATAACCGAAACGAGGTCAGATGAAAAATAACTTCGGTTGACTTTAGCTTAAAAGAAATCTTTGCCAACATTGGTCAAAACACGATGTTGAGTTAACGACACCTTGATTGGTTTTAACTGAGTTGATGGCGCCTTGACTAAGGCTGAGCCAAGGAGAGAGTACAAATGGAAGTGACATAAATTTGAACATATGAAAAGTTTGAATTCTTACTTTTGCTGAAATTTGAAATTCAAATTACTCATAAAATTTTAGAATTTCAATTTCTTTTCAAATTCCTTATTAAACAACATATTTTATCATAAAATATTTCAAATTCTCTATAAAAGTATATTACCTTCTTAAAATCCCCATTCACACACACTATTAACTCATTTGTTCTGTCATGGGTCAAGCTGATATTATCTGCTATATCTTTTCCAGATATTTGGACCAGAAAGTAGTGGGAAAACCACCCTAGCTCTTCATGCTATTGCAGAAGTGCAGGTAACTTTTCTGTTTGGAGTTTTTCAAATCATTAATTATTGATCATGAAGAATCACTTAATATAAAAAAAGAATTCTGGATCAATATGCTATTTTTTTATGATGTGCAGAAGTTAGGAGGCAATGCAATGCTTGTTGATGCAGAGCATGCTTTTGATCCTGCATATTCTAAAGCATTAGGAGTGGATGTAGAAAATTTAATTGTATGCCAACCTGATCATGGCGAGATGGCTCTTGAGAGTAATATATTTGCCTTTAATGTGATTGTGTTCAAATGGAAAAGATAATATTTGCGCTGTCCATATTGCAATAGCAGGGTGCTGTTTGGTGTCTATGAATTGATTGAACTTTCCATATTATAGTTGCAGACCGAATGTGTAGATCTGGAGCCATAGATCTCATTTGTGTGGATTCTGTCTCAGCTCTCACTCCACGAGCTGAAATTGAAGTAAACAACTACTTTTTGATTTTAGGTACTCCTGGTTATAATTTAAGGAGTGCATTTTTTTAACTAGATTTTTCGTTTAAATGCACAGGGGGAGATTGGAATGCAACAAATTGGATTACAAGCTCGTCTTATGAGCCAAGCTTTGCGTAAAATGTCTGGGAATGCATCTAAAGCTGGTTGCACTCTTATATTTTTGAATCAAATAAGATATAAGGTACTTGTGTTTGATTAGTCTAACTTTCCTTTTGGATGACTGCATACATTTCGTTATGACTACGGTAAATTCCAACTGCTTCCTCAATCAATGGAGTTCAATGTCTATATTTGATTTTTTAAACCTCTAGTTTTTTTTTTTTTTTTTTTAATTTACTTCTGTAGATTGGTGTCTATTATGGAAATCCAGAAGTGACCAGTGGTGGGATTGCATTGAAGTTCTTTGCGTCACTTCGGCTAGAAGTTCGTCCTGCAGGGAAGATAAAGTCTGTAAGCTCAATAACACCATCATAGCATAATCTTTTATATCATCTTAAACCTTCCTGTTTCCCAGAGGCATCTCAACTACAAACTATCAGCAGTTTTACTGAAATTATCTTTTTGACTGCGATGTCAAAGTTGTTTGAATGAAGCATCACTGGTTGCATTTTCATTTTGGTTTCAATTTCTTTTAGGCTAAAGGAGATGAAGAAATTGGCCTTAAAGTTCGTTTAAGAGTACAAAAGAGCAAGGTAAGCGACAATATTTGTAAATTTTGAAGTTTTCTGTTTAAAACATTTCTGTTCATTTTTTATAGTGCTGCATAACATAATCCCTTGAAACTTGACCTTTATTATACTTTCCAAAGTTAGCAATTTTGATTCATTTTTACTTGTCATTGATCAGTCTCTCTGTTTCTTGTGATAATTTATTCTAGATTTATTGTGACAGTGTATAAAAATTGGATAGCAGTGTGACACTTTTGAATCTGCTATTATCTCCTGAGTCTCTTTTGATGGTTGTTCTTGTTACTCTTGTTCTTCTTTTATGTCTTCTAGGAGATTCAACACGACGATTCCTCAGCTGTGTGACACTTTTAAGTCTGCTACATTATCTCCTGAGTCTCTTTCAATGGTTGTTCTTGTTCCTCTTGTCCTTCTTTTGCGTCTTTTAGGAAATTCAACATGAGGACTCCCTCTTCAAACATACCAGTGATACCAATAATCCATTGTGGAGCATGAACATGCCGCTGTTCCTGCCTGTGAGGCCATGCCAGACTCTTCCCCAGTCCCAATTCCTTTACTGGACTCTGCCCTTCCACTTATTCTTCATGTAACAAGCCATCTTCACTACATCACAAACACTAACGGAAAATTTCAGTTTTAGACAAAACTCCTTGCTAATTTATTGTGAAAATGAGTAATTCTTTTTTCTTTGCTCCACCGAAACAACATACATCCAAAGACATAGGAGAATTAAAAAGGAAATGAAGGAATTTGTTGATAAAGTACTGATTGTCCATGACAAGTAATGAATTAAAACTATGTGCCTCATGTCTCTACTACTCAAAAATAAGAAAAATAACCTTGATAGTATAAAAAAATAATTGGCCATTCCTAATTCTAGGAATCAAACACCTTTGAAGGATCATACTCATCGTAATCAATTCCCATGGTCGGAACGTGGCTAGGACCTGGTTCCTCGATAAGCAATACAAATTTCTGGTTAGTTACAGGTAGTACTTACAAAGGTGCTTCCTATCAACACCTTCAGTAAAATTAAATGTGAGGTCCCACCAAGCAACCTTTTAAAGACCATTACGGAGGGGTTCTACCAACCTCTAATATGTCCATGCATGAGGTCCTATTGAGAAACCTCATCTGTGGGACCAATATTTGAAGATAAGGGAGACAAAGTATCCCAAGTAGTAAGCATGATGGAGTAGAGAAAAAGAAGAGGCCATGAGACTCATTCAATGACAATCATCTGTCCTAAACTCTAGGCATGCGTGGTAGCAATGTCTTTTGTAAAGGTAATTAAACAGTAATGGGATTGGTTAGTGGTTAGTGTTGATCCCCTTGGACTAGGTTTGGGAATCATTGGCATAAGCAAATGTAGAAAAGGAAAGAGAAAATGAACAATTACCAGAAATGTGGTTAAATGCAGAGTGTCAACAATCCAGGACCAAGGGAAGAAGACTAAGAGATGCTAGCAAATGAGTTACTAGTGTGTGCAATTGAAACAATAGCGCTAGTGTTTTGGTGGTTCCCATACTATTGATAGCAAGTACATGCTAAATTACATGGCTTAGGCAATTCCTTCAACAACTTCACTTTGGAGACATTGAAGATACTGAACCTATTTGTGACAATCAAGTTGCTCTCCACATTGAGTCAAAACAGATCTTCAATGAATGTACTAAACACATAAAGATAGTCTGTAGATTTGTAAGAAAGGTTTGTGAAGGGAAATTACAACGGACTTTGTTAGCTGTAGTGACCAACTGGTCAACATGTTCACAAAGTCATTTAAAGGATCATATGCTGTCTATATTTTAACAAGCCTGGTTCATATGACATGTTTGCTTCAGCTTAAGGTGGGAGTGTTGTAAAAATATTTTTGAATGAGGACATCTATTACATGCAAATATGGAAATATAGGTTACTACAAATTAGGGATTTTGATTGGTTCTTTGTATCCATGATTTATTCTCGTGTGCCCTATTATAAGATTTTAAATATAGCATATGTATGGTATACAACACAACATTAAGAGATGTCACTATTATACAAAGCACTAACCCCTAATTTCAAATTAGGAGATATAATAAAATATGGAAATCAATCCTGAGTTCATCTAAGGTGCTCTAAATTACTCTAAAGATAAAACCAAGATATTTGGAGATATATCTTTGATATTTTAGCAAATATTATGCTGTATTTTCATTGACTTTAAACTATGTTTAAGAGGTCCTTAACTCAATAAGTTGTTGTAGGTATCAAGGCCTTACAAACTAGCTGAATTTGAAATTATATTTGGAGAGGGAATCAGTAAGCTGGTGAGTCTTGCAGCATAAAAGCTTTAGACCTGTTAGTCTATATCATTATTTTAACTCTTTCTTTTGAATGCAGGGATGCATTTTAGATTGTGCAGAAATGACGGATATTGTTTTAAAGAAGGGCTCTTGGTACAGCTATGGAGACCATCGGTACTGTCTCTACTTTCTGAATCTTAGTACTTATTTTTTACTTATTTAATGATCTCTTTCATTGTTCTCTCTGTTATCTGGGTGTGTCCTCCAAATTAAGGACTTAACAATGCAATAATATATAATGTAAAATTTATTAGCAAGCTAATCAGTTGTGAAACAAAAGTTGGTTTTTCTTCAATGCCTTCTTCTCTCCCTTTACCTTGTATTCCCCATTCTTTGTCCAAATGGTTGGTGGGTTGTTTTTATATGTAAGTCTGCATGGTTTAATGTTAACCATCCAATTGGTGTCTTGAAACAGGTTGGGACAGGGAAGGGACAAAGCAATACAGTACTTAAAGGAGAATACGAATCTTTTAGAAGAAATTGAAAAGGTTGCATTATCTGAGCCTGTTATATGCTATTATCGACTTTAAAATTAGATCTTATGCTGTATATTCTTTTGTATCTTAAAATTATAAACTGCATGTGTGCTTGCTTCCTGATTATGTTTTTATACTAGTTTGTCTATTGTCGGTAGAGAATGTAATATCATATGATCTTGCCCAGAAAATTTATGGTATAAATTGTGTACCCGGTTTTATGCTGTTTGTAATCTATATGTCTCCAAATACATCTGGTCACGAAGTGGTGAAGCCTACTGGGATTGGCAATTGTTGTTTGGACTCATCGAAGGTCTTAGTTAAAGCCAAGATCTTTAGTCACTGATGGTATGTTTGGAGTTTGATTTAGTCATGGTCAAAGCAGTTACCATTTTGATGGTAGATTTCAGGGTTGAGCTTCATTTGATCAAGCAACAATTTGTTTTTGGGTTACATAATAGCTATAAAGCATACATGCTGGACTACTTATGTCTCTTTTTTTGAGTTTGAACAAGAAGCAAGGATTTTGTTGTGAGTATCATTGATCTTTTAGAATATACAAAACTATATTGTATCTTGAATATAGAAAGATTTATAGGAATTTGTCTTATGAGCACATGCATGATTTTATATTTATAAGGAATAGTAATGATACAGTAGTAGGAAACAAAAGAAACATAAAACATACTCCTTAAAATTAAGACTATACAATATTTCCCCATTTACACAACCGTATCTTTAATACCCTCCTCATGCTAAAGTGTATATGTCATACACCAAGCTTGTTACAATCTACGCAAGATCCCATGAAAGATTTTGTGAAAATATTGATCAGTTGGTCACTAGAGCTAGCAAAGTTAGTCGCTTTTTTTCTTGAGAGCAGTTACTCCCACGAAAGGACAATCTATCTTATGTGTATAGTTCACTTACGGAAGACTAGATTGGATGCAATATGAAGAGCAACTTGGTTGTCATGGATAGGTCAGTCCCTAAATATCTCCAAATTGTAACTACTGGAGATGTTGCTTAAGCCTTGTAACATGTAGGGCCTGTTTGGGAGCTTCTCCAAAAGGACTTCTAGAAGATTAAGAAGAAAAAAAAGAAATAAGTTCCTTCTTAGCTAAAATTAGTTTTTTCCCAAGTAAAAAACAAATAAGCTATGAGAGTACAAATGAGTCTATGCATAAGTTAATTTTAACTTGTGGAGAAGCTAATTTCAATTTAGTACTGAACTTCTCTGCTGGATCAAGCAATTGTATTTTGCATCTTAGTTCTCCATGAGATCAAATTCCCCCTACAAGAACGCATAACTATAGTTAGATCTCTTGCCATTAGGTTAACAAACAATTTAGCTGTCACCTTGTCTTCATATAGGAGTTTGCAACCTGGTGCATTCTTTATATGTCGCCATTATTTAGTATGTTGCATGTGTTGAAATGTAATGTTATTTTATTATTATTTCTTTTGTATGTACCCAGCTTTAGTTTAGGGTTCCAATTAAGTGCCTTGCCTCTTTCCACTGAGATATATATATATATATATATACACACACACACACATACATCAATAAAAAGGTAAAACAGTGTAAGTTTTATACACTGTACTTTCTCCATCTCATTTGTTCAAGTTGGTATCAATAGCCCTGGTCACCTCTGTCCACTATCTCTGGTAATCACTGCCCTGCTGCTGCTGTCCACCATCGGCTTTGTTCTGGTGAAATCGGTTATGTGCGTCTCGAGTAGTATGATCTCCCATGGCAATCAGTTGAACATGTCTTAGAAATTCTAAGCACTATATTTTTGCTAATGACATTCAACATCTCTTTGATGCAACTCAAAGAGTAGCCTCTCTCATTGGATAGACTCTAAATGACTTTGATATCATATTAAGAAGTAAATTTTATGTCTAACTCAACCTTATAAAACCAACTTATAAGATGAGGTCTGCACTCACTTATAAACTATGAAATGTCCTAATTTATAATTGATATGGGATCTCCAATATTATTAATACTTGGTTTTAGACTACACTGATCTTAGATTTTAGTTATAAGTAACTAGATTACTGTAATGGACAGTCAGTAAAAAAAAATTAGTTTTCCAGAAATTTAATGTAGAGAATGTTTGTTTCTCATGTTTGGTATATTTTTAAAAAATAACTCTCTCAGGAAACTATGTTTCCAAATTTTGTTCTACTATGTTACACACAATTATAGGATTGATGAAGAAAAGAAATGATTTATTTGCAGGTAGTTAGGTCTTCATTGGTTGATGGAAGTAACCAAGCAAGCCTTGCACACATGAAGAATAGTCCAGTGCTACATGAAGATGATGATATATTTGAGGAAAGTCAGTGATAAGGGACTTATTACTTGTTTGGGTGGTTGGTTCCAGAAACTGGGAAATTCTTTCTTCACAACAAATGTTAGTGGAGTTGGCTTTGATGGCTACACCAATTATTGGCTCATCCATCTTCATCCATTGGTAAGTGTTAAGGAAACTGATGGCATGAGACATGCACAAAAGGATAACAGTGAAACATAGGATTTTTAAGGACTGATTTTCAACTCAAAATGTTCTTGAGTCCCAAGTAATGCAATCTAGATTTTTATATTTGGTTTCTGTTATAGCTGAAAAACCTCTGATTCAAAAAACTCTGGTTAAAATTAGATTTTATTCTGATAAAGAATGTTAATTAATTTCATTTAGTTTTCTTGATTTCATAAAATAAAATATATTTTATAAATTATCCTTATTGGAGATGGTGTTTAAGTTTAAATGTAAGTAGTTTTTTTTTTAAATAACTGCATTAGACAGTACTAGGAAAATTGAAATTTATTTATATTTAAATTCACTAAACATGACATTTTATTTTCTAGAGGTGTAGAAAATTTATTATTGCTTCCCATTTTTGTTATTCTTTTTGGGTTGTTGAGCTATTCTGCTGGTAGGTTCACTAATTGGGGAGTTTCTTCTTGCACCTCTACATTTTTCTTTCTACACCCCTACATTTTTCTTTCTACACCTCTACATTCTTTTAAATACTTAAATTATCCTTAAATAGTTTTATGTGATTTTGGAATAGGGTTCCATAAGCAAAAAAGTGATTTTGGAATAGGAGTTCGTAAGCAAAACGTGTTTCTGGAATAAGAAATCCAGAATACAAAAAGTCATTTTGAAATATCTTTTTTGGAATACATTTTTTTGATTTCTGGATTGGGAAATCTGGAATTAATAAAATGTATTTTGAAAAATATATTCCATAGAGCAATTCGGAAGTCATTTTTTAAAAGGTAAAACAATCTTCTTTGAAAATGATGGGTGCAAGAAGACATTTGTTAGGGTGCAGGAAGAAATCGATTTTTTTTTTTCTTTTTACATCCCCTAATATCATAACACTTGTTGTCAATATAAAATTATATTTTACAATATGAAATTTGGGAAATTTTTAGATAATTTGAATTATAAAATCTGATACTATAACTTAATTACATAATCTTGATCTTGATTAGATAATCTAAAATTGTTTTTATGTAATTTAAAATAAGATTTTGGATTATACAATTCAGAATTATTTTATATTAAGTAATATGATATTTTTTTTTTATAATTTGAAATATGTTATGATAAAGGCATGCTCATCCTTTCCACTTAAAAAAACTTGATGATGGTTTATTTTACCTTTCGGTAAGTGGACCAAGTAGTAATGTTTGACAAGAACTAAGAATAAGTATATAATGGGAAGAAGTCCAAGAACTAAGAATAATAAGAATAAGTATACAATGGGAATGGGAAGAAGTTGAAGTATAATAAGGTGTTGAGTTTGAATAGACTTTGTAACACATGCACATAATGAATCTCTTGTTTTGCATTAATGTTAGAGTGGTAAAAACTAACTATTATAAATCAAATCAGATAAGAAGAAAATATACTTACGTATTGAATCAAAAGAGTACAAATGAGTATATTGTTTTTCAATCTCAACAAAGAAAAATTTAGCTACTTAAAATGATAAACGTGATACAATTAAATCCTAAGTACCTAGCACATGAATACATTCTTGTATTTTAAAAGTAAGTTTTCGCTCTTTATTCTTCCTCCTTCTTTCTTTCGTTTTTTATCAATTTGGTGCAATTTACAACCTAAATTCTTGAAATAGGTAAAAAATAAATATTTCCATAATAGATAAGTCGTGCACTAACATGCATGAGATTGTATAATAGAAGTCGTGTTCAAGGTTCACGTTTCAGTATGAACAAGCTTTACACAGAAATTGTGAATGATGCACACGAGATTGATTAACAATGAAATCGTGAGTGTGGAAGATGACTTTTGTTGAACACGAAATGTTGAAATCGTGCTTATCATGCACGACTTTTGCATTTCTAAGTTTTTTTGCACTTTTTTTCTTATAAAAAACAAAGTTGTTTTTTGTTATTTTGAATGATGGAATAATTATTGAATGAATAGAAAATTGTAGTAATGGAATAATTTAAGAAAGATTAAGTTGTTTTTTTAGTGTAAAATGAATTTAATTAAAATTGATTTTAGAAACCTAAATTGTACACTTGAAAAATTAAACCATAAACCTAAATCTTGAACTTTAAAACCTTTTAAAAGTTAAAAGTATAACATGTAAACACAAACCCTAAAACTGAAAAAAAAAAAACATAAATAGTACGCTAGAAAGGATAAATTTTAATCGAAAATGGTAAGAAATAATATAACTAAGTTTAAGACGGGTGGGATGAATGGAACTTTAAAACCTTTTTGCAAATTTAAAAAATTATAATCTTTCTTATATTGAATCATTAGATTGAAAGATTCACAGATAACCTTTTAACAAGTTAATTTTCTAAACTAATTGATAACAACTAATTAGTGCATAAATTAAAAGATCAAGGACGAGACAACAGAAAATTTATACTGGTTTATTCTTTTTCGAGAATTACTTCTTATAGTTATATGCTCAAACTTATTAACAAAAGAAAATATTACAAAATATTAAAACCATTTTCTTGCATCCTACCAGAAAAGGCTCAATATACAAAAGTAAAACTGTATTACAGAAAACAACATTGAACACCATGTCTAGCAAAACACAAGAAATCCAACCAAGAACCCCTAACCAGCAAAAATGTCACAATTACACCTAAACCAAATACAACACATATGAAAACTTCTTGATGAACCCAAAAGATCTCCAATATTTGCTAAAGAAAACTTCAAGAACTAAGTTTCCAAACTCATAATTATAACTTTCATTATTACAACATCCATACGAAAATTTTCTTCACAAGAAATTTACCCTCAGAACTCAAGAATGATATTCAATCAACATGCATTGAGGTGATTTTTCATATTCTATTTTAATAATAATAAAAAAATTATTTTTTATAAAAAAAATAAATATTTGAGCGGGCAATACTATTAATACAATTATATTAATTATTTGACAATGATTGTAATAATAAAAAAATGCATACTAGTTATAACTGAAAAACTAAGATACATGGAAAAGCTTTTAAGGACGCAGCCTTTCTTTGAATTATCTAATTTCATTTATCTTTTAATTCTGGATCAGATTTTTATAACGTTTTAGTATTTAATTTTTTTTATTCTTCCAAATTAAAAAGAAAACAATTTAATCTTTAAAAAATAAAAATCTAAAAACTTAATTTAAGGAACATTTTTTTTTACACTTTAATTCCCTGAATAGTAAATTTAATATATTTTTTTAAATCTAAGCTTGGAGATAAAAAAGTAGAATTCACTTCAATTTTTTAAACTAAAAGGAATTTTAAGTCTTTTCACGTGATTTACATAATTGGATGAAGATTGTGAATTATTTTTTATATTATAAATTTCATTTATCGTTATTTAACATAAAAAAAATATTTCTTAATGTATGTTATGTCCTCTTACTTTTCCGATAATATTATTCAGCACTTATTTTAATGGGATTTAGTTTCATTTTAGCATATTTGACTGTTAAACTTGCAGACTTGAGAAACCACTTTTTAAAATATATATGTAATTATTTTTCTTGTCCAATAAGTTTCATAACTGAAGTGATATATTGTCATTTGAGCACTTCTTTGAATAAGAAAAATAATAATATTTTTCTTTTATTAAAAAATTGTTTGAAAAAAACAATTGTCGTTTAAACGATGTCTTGGTGAGATATATTTTCTTATATTTAAAATTTGTTTCAAATTGTTTTAATATTTGAAAGTATAATTCTTTATAATTTCATTTATATAATGATATAAATATGTAATGGGATAAGGTTTGTATTTTATTATCTTTATCTAGATAATTAATGAAAATAAATCAATATTGTATATTATATATTATTAGATATTCAAGAAGAAAGAGATGACTACGGCACTTAATGATGACATATTCATGATTACATTTGATGACGTAGAGGATGATGAGGGTACTTTCAACTATTTTATAGTGATTAAATGTAAATATTAATTAATTTTTAAAATAATTTTCAGTAAATTTGTATTGAAAATTAATTTTTGTATTTAATTAAACATAATAATAATAATAATTTATCTTAAACAATTTGATTTCTTTTAAATAATTAATCATATTTAATAATAATTTGTTAAATTGGTTCTAAATGTTTTATAAATCACATTAATAACATAATAATTGATTATATTTATTTATAATTATTTTAGTATTTAACAAAAATGGTTTTCAAATCTCTTTAAAAAAGTACAACTATAGTTTTCATAATTAACAACTGTTCTTAATTGCTTGTGGAAGTTTTAGATATTTTTCTTAAATGAGAGTTTTTTTAAGATGTTGGAATTGAAAAGTGATTCATGTCTCATGTAAAAATGTTTTGATGACATTGTTTAAAGATAAAGATGCTCAAGATGTCTAGATATGTCTAGATAGTTTTGATTTTCATGGTTTGTTTGTTGTTGAGTGTTTCACATGTAGTATTCATAACATTATAATTGGGAACCAACCATACTAAAATGAATTAAAAATTAAATGAGTTTTTAAAAGTGAAAAACAAATGTTTTCAAAAGATTTTAACTTTATTAATTGATTAAGTTTTAGTACAATTGATTAGTTAGTTCCTAATGAAATTTAGAATAGGATAATTGATTATCTCTTTAATAATCGATTAAACGAGAGAGTTCGAAAACCATGTTACAAGATATTAATTGATTACACTATTTCATAATCGATTAAACATTTTTATTTGCATTAATTGTAAAGTGAAAATAATTAATTAACACATCCATAATCAGTAAAAAAGAAAGTGTTAACTGTTTTCAAATTCAACTAACAAAAATTTTATATCAATCTTTTATAGAACTATTACAATCACAAAAGCAATTCAAATTTTGATATTTTAAGAAATTTTCATATTCTCAAATTGTGCTTACAAGATTTGAGATTCCATGTATTGTTGTACAGAAAAAGAACCTTGTATGCTTCAGTTGTGATTATTTTGGTAAACTCTTTCTTTATCTCCCATAATAATAAGTAATGTAGTGATCTTGTTAAGAAATTTAGCATGAATTTCTCCAAAGAAGTTGCAACACCAATGGTGACAAGTGGTAATGTGCCTTCACAAGGATGGGCCTCGATCGATATGGTCAAAGGTGTCGAACCTCGTGTTATTATAGTAATACAAATGGTTTAACATGTTTGATTATGGATTAATCTCATACTTAATTATTTGTTAGTTTCCAACATGTATTCGATAAGCTTCCTAGATCTCTTCAACCGTGCAAGTCTTAGACCATGTCAATCTTGTATCTGTATATAGTTTCAATTATGCACATCTTTCATTTTTCAATGTATATGGTCAGTGTTTTCGTGTAGTCGATGCACATCTTTCACTTTTCATTGGCTTTCTTTACCGTAATTGCACTTGTCAGACAAGTAGTATACCAAGCTTCTCGAATGAATTTGACGTTGATAAACTTATCAACCTCCTCTTTCGCTGTGTTCTTCTTTTCTTCTTCTAATTTTCTTTTTTTTTTTGACATTGGTCGTGCTTCCTTGTAATTGAGAGTTTGTGTATGATAAATCTCGGGATTCACACCCAACATATCTGATATCATCCATGCAAATAAACCGACATTGTCTTTTAGGACTTTAGATAGCATCTCAGCCTCAGACTTGGTTAAAGAGGTTCTTAACCTAGTGTTTTGTCTTTCATTCTTGAGCCACAATAGGGTGGTGTCTTCGTCGATCTCTACTGAGAGACCATTATTTAATCTTGGGTCGAAATCATTCATGGCTACCATATTGTCCCTTTTTGGTCATGGCCATTCATGGTTTAGAGATGGAGGTGTGATCCTTAAATTGGTGGCATAACATTCTCTTGTTATCCTTTGGTTCATGACATGGACCGTGATGATGTCACTTGACGCAGAGGGAAATTTATTGCTAGTTAAGGTGTTGTTATGATCGCCCCTAAATTTTTTAGAGATGATCTCCCTAAGAGAGTGTTATCCAAGGTGTTAGTGTTGACAATTAGATAACGAATCTTGATAGTTTTGCTTCATAGACCACCTTCATCAAACTTTGTATACAAGTCAATGTAACATGTTGTATCTACCTTTTCTCACGAGAACCCTACAATCTTATCATAAGAGTGCATATCCTTTTTTGAGGATTTGTAGCTTCTGGAACATCTTCTAATAGAGGATGTCCACCGAGCTTCCCTGATCGACTAGGGTTTTCATAACTGCAATTTTTTCTATTTATATCGTGATGACCATTGGGTCATCCAGCATAGGGTCTATGGCCTTCAAATCGACATCAATGAAGGTAACGGGCGACATTCACTTTCAGGGGGCATGATGCCACAACATTTAATGATTGTACTATCCAGAGATGTCGTTTTCTTGTGGAAGTCGACGCTTCTCCCTAGCAAACTCCTGCGATGGTGTTAATGACACCTCATAGATGTGTTTTTCGGTCCCTCTCTTTCTGTGTTAACTGGGAACATTGGTTCAACCTATGTTGTTCTTTGTCATCTTGTGCAAAATCGCTTTAATGGTTATGTTCGTCATGACTCGGGAGAGTGCATTTTCCCTTCGCCTAGGCAAGTGACCAACTATCTGATATCTGAAATCCTTCACAAACTTTTGTAGGTGGCCTGCCTATATTAATTTCTTGATCTTGTATTTTAAGGCCAAGCACTCCTCGGTGGCATGACCAAAATTCCATGATACCTATAGGGTTTGTTGGTGTCAACATTTGGTAGGGTGGGTACTTTCTTGGGAGTTGGGATAAGTTCGACACTAAAGACATCTTCAAGGATTCCAATTCGGTATGCATTCACGGGGGATTACAAATAGAATCTTGGTCCCCGATGTTCTCTTTGCCTCACAACATGATGATTTCGACCTGATCTCTCCTTTTTTTTGTGCTTTTTCTTAAGTATCATCTCATTCATTACTTTACTTATGAAGTCGTACAACTCTTCTAGTTGCAAGAATTTCGCGACTCATTGTCATAGTTCGTCTAGGCCAACCACTATTTTTTTTGCACAGGCTATCTATGAAAGGTCTCAATCTCAAGGTTGTGACTATATGGTGCATGACTACTTCGGGGTTATGGTTGCAGATGTTCAAAGATACCTTCCCAAAAAATTTGTAAAATGTCTTAATGACTCTCCCTTTTTCTCTTGAATATTTTCTAGGGCAATGAACGTCAAGTGATGTGATTAGATGGTCGCAATGTGTTCCAAACTTGGCTACAAACATGTTGAAACAGTCAATCAAGAAGGGTGGAAGCCTAGTGAACTAACTCAATGTCACCCTTTAAAGATGTGAAAAACAAGCGACATAGGCAAGCTAATTTGGATCTCATAGAAATTTGAATTCGTAGTTCCATCATATTGGTCAATTGTTAGGCCTTTCCAACTAGGTGGGAGCATGGCATCCATTATGCCATCTACAAAGAGAAGTGGTGAAGTGCCTCCTACAACACTTAATAGTGCAAGTAAGAGTATCATACTATCTAATTAATAAATAATAGTTATTTATATCTATTATTAATAACTTTAATTTAAATATTCTAAAGAATTGCTTGACCCAGGAGAGTCTCTCTACAATAATGTAGCCTCTCTAAAGACCAAGGGCCCTAATATCACAGTCATTCACATGCTCTTCTTAAGCCATCGTGATCCACTTAAAATAAATGATAATTAAAGAATTATTTAAAATTTATGAAAATGAAATTATTTTAAAATTTATAATTTACTATACAATTTTATTTTTTTTAAATACTAAGTGGAACTAACCAAGAAAGCAAGTTGCAGACGTAAAGAAATGAATATTGAGTGTTACATCATCAAGATGACATAATATATATTTGAGAAAAGTCAATGATAGGGTTTCTGATGGCTTCAAGAAGTTTGGTTGCAACTTCACAACTCAAACTATTATCATAAATAAAAACAACTACTTATTATTGAAGCCATCAATTCTTGTAGGTATGCTTCTAATTCTAATATTTTATCAATAAATTTACATTTAAGTTATTATACTTTATTGTTAAAATTTATTTTACATCAATAGATTATAGCACCCAAAAATAATACAGAATAGTACACACATAATATATATATAGTAAATTTTTTATTAATATAATATAATTTTATTTTTTAATAATAAAATGAATATTTTTTTAAAAATGATTAAAATAATAAGTAACGTTAAGATAATATGATTTTAATTAAAATTTGATTATATTGTGTGGTGTTGAGACGATTTCAATTGGTGCCATCTTAATTCATATCATTTTGATATTTTGTCATATTTTATCTATTTTTTAATTTTTTTTAAAAAATATCTATTTTAATAATTAAAATATAGAATTACACCAAAATTAGTGAGAAATATCTTCACGTTTCATAAAGTTATACTTCTACAAATAAAAAAATTATCAGATAGATAATTAATGTAAAAATATTTTGGAATGTTAGTTTATTTCTTTTAGAGTTTCGAAGAACAACTAGATTCAGACAAAAGTATTTTTAGTGCTAAACATGTTATAATGAATAATAAGCAACCTCAAGATCTTAAAATTATGTTGTGGGTTTTTTTATTTATAATAACTTAACTTTCGTATTTAGATTTTCATAATTATATTTTTAACAGTATAAAGTTAATCTTCAAACTGCATTATTATAATAAAAAAAATTAAATATTTAAACGATGTAAATGGATTTACGCTCAAACAAAAGATAGTAATAAATATAATATAAAATATACTGGTGAAAGTTGTACGACCTATCACATGTATCAGTCTCTATTATTGGGTCGACCAATGTCATGAACTATATCAATGGGCCGATCAACACCTCAAATCCAGTTACGCTTAAACATAGTCAATAAAGCTAATTCACGATTAAGAACTAGGTAATGCATCCTTAATCGCGGTTCAACTCCCTAACATGGTCCAATAAGGAAAGTCCACTAAAGGTAATATAAATAGCACACATTTCAAGGTCCAGGTACGTCATCATCTACCGTGCTCTGACAACCGAGTGTCGAACACCTTTATTGACTTGAGCATCAGATTGCCTTCTGCAGGTACCATCCGAGTCTGTATTACGACGACAAGTAAGGAGAAGAAAGAAGCTAGCAAAGAATGAAATTGAAGTGCACTACGACCAACCGACGAAGATAAAGAAAAATCTTCTCAATAATTCTCTAGAGCCAGCCCGGTTCTCGAATACATAAAAATGTAAAAAGTGAGTAAAAGGTCAACAGAAAATTGAAAAATCTAATATTATATTAATTTTGTTTTTGTAAGACACTAATTTTTCACCACGGCTTGTGTTAATTGGAATATCAATTTAGTGTCATGGATTTTATATAAAAGAATCTAATGAAGCATCACATCACATCACATCTTCATCTAGTCATTTTATTTTCTAAATTTCTAAATATTGTTCCAAAATTGAAAACTATCAATATTTTCAAATAACTAAATTTACTCAAATTTATCAAGTTAAAAAGTAGTCTAGTTAATTTTAATTAACAAAAGTATAATTAATTTGGTTAAGAGTGAACTATATTTAATTATAATACTCATTATTTAAAGAATAATTTTTTATCAATAATAATTTTGATAATTTTTAAAATATACAGATTACATAAAGGGTTTTTATCATGATGGGTTATTTTTTATGCTTTTTACCAAAATGGGGTCTATTTTAAAAAAATTACAAATTTAGGCAAGTCGTATCAATTCGGCACGACTTCATATGCACAAATCGTCCCAATTAGACACGACTCTGCGATGTCATACTGAAGTCGTGCCAACTTGGCACGATTTATGCTCTGGTCATACTGAAGTCGTGCCAACTTGACACGACTTCTACCGCGTCATATTTTTTTAAATTTTATTTTTTATATATTAGGTAATAAGTTATGTAATGTTAAAAATTAATTTGATACATAATTTTCTAAGAGCGTTAGTTTTAAGGAACACAAAATTGGATAATCGTGTATGGATCATGTTTGGATAATAAGCTTATTCAAACTTTGAGCCATTAACTCCTAAGGACATTGTCGCCTGACATGGTTTCCCACTAGCCAAAAAGTATATTTTGATATTTAATGTCTCATGTGGGCAAATTTTTTGATATTTTAATATTTAATGGCACCGGACATGATCCATACACGATTATCCAATTTTTTGTTCCTTAAAACTAACACTCTTAGAAGTTACGTATCAAATTAATTTTTAACATTACATAACTTACTACCCAATATATAAACAATAATTTTTTTTTAAAAAAATGACGTGGCAGAAGTTGTGCCAAGTTGGCACGACTTCAGTATGATAGGGCAGAAGTCGTGCCAAGTTGGCACAATTTCAGTATGACATGGCAGAGTCGTGTCAAATTGAAACAATTTGTGCATATGAAGTCGTACCAAATTGACACGACTTGCCTAAATTTGTAATTTTTTTTAAACGAACCCCATTTTTGGTAAAAAGAAAAAAAATAATCCATTATGGTCAAAAACCCTTACATAAATCATGATTTTTTAAAAGGGTACAATTTAGTATTTGAAATGTAGAAAATGTTAAATTTTTATATTGATGACCAATTTATGGTATATATGTGAGGATAAACTTCACTTTAAATAAATAATTTTATTAAGATGAATTAGACTTAAACTCAAATTTTTAGTTTATTTTGGACAAAACTATAAGCTACTATCTCATATATTAATAAAATTAAAAACATTAAATAATTAAACTATTAATATATTTATAATTTATTTATATTTTAAAAGAATACAACTATTCATTTCTTACATAAACAATAAAAGGTATTTTTATTTAAACAATGATATCTCAAGATCGGAAGCTCCAAAGAAACTAAAATGTTAGATCAAGATAAACCAAAAGAAATTAAATGTTTTTATAATGACCAACAAAATAACAAATTCCATTTATCGTTTTTAATATTTATATTTTTTTAATTATTTTTAGTTTCAAAAATACTGTTGATGCCATTTTATTCTACTGTTCAAAACGTTCTTTAAAATACTTTCTGGACTAAAATAGTAAAATAAAACTTTTCTAAAAAAGTTTAAAATAATTTTTTTTATTAATTAAATTTAAATCCATATTTAAGCCTTTTTGTTATAATCTCTTCCTTCAAGTTGTTGATATTTTGATTATAAAAAATTGTTGATGTTGAATATTGACCACGTGCACATGAAGCCTGCAGCGATCATCTCACCTAACGAAAGTATGTGGCACAAGCAAGTTGAAAAATAATTAAACATTTTTGTTGATAAAATATTCACGCACTTAAAAAATTAAATCAATTACTGTAATTAAATAATTATTAAATTATACACAATAAGGAAGGTGACTCTGGGAAAGAGTACAACTGAAAAGTACAAACTCTTATGTGATTTCTTTTTTAAATTATAATACTATTGAAAAGTTCAAAACAAAGGAAAAAATTCTAGAAAACAGATATCAAATTAAAACAGATATAATTACCTCATGTAATATAAATTTAATTTTACAAATAAAGAACATATTTAAGTTTTGAATTGAAGTGAAATCGTATATAAATATAAATATATATAAAGGGATGTCACAATTGATCTGCGACTGTGCAACCCTGCTTGCATAAGAAAAATCTTTTATAAAAGCTACATGCATAATAATTTTGTTTTAATGTTTCATATGTTTACATTACTCAACCATTTAAGTTAAATAAAGATAAGATTAACATCTAAATTAAATAAATAAATATGTCAAAAATAAATCTTTCATAAGGAAATATAAAAAGAAACTATTGTCTAACATACTAAAAATCCATAAAAACTTTTTGATTAATCATCATCTTCTTGTCTTACTTTCGAAACATTTTTATTGTTGTTCAATTTCAATAATATTAAAATCTAGTTGATTTTTGTTGTTGTGAGTTAAGCGGGTTAAACACTGTATTGGCATACGGGAACAAGCCCCCCAGTCGAGGTCTAAGGGGAGTGGATCCCCTAGTTGAGGGGCGAAGGAACCTCTTCGACCTCACGGTGGACGCCATTGTTCCGACCTTAAGTCAATATAAACTGCCCTTAACCTCCATTCTTAAACGATGTGGGACTGTATTAGCATACTGGAACACTTATATAATATTTCAGTCAATATAGTCTAATATAATCCCTCAATATAGTCTCCAGTAGTCTCACACTACTCAAGACAATCTTTTAAAGATAAAACTGTAACAAAATATCTACTTTTAAAATCGACAATATCTCTCAAATTTAAGATCAGAACAGAAAAATTCACTTTTCTTAAACCTAGCCAACTTCGACAAACATTTGCATTATAAACATATATCATAGAACGAGTATAATGACATATTCTAGCTTTCATATTCACAACTTTCATATAATAGTAATTCACGTGACAACTGAACTGTACAAAAATAAAATTTAGATTAAATTATTACCAGTATACTTTATACCTTTTTAATATACTCTCAACATTTCTATTTCTATGTACGATAAGTCAAAGTTTGCAACTTGACCGTTGGGAAACTAGTCTTTACAGCAATATATATATATATATATATATAGTTGTAATAAAATAATAAAGTATATTTAAATTTTTTAACTAATATTCAGAAGACAGTAGTTATGACTTGACTTATTTTTCAGAATTATCAAAGGTTAGTAGTTTGTTAATTTATTTAGAAAGTCAATTAATTGCATTGATAGAAGCGATTTCACATTCCAAACGCGGTCCCTTCACACTACGCGGCAAGATGTATTAATAAGCTGCACAGAGAATAGAAACCCACAACACCACATCATCGTAATAATCTCAGACACTGTTCCTTGTTGACCAAACCCAACCAACCCATTAACTCTCACCCTTTCTTCTCATCTCTCAGAAAAATCTTCTCTTTTTGGTTTCAATTTTTGTTCTTGTTTTCACTACTTTCCAAGGTTCGTTTCTGCCATGTAATGCACTTTTAGTTTCTCGTTATCCTTCTGTTATGGGTGTTCCTGTGGATAATCTTTTGCTTCATTTAATTTTTTACTTGTTCTCTAAATTTATGATTGGGCTCTTGATTCTCTCTCTTATAGTTTATTTTAGTTCCCGAGGAAGCCAAGTTCACATTTTTATTCACAATGCTCTTTGAGATTTGAAAAACAAGCACAAAATGAAGCACGAAATGCTCAAACTTGTAGTTTAGAGCAAGAGAACTGTATGAAAATTAGGATATAGGTGAAAAAAATGGTTTTCATTTAAGATTATGCTTTTCCGACATATGGAAATTCTGAATTCAGTGGTTGAGATACAGATAATTAGTTTAGTTAAGAATAGATGTGGAGAAGGGGGTTTTGGGTCAATTTTGGAGAAATAGTCATCTTTTCAGGAACCCTCTTGGAAGGCAGCAAAAGAAGAATGATTTTGGGGACTATAGATGCATCCTTAGTTTGTTTTAGCTATATGGCTCTGGGAACTGTCAAATATACTTGTTTTTTTGTCACCTGCGTCTTTCATAAAATTTTCAAACATGTTTTGCTTGAAAAGAAAGTATTTGTAATCAGTGAAAATCTGACTACTTGAACTGCAATATGATGCTGATGTTTGTGCATTTAATTTAGTTTAATAGAACTGATGATATCTTTGGAATATTGAAAAAAATGTTGGAGCCTTGACCATGATATTAGTTATTACTTTTTTACTTTTTTGTATGTTTCATCTGATATAGTAATTAGCAATCTGTGAATGTAGTTTGTTTGCTTTCATGTTTTAAGATCTGAAGTTTTAGCATTATGGTTATCATTATATTGGACTTCCACTTTATTATTCTAAGACAGACACTTCTATGTGGTTCTTCCAGGTGACCTTTTAAGTGGTTTAATTCAAAGATATTTATTCCATTTCATATTATTGGCCGTGTTCGAATACTTCATCCTCTAGTCATGACTTGCTTCCCATTCTCATTTAGTAGGAAAGTGCCTTCTGCACCAAAACTCGATCCAGATATTGATGAAGGTAATTTAACAATAATATTAGATTAATATGGGAACTGATAATATATTTTTATTTCACTTAGTTTCCGAACAATAGACTTCTCAAATTCACATTTGTTTCCTGATAACTGTTATGTTATAAATGACATTCAAAATTTGAATTATGCTATAAATGATATGTAAAACTAGCATTAAAAGTAATTATTCTTGGTCATTCAAATTCCTGCTTACTGAAAATAAAACTGATGGTTTTGAGTTTAATCTTTAACATAATCTAAGAATATTGTTGTAGAATCAATATACCTATGAAAAAATGCATAAAAAATCTAGTTAGAGTGCTTGATTTTGACTGAATATGTTTGTGAACAGAATTCTCAGGCATTCAAAATGTAAGAATCTTTACCTTCAAAGAACTAAAAGTTGCGTCTGACAATTTCAGTCAGTCCAATAAAATTGGGCAGGGTGGCTTTGGTTCTGTTTATAAGGTAATTTAGTAGCTTTTGAATATTGGTTGCATCATCGTATCCATTTGATTGATCATTATTTTTCTCTTCCTTTCCTTATCAGTGAAAACTTAACAATATTATGGTGGATGATCAGGGATTACTAAAAGATGGGAAACTAGCTGCTATAAAAGTTCTTTCAGAAGAATCAACTCAAGGGGTGAAAGAATTTATGACAGAGATTAATGTCATCTCAGAAATAGAGCATGAAAATTTGGTTAAGCTATATGGTTGTTGTGTGGAAGGGAAACACCGAATATTAGTCTACAATTTTCTTGAGAACAATAGCCTTGCGCAAACCATTTTAGGTAAATGCTTTGAAATTTTGTGGTAAAGTTTTCTGAGAAAATTTGAGAACAGAAATTCTATTGTGTCATTTAGAATATCATGGAGTTGTTATATTAATTTATTTTCCTTACCTATGCTTTCTGAATAAGTTATTTTCTCTTCAATTGCAGGTTCAGGTCACAATAACAATATTTTTGATTGGAAAACAAGATCTAGGATTTGCATTGGGATTGCACGTGGGCTCTCCTATCTACATGAAGAAGTAAAACCACATATTGTTCATAGGGATATAAAAGCAAGCAATATTCTCCTTGACAAAGACCTTACACCTAAGATTTCAGATTTTGGTCTTGCAAAGCTTATTCCATCATACATGACTCATGTCAGCACTCGTGTGGCAGGAACAATGTGAGTATTTTAATAAACATCCTGTGCATAAATTGGAAACTTTTACTTTCCTTTTCCTTCCCAAAAGTAAGACTTCATCTCTGTTGAATGGTCAGAAGAATTATATAGCATAATACTGAAAAATTTGAGAATGTTAGAATGTAATTGACTTTATTGATTCTGTTCAATATTTATATGAATTCATTTTGTTGTAAATTGGTGACTTTGAATTTTATGTTCAACTTACTTTAGATTATCTGTTAGTATTTTTCTTTAATCTTGACAAGGGATTCCTTTGGTTGAGCCTTTGCTCTGCAAGAGTTTTAGTCCATTAAATGCAGCACACACGAAATCTTGCTTGTTGTAAATTCATCATCAACCACTACACAACTGAGATCATTGAAGTGCTTGATAGAGATCAGGGATTCTTTTATTGAAATATACATAAATTGGTTGATAAATTTGTTGGAGCAATTCTCTTCCTCTTGAGTTGGAAATCCCACTTTGACTAGAGATATGGTTGAATAATACTTACTATATTGAAGTTTACTTTCTAAGATAGTGTCAGAATTTATCAGAATCTATCACAGCAAAATTGGTTGGACCTAGAGATTAATTGTATATTATGTCCCGTGTATTCATTCATAAACTTTCACTTCTCACATGATAAAGAGGAAAGCTTCTCTTCTCCTGTTACTGTTATTGACTTCCTTTACTTAATGCTGCATCTTTTATTTCAGAGGTTATTTGGCACCAGAGTATGCATTAAGGGGGCACCTGACACGTAAAGCAGATATTTACAGCTTTGGTGTACTCCTTGTGGAGATAGTGAGTGGAAGATGTCACACTAATACACGATTACCGATAGGAGAGCAGTTTCTCTTAGAAACGGTATGTCATTTCTATTTTCTTAGTTGTTTATTCACTGCCAAGTATGTGATAACATAACCTTTTATTGAAAGCTTCAAGTTGTATGGAAAATGTTGGAAAGCTTTAATTGTGTCTTCTATGGGGGTTGCCTTATTTGCAACCTCATCAGTGATGGCTAGTTCATACTACACTATCTTGTGTCTAACAAACTCAATTTTTGTGGATTTTAACTACCTTTCACCTGTGAAATTGGTCCTGCATGTATAGAAACTGTACAGAAGATGGTGAGTTTAAACAACAGAATGATTGTAAACCTTGATCAATAAATATGGAGCCTCTTCTGAGTTATTTTTTCTTTTCAGTTAACAAATTTTTCACGAGCTAAAATTAGCTTATGCAAATAAAAATTTAGAGAAGCTAGATGGAAAGCTTCTACAAATTAGCTTATAGAGAAGCTAAGTTTAATTTTTCTTATTTTTCTCCCCAAGAAGTGCTTATGAAGAAACTCATCCAAATAGGTCCAAGTTCTAGTCTCCACTAATTTTTTTGTTATAGAACTTCACTTTCTCTTCTTTCTACTTTAGTTTTCCATCCAAGCTCCATTCAATTGTGATTGATTAAGAAGTTATAAACCCCACCTTAAGGTGTACCTGATTGGAAGCCTCAACATTCAAATTTCTTTTGTTCCTTCAGCATGAAAAAACATTGAAATTTTAGAGTTATGCTTTAAATAGGGAACATTGAACCAGAAGTTGTGAGAGTCTACCTCTAGACTAAAATTATATTTGGTAAACCCATCTGACAGTTCTGATACTACTATCAAAAGACTGTATCATATCTGAAAGAATATTTGTTGTTTGAATTATCACATCTTCATATAATGTGAAATTTTTTAAAGTTGTTAATTTGTCTTTAAATAAATTTAAACTAAAGTGTCCTTTTCAATAATGATGGTCAAGAAAGGGATAAAATGCCCTAAATGAATTATATTCTTTTTTCACTTTAGGATTTTAGATAGACAAATTAGATTCATTTTCTTATATTTGACTAAACTTGTTTACATAAATCCTGATTGTGAATTTATATAATTCATATTGATGAAATAATATATAGATTCGTGTCTTCGTGTCTTACATTTTGAAGATTACACATGTTGAAGTGTCCGGGTCCGCATTGTGTAGTGCTGTATTGTTTAGTGTTTGTGCTACAAGTACTCATATTCTATGACATTAAGATAGTTTTCTACCAGCTCTTAATTTGAGCTTCTTGTTGGGTTCTCTCAAAAAATCTTAAGACAATAGGTTTACAAGTTTTTTCTTGTATATTGTTCATTTCATTCATTTCTACATAATGTGGGACTCTAACTTACACTTGATTAACATTTCTGTCCAGACATGGAAACTTTATCAGCAAAGGGAACTGGTAGGGCTTGTAGATGCATCCCTAGACGGGTATTTCGATGCCGAGGAGGCCTGTACATTTCTGAAAGTTGGACTTCTCTGCACTCAGGACACATCCAAACTCCGGCCACCAATGTCTTCTGTGGTGAAGATGCTCACTGGAGAAATGGACATTGATGAAAGTAAGATAACAAAACCAGGCTTGATTTCAGATTTCATGGACCTGAAAATCAGAGGAGACAAAAAAGATGTTGATAATGATACCAAGGGTTCATCTTCCTACAATGCATCCTCTGCTTCAGATAGCCAGGGTAACACCATGTCATATGCTGCAAGTGCAAGTACAACTGCAACCTTCTCTGTTAAATATGATCCAAGCTTGTAAACATTATTTGTCCATGGTTGCCACTTTGATTCCAAATTATTTCATTTTTCTGAGGTCTCCCTTTCCCTTGTAAATTTGCTGCGGGTGCCATAAATTTGTGTGTTAATATTTTCTTCTGTTCGTGACTAGGAAGTTTTGCCCAATGTACACTATTTTGTAAATATGAAGAACTTTGTTGTTCAGAAACCATGCAGGTATATAAGGGTTCAGAAACCATGCAGGTATATAAGGGTTCAGAAAATTACAAAATACTTGATTTCATGGTTTCATCCTCAAAAATATTTTGTTTCAATATAATCCTCAATATTAATATTCTGTCCTAATAAAATTGTAATTCTTTTTTATATTATTTTTTTTTCAATTAAGATTAAGTTCCTTCTCTATTAGTCATGTAAATTTCTTGATAGAAATAACTATTAAAATAAAGAAAAAAAAAGTGCAAGAAGGAAACATAATTAAGTAAATTTCAAATATGAATAGATTATTACATTAAATTATTTGAATTAAACAATTAAAGCATCAATTAGCTATCTAAATAAAAAAATAATTAAAAAAAATATATACCCGTGTAATATTTTGCTCGGTTAAGTAACCGTTACCTAACAGCAATAAACTAACAATATATTTGCCACGTGGCAGACCTCTACTGGTTAGCGAAAAGTTTGTTATTCTTTTTCGCGGGAAATTGTAACTCAAAGAAAGCTATAAAAATGGAGTGGGTTCAGTGATCAGTGATTTCTTTCAAAGTTTGGTCCAAATTCTGTTACAGTTGCTATCGTCTCTCTGTATCAAACAATCTTTCAGAATGTGGTGGTTTGGCAATTGGATTGACTCCTTCGATTCTCTGTAATTATTATTATTTATCACTCGTCTTTGCTTCAAGAACAGTGATATTTGGATTCGATAACCTAATCGATGTTTATCGTTTTTCTGTGTTTTTTCCTCTTTCGATTACATCTGAGTGATTAATGGTTATATTTGTGGTGGAGTAGGATGACACGTCTGGCATGGTGCAACATCTGCGATAAAGGCAGAGACGATTACAGTGAAACGTCGGCAATGAACTTGGAGATACTGGAGATGGCGGCGGAAGGTGGCTACGGGCGAGTGTACCGGTGCCTTGATCATAACAGCGGCGCACTCGTCGCCATGAAAGAGATCACATTAGTCGGAATGAGCCAGGGTGTTCCGTCTTCGATCATCCGCGAAGTGTCGTTCCTCAAAGACCTCTACCATGACAACATTGTCAGGCTGCTTGGAGTCGGATTCACCGAAAACAGATATGTCAATCTTATCTTCGAGCATCTCGATTTCGACCTTCATGAGTTCATTTATGACAGTCGTTTTTCCATGGATGCGTTGACTGTAAAGGTATGACAGTGCGCTTTTACTACTGTTTTATGAATTTGATTTTAATTTGTTCAGAAATGCATTAGGCATTGTTGGATGTGGATCTTTAAAGGATCTTTTGAATCTAAAGAAATTTTGCATTAAATGTGAATTCTGAAAGCAAACCTAGATTTAAATTGATTTTAGTTAGAGTTGATTTTAATAAAGTGATTTATGTTTGGATATTTCAATAAAAGGCATTTTGTTATAAAATTTAGAGTAAATTTTGTTCATCATCACTTTTAATTAAATTGTGATTTTGTGTTAAAATCAATTTTGCTTAGAATAACCTGACATTTATCACTGTTAAGAAGGATAAATAGATTGTATAGTGAACTGTCATTTAAGTTCTAAAATTATTAAAGTTCATAAAAATCTCTAAAAGGTTTAATTTGTATATTAATTTAGTTTAGTGGTTAGTAAATTGAACGACCCATTTATTATTAATTTGGTTACTAAAATTAACTATTGCATATTCATTTAGTCTCTGAACTCAACCCGTATGATGTTACTTTCTAAACTTAACTATATTCACTCCGAAAATTGAATTTAAGAATATAGATAATAATAGTAACAATAATACTGATAATAATAAATAGTTAAGTGTAGATACTAAAATAAAAGTAAATTATTAAATTTAGAAATTAAGATAAACAGTAAGAGGTTAAGTCTAGAAAATACAACTGTAGTAAATAATTAAGTTTGTGGAAAACAATTATTTAAGTATGTAGGATACTATTAAAAAGAAAAACAAATTATATTTTCAGATTTTTTTTTATAGAATATTAATACTTGAGGGTTTATCCTTTTGTAAAATAAGATTTGACTGAAGTCAAATAAACTCCTGTTATCATTAACGGATCAAACATACATTCTCACTAATGATATATATCTATATCTATCCATCTATATATAAATCACTTTATCTATAAATACTTTTAAGATTGAGGTAAACGAATCTCAAATTCTAAAACTCCTGTAACTGCCGTGATTAAATTTCTTTTGCTTGCAGAGTTTCATGTACCAGATACTCTCTGCTGTGGAGTTCTGCCATTCGCGTAAGGTTCTGCATAGAGATTTGAAACCAGGGAATGTGCTGATTCATGAACCTACAATGTTGATCAAAGTGGCGGATTTTGGTTTGGCTAGAGAGTTTAGAGATGACCTGATGTATTCTGAGAAGGTATAATTGACTTGAAAGGAACATATTGATTCTCTCTGGCTTATTTAGGTTAATTATATATTATGTTTTCAAGTTTCTAATTTTTCTTTTTAAGTTCATCCCGTGATTATAAATATCATATCTTCCAGTATTTCATTATTCCTTTGAACTGTATATTTTGCTTGCATTATCCTTTCATTTGCATATATATACATAGCATATAAACATAGAAATCACGGTCCCTCTTTATATGTAAAATAAGAAATATGCTACTCCTTTCATTTATTTTTAATCATGAGATTTAAAAAATATGTTTGATTTATATGTATTATTAAAAATTCAAGATAATATTCATTAGTCTTTTATTAATAATATTTTACTTCTATGTTAATATTTATAATGAATAAAATATATGCTAGAAATTTGTTTTCGTGAACTGATTTATCAATAGAGAAAAGTAAAAGAAAAACTTTGATGACGGTTGTAACTTGCATACATGTTTTCTTCAACTTGTTCTTTCTGTCACAAACTATGATTGGTTAGTAAGACATTTGTATGGTATAAAAGCTTTATTACAAAATAATGATGTTCCACAAATGATTAGGTATAGTTTTAGCTTTGGTATATAAATAAAAGTCTTATTATAAAGTGGACACCTCACTAATACACTAGTCAGTTAGGAACTTCCTGGTACAGGGCACCTGAAGTCTTGTGTGACAACTATCAATATTCAGCTGCAATTGATTTGTGGTCTGTTGGTTGTATATTTGCTGAGATGCTACTTGGACAACCTTTGCTCCAACTGATTGAAGGCCGGGATGAGTTAGACGTAATGTTCAGGTATGATTTGACACACATAAAAATATCCACTTGACTTTTGCATGCAATTCTCGTTTATGATTGAAACAAGAAAGAATTTTCTCTGTGAAGACTGTTAGGTACCCCCACAGAGGAAACATGGCCAGGAGTCTCTGGAGTAATACGTAACCTTCATCTCTTCCCGATTTTTCAACCAGTGGTACTAAATTCTCATTTCTCAATGGCTATTTGGCTCGTTGCCTTTTCATAGAATCTTTAAAAGTTACAACTCTACTCTGCTATGCAGGGCCTGGAAACACTTTTTCCTGGACTGGAACGAAATGGCCTCGATCTTCTATCAGTAAGTTTTACTCCACAGTTTTGTTTTGGTTCTAAGCAACGGACAGTTTCTACGAACAATAAATAAATTTCTGTAGTATCTGTCCTTAAAGAAGCAATTTGGAGATGTGTGTTATTTTAGGAATTCAAGTGTCTGGAGCCTAGGTTACTCCAAGTTGAGCAATACTGGTTAATAAAATTTATGCAACATTGCTTATACAAATAGGTTATGTTTTGCAAGAGAAAAATTGATAAAGAGAATATTTCAAATAAAAATTATGTTTTGAATTAAAAAATTTATAGAATGAATACTGTAAATAGGATAAGCAATCAATTTGATTTTTAAATATTTAAGTCGTTTTCAATTTAATCCTTGGAAGAAGGGATACTTATTTTGGCTTCTACATATGTAAAAGGTCATTAGGTCTTACTGTTAAGTTTTGTAAAAGGTCATGAAACTCTGCAAAGAACTAAGTCATTATGATACTAAGAATTGGAAAATTGTAGAAAGGAAAAGATGGATGTTCCTTAAAGAAAAAGTTTACTGTTTAATTCTTGTTCTGATGCCATATTTATCGGTTTTTTTTTGCAGGCAATGCTTTGCTTGAATCCAAGCCAAAGGATTTCTGCGACAGCTGCTCTAAAGCATCCTTACTTCATGGATGAGGATTTCGTATGTTCATAATCTACGTTTTAGACCAATATGTGGGGTTTGATGGTTTTAGATTTGAACTGATTAATCTTTCTTTTATTTTCATTTAGAGTTTTGGAGGAAAGACAATGGAGCCGTGGATGAGATGCATTCCTTTTCCATGACTTTTTTCACCTTCTTTACTACTTTTCTAATAAAGTTACAATTCTTTTACTTCTTTACATTTGAATGAGGTACAATTGGGAGAGAATTCAAAGCCAAGCTTTACTTTTCTATTTTGGTACCATCAAAACTGTATTCCAAAATTCTCTTAATGCATTCAAATATCTGTCCTTGTCGTTTCACTCAGAAGCATAGAGCAAAAATATTGTCATTGTTTAAGTTATTAATTCATAAAATTAAATTAAATCTTACGCATGAATTAAAATCACATTTTGAAGAGAAATACGTATTTCATAGCTAACAATGTACGCAAAGAAGTCTCAATGCCCAAGAATCCATTTCCCCCATCAAACAGAATTTGGGCTGAGTATTACTAAATGTACATTTACGCTTTGATTTGATGAGCTCAACAGAAGAACATGGAACTCCTGATATTCTTATGCAATCTAGGAAGCTCTGGGATGGAACTTAAGCCCGTTTCTGATAAATCATCAAGATTCAAAAACCGTCCTATCTGAGCCGCAGCATGGTGCGCATAGCATATTGGTGCCACTGAAGAATAAAAAATGAGGATAAATTATTAGAAACAAATTAATCACATCACTTCCGTCAGATGAAAAAACACTATTATTGTATATGTACCAACTGAGGTTGCAGTTGTGCTTCTTTGGTTCCTGAAATAAGTATATAAAGAAGCAACTAAGTAGGGTTTAGGGTAATAATGAAAGCATGTATATAAACAAAAGATTGAGTGCATACACATAGGACAGCGAATGGATCAAATTTTGTAAGCCATCTGCGGAGAAACCAATCTCATCAAGTAGCACATGATAATGTACAGGCCTAGATGTTCCCTATGTATTTATTATATGGTCAGGAAACAAAACAACAAATACCAATTTAATTCACAATCAAACATTTCTCTAAAACCTCATGCTACGTAAACATACCAGCATCCCCGCATGAGCACACATGTAAAAATCATAATTACTTGGATGCGTGATTGTTGTGTCCACGACAGTCCCTGAAGAAGAAGAGCAAAATTTATATTACAATGATCCTGTGCGTTACCTGTATGCAAGTAAGTAAACAAAACAAGTAGCATACCAGGAGGAACATTTTCAGGACCATTAGCCTGAAACAGCCTAGTATGATGATTTTTCTGTGCCACTATCACGGTGAACTTGGGAACATCATCCTCACCAAGACGTTGATAGGCCTGAAATTATAATCCTATAATTAGGAGGAAACATCTGTTTAATTGGTTGCATTTTTCACCTACCTTTTTCTTATTTTTTTTAAGAGGTAGGGGCTGTAGAAAATATTAACTTTTTCCCATTTTCTTTAAAGAGAGAAATGTGTAATCTAAGCACCCACTCAGAACAATGTGTACGTAAGATTCCAGCAATCAAGCACATTATCAAAATGAACAGTGAAAGAGTTGCGGTGTAACCTTGATTATCTGGTTGAGCTCGACTGTCAAAACCTGATTAAATTGTGATTCACTAACTCCATCCCTGAACACGAAAACACAGTTCAGATATTTAACAAGTGATAAAGGAAATTGAGATCACCAAGAGTGAATCCATATTTCATAAATTTAAGGAATACTGGTAGAGTTTGTACTAGTTTTAGATATAATTTGTTGAATATTAGCTTAGCCCATGGAATTTTTACTATGATAAATTTCAATGATGGCACAAGGCTGGCCGAAATCCTTAAGGACCAAGAATCGGTCTTGTCACTACCACACTTCAATTTCTCGTTGCTCAGTCATTTTTCCCAGAATTTAGTGGCATCTCCCTCTCTCCTCTAAGGACAATATTTTGGTTCCTTCTTCACCTTCTCAAACAAATTCTAAAGAAATCCTCTTGGCACCAACATTGAAACCAAAGCATGGCTTCACCCTCCATACTCCAGAATGCCCATTGTATCTTCACATGGGTGAATGTCTTGCTACACAAAGAACCTTTCCAATTTATTAATCCATCCACCCAACAAGGTCTATTCCCACAACGCCTGATAGCTCCACCTTCCTGACCCACATGCTCTCTATCTCTAGTAACACTAACTAACAGTAGGCATAAATTCATTGTCCAAACAAAACTGAACACAAAACTGAGACAAGATTGAACTACATGGAAAATACGGAACATATAAAATACTTTTGATCACACCAGCTAACAACCATGCATAAAACCTCAAAAGAACCATCGTCAATCTCTACATTGCCTTTTATACACAAGGAATTATTTTAGAAAAAGATGAAAAAGAAAAAATCAAATAAAGTATCTGAACAATGCAATCCTTACAACCAATAATAATGGTAGGGATACATAACCAAATAGTAGAATGACAAGATATTAAAATGAGAATAATTATTTAAAAATATCCATGTCATACTCAACTCAACAATGCTAGTGGTCTCCTCCATTGATTAATAATTTTGAGATGCTATAATATGTAACATCAGCATCTTCTAATTTATAACATTTTGACCTACAAACAAATTCACCAAAAGAACATATATGATTGGATTATCTATCAGATAGAATGACACCTGAAGACAATAAATTGAGTTGGCTTGCGGCCGTTACTTGAATCATAGAAATCTAGAAGCAATTCCCTGTAAGAAAATATTTTAATCATTACAATTTACAATGACTTTGATGTGCCAGTGATAAATAGATAACAATATGAACAAACTACATTTGGTACAAAAAATAATGAAGCATAAATAGCATATATAAGTTATAATTGTTACATTTAACATAGTATAACAATTATCCACAATGTATATAGGACAATTTCTTCTTGCACCTCTTTAATTTCTTTCCACACCTCTTATCTTCCAGAAAGCATAATCCGGAAAGTTCTAATTTTTAATTTTAACATTCCAGAATATATTTTAAATAGTTCTGGAAACCTTATTTGTAGTGACATTTTATTATGGGTGTTTCAAAATGATCAAACTGGAATAGTAAAAAATAATTCCTCATTACACATTCCAGAATCTTCATCCCAAAAAATACACTTTTTTTTCATAGTGTTCCAAATTGTGTTTTTTTAGAAAACGTAAGAATATTAAAATGTCGTTTTGTTATAGCATTGGATACATAGATGACTGCACTTTTTCTCACACAATTAGCGAAATTCCCCTAACCTCCCAAGAATCATTCCACTATGTCAAGAAAACTTCAACCAGCTCAATAGCATTCTCTACCCTCGGTAATTTTTCTATATTCTAGAATATATCCTCAAATACATGGTATTGTTGGACAGTCCAATAACTACGATTGTTCCTCCACTTGCCCATTTACACAATATAAGTCCCATTTATTTAAGTTTCCTTCACTAAATAATCTCTCAAGGAAATCACTTATTTTATCTTGTGTCTGTTACAACTTTACAAAAAATAAAAAAACCAAAAAGAATAGGAAATTTGATTATAAATCCCATTTGTTTAGCTTTTTCCACTCAAGAATTGTTAGTGTAGTCCACATTACTACAATAGTCTCTAAAGTAGGTGATCACTTCGTGGCCCAAGAAGCAATCCTTGGTTGCCAGGACAATTGCCATTGCCAAGGTAGAATAACAAAGTATTGCCATCATAGCCTCGAAAAAACTCTCTAGATTCAATCCTTGCTTCAAGACCTGAATGTCAATTGTGCCTCCCCAATCATTTACTATGACAATCAAAGCACTATTTTTTTGATCATATCTTGTTTTGACTTTGGGACAAAACACACAGAATTGGACATCCTTTTTGTTTGAGAGAAAATTCTAAATTCGTCCTTACTCATGTGCTTAAATGTGACCAAACTTGTTGATATTCTTACCAAGGCTTGGTTTTTGTGTAAGAGAAAAACTCAAGGTCATTGGCTATTTTCAACAATCCTATGTTTGCGAGGAAGAAGGAATGTTAGTATATGTCATTTAGTGTAGTCCACACAAAAGTACAATAGCATCTTAGTAGGTGGTCCTAATATCGGTAACTGTATCTGACTTGGTTACAAACAATATCTCAATTTGTTACAACTGTTTTGTTAACTGTCACATCAGTACTAAGTCAACACAGTAGCCTTAGCTTGCAAAGCACTGTCATAGTGTCTAATATGTGCTTTATTGAATATTTCAGTGTTAATAAAACCTTTCTTTCTCCAAATTTCATTGAATGATATTGTAATAAGAATCACATGGTTTAAAAAAATTATGTCTATTACAGGTTTCAAAATAATAAGAAGCTCAAAACAATCAGAAATCTGATTATAATCAGAAGGAAGCTATTAAAAACAATTTCTCATAAGATTAATTACTTAAAAAAAGTTTTTTTTCTTGTAAAAACAAACATGAATTAATTTTTATTTTTTCTAAGATCTCTAAAAAATAATCACTAAATTATTGTTTTACCACTTCCTTTTTAATCTTAAACAAAATGGCCACAGTCCGAAGCTATTTAAAACAGCTTCTCATAAAATTAATTGCTTCACTTTCAAAAAGAATTCTAATTTTAAAAAGTGAGCTATCTAACTTCCACTTCTTTCAAAATCTCTAAAAGATAATCAATAAACTATTTTATACCAGTATCACTTCTTCTTCTTTTTTACCTTAAACTAACCCATGACCTTTTTTCTTTTACAAAATTAATACATAGAATCCTATCAGGCTACTTCAAAATGAGATGGAAATTCAGGGTATTTTGTGCATGTTCCTTATAAAATACAAAGCAGTAGTTCAATATATATTTTTATTCTAACCTGATAATACCATCGTCACCCCCATTTTCCAGTGGCTTGTATAGAGCATCAATCATCTCCACCTTAGATGGCTGCATTCTCACAGACGCTCTATACCTTGAAATCAGTGGCCAACATCGAGATCCAACAACCTACAATTCAACAATATGCTGCGGAGATAACAAAAAATGCAAATACAAAGGTACAAGAAGCTTTTTGTAACAACGAAGATAGAGGAAAACACAAAACCAAACTCGACTTACAGCTGCAACTGATGGAATATCTAATTGACCTCTGTGAGAGACATCCATCCCCAAAATCATTGTTGGGGTATCTTCAATAAGGGGAAGATGGCCAGAATGCTCCACTGCCAACAGAGAATTTATTCCTCCCAGCTATATTGAAGTCATAAAAAATTAGTTAAACTTTACATAAAGTTACCAAGTTAAAATAAGTTATAAGTTATGTTTGTACAAATATCAATCATAAAGTACTCAGTTACCTTGGAATTGATTTTAAGAAGTACATTATTAAGGTATTGATCAGTGATCTTGACAGGGGAAATGCACTGTGTGACAACCCCAATTTCACTCAGACACTTCTTTTTCCAAGGCCCTAAAGTTGATAAATGATCGTAAGATGAAAAAAAAAATTGATGTAAAGGAAACCCTAGAAACATTTGCCTAAAGATATACCATATATATCACAATTTTTCCTCTCTGGCAACACACAAAGAATCAACTTTGGTTCTTTATTTAGTTTTGACTTCAGCAGGTCAAACATTCTTTCAACCCTTGCAACAGGGTTAGACTTTCTCAACTGTGGTTCCTCCTCTATCAAAGAGTACGGCCGTTCAATGTTCTGCACAAATATTTAAGTACATTTGAAATGATTAATCAAACTAAAAACAGGAAACAGATAAATATAGCATAGATATTAGAATATAATGCCCAGAGACATACAATGCCCTTGCTCATTCCACATCTGATCAGCTCCCTTGATATGTAACTAGTATCACATCTTGCAGAAAAGTTGACAACAGCCCAATAATCAATATGCGATGGTTGTAGAAGTGTCTACGAAAAGGAAATATAGCATCATCTTTTCTGAGTTAGTCAGCCATATTTTAGATAACTCTAATCACTTTCTGAATGTGAAAGAATAACACAAACCTTCTTATTAAAATTCCACCTTCCATTACATGGGATGCAAACATCATTCTTACCAACCTTCAACTGTGTCTCAAATAGAATTGTATCAATGTGAGCATTTATTTCTCAAATAATTGAAAGAAATGATAGAAAATGGATGAAAAATGAAAGAAAATAGAATTTCTTTATTGATTGAGTGTATCTGTTCAAAGAATTCCTGAATATTCAAGCTATTCAGGTCTGTCCCAAATCCCAATTATATTTCACCAAAAGACTAGAAATCACTCCCTCTCAACCCCTCTTATTTAAAGGCAACATGACTTATTTCTTAAAATAACTAGCTGACTACCTCACCAGCAGACACTAAATTAACAACAAATGGATATCTATAAGAAAACCACTTCTTTTATGCCATTTTTCCTTTCATCTCACTAGTCAACTCTATATTTCATGTGCACAAAAAAAATGTGAACTATATATTCAATCACTGTGTACCTTTGGTGCCTCAAGAACACGACCTTCAACAAGAGCAAATTCTTTCTCAACAGAAATTCCACATGCAGCAAGAACAGGATCATCATCGTAGCAATAGTTTCCTACAGCCTATAGATTTTAATGAGTTTAACATATTAATGATAAAATGGAACAACATACCAATAATTATAAACTTACATGTTTCAGAATTTTGATTCTATCTTGAGGCTTTTGGCGTGATTTCTCAACTAAAGATGCTCTTTGCATCGGAGAGAGTACCTTTGTATAGCGTTGGAGGGACACAAGTGAACATAACTACTCCACCAAAAGTAAAGAAAAAGAGAAGGAAACAATAGTCACATATAATTGGTCCAAAGGGATAGACTGAAGTAAAAATAAAAACAAGGTTTAGCCACAATAAAACCTCAACCAACCTCCAAAGGAAGATAGTTGGGCCGTTTTGGTTTTCCAACATCAAGACATGGAAGATAGGCAGATGTGGTCAGATCAATGCCACAATGTTTGGCAAAATATTCATATACAGTAATCTCCACCGTCTGTCCTTCATTATTGCCGTTGTCATTTTTAACCTTCATACTAAAACTGCAGAAGAAATCAGACTCGAGCTTTTTTGGGTCAATAGAACCCTAAGATTTTATTTCTCTATTTTTCTTATTTCATGTAAATATACTAGACACTTGAATTTCAAAGGGCAAGAACTTACAGTTGCTGAATGCATGGTTTCTCACTCAAGCCAGAAATTTTAAATTCCAAGTTTCGATGAGTTGCTTGCACCCTTAAATTTTTAAGCACTTTTTTGGCCTACAAATTATCAAGAATTAAAAAATTACCAGGTAATTGCTAATTTTGATTCATGGACAAAGTTCATCACCTTTTCCCAGTCAATATAACGGGATTCCCTCACTTGCTGATTTGATAACAGAAAATCAATTACAGGACCAGGTTTTATGATCATAGTTGTTGACACGTCTAGAAAAAAAAATAAGTGTTAACAACGAAAAGAATACAATTTTACGATAATAAGATTCCAAGATATGTATGAAACCGTTCTACCCATATTGAGAGTCAATCCTCGCTGTGTGGGATGAAAACTCGAATGAAAACCCGAGACTGCTGTTACACCAGCCCCAACATCAGTGAAATTTCTTGGGTCATCATGAAAAAAAGACTGCCTTACTAAAAGACATCCACTTCACATTCAAAAGAAAATGGTTCAATTAAGTTAGACCAAAGAGGTTATGATTAAAATTTAAATTCCACTAAAAAAATCACTATATTTCTTCGAATTTTATCTTCAGAAGATGTTTGGGTACCAGTCAGCTGCACGCTGCCTCAGTACAGTATCAAGCACTCTCAACGCATCTGAGTCAACCTCTTTCGGAGCAACAGCAATGGACTGCATGGGTATTTTAGCAGCAAAACTTATCTCCACCGTGAATGTCTTTGACTGAAAAGAATTTTTTGACCGTTTAGTTTCCTCACGAAGACTTCCATCCGCACCAGCACTACTGCTAGAGTTGGAACAGTATAAGCTTAAAGGGAAAAAAACATGGCACAAATAAATAAAATAGTCATACAAAAGGCATACCGTTTTCTAAACGATTCCTCCAAAAACACTTTGAACTCATACTTATTTAGTGGCAGAGGACCCGTTGTGTACAAAGTTTTCCCTCCATCATGGGTAAACCTTTTGCCACCAAGTTCAGAAGAGTATATTTGGTAAAGCCTATCAATCACTTTTCTCCCAATGCCCTTGCTTTCAACTGCTCGCTTATCTTCTAAAGTAATAGCAACCTGGAAATGCTACAATGAGCTAAGGTCTAAGATAAGATTCAACGAAATTGCAGAGGGAGAAATACAGAACATACACTATACTGGAAAAACACTGTGTCTGGAGCATTGACAGAAACTTTGAAATGATTCACAAGTAAAGATATGTGTTTTCCTGTGGTCCCAACCCCATTCCTACTGATAATAGAATACTTTGTAGGAGTGAATTGTTCTGTTTCCATATTATGTGGCACATCAGGAGATGTTTGAGGTGATGCTGGAGGTTCAGCAGCCTCTTCAGTTCTAGGAACTACCTCTGTCATTCTTTCCTTGGCAACAAATGACACTGAAAATCATCAATCACAAAACGAATAGACCATGTTAAAATTTGAAGTACTGATATACTCTGTTACAAGGTAAGGATTTCCAGAGATTCTACAATAACGTGTTCCAGTTGTACAATTATCAGAAATATCCTTTCAACTTTTCTGCCTATTAGTAAGTCAAATGCTAGTTTGACACCATATAACAAACACCACATGATTGTTCTCTAGAGCAACCCATTGTTGAAAACTACGCCATACACACCATTATCTGGTTTCTGAAAACAGATGAAGTATTTTACTAAAATATGGGTCTGTAGTTAAAGACAAGAACAAATTGCTCAAATTTGTTTAGGCTACTTCGATGTTTAGTATTGACTAATGGGCACAGTCGTCTTCTTTTTATTATCAGTCTAAAATCATTGATTGATAAAGCAACGGTAATTTTAATACTAAACTATGTCAGAAAAGGAAATGGATTTAATATTAGTTAGTGACAGTACTTTCTTTATAAATTTCCATTAAGAAATCCAAAGTAGGGCATCATAATCCCTGTCAATATGAACCAATTGTGTAAACGAAAAACAAATCATTTGTAGTGAATAACCATTTTAACAATATACCAAGATAAAGCAAACAAACAAAGACAATATATTTATTCTGAAGTATAAAATATTAAAAAGAAGATGAAGATTACCAAACTACTAGTTCAACCAAAAAAACATGAGCTAGCAAAGCAAAAGCATATTAGAAACAAAATGTCAAACTGCAGACATGTCATTTTAAAGATTATACACGTACATAACATATAACTAAAAGTACTAATAACAAACTGTTTTACACAAATCAATGCCCTAATTTCCATTCAGTAAAGATACTTAAATGCAGTCCCTTAAGCACTTTTAGTGTTTCTTTCTCCATTAGAATAGGAGTTTAGTTTTCGATAATCCCATAATAAATGTTTACATGAAAAGTCAGTATAAGTTCTCATAGTGAAACTAAACACTGATTGTAGAACATCACCACAGGCACCTAAGCTACTGCATCCAACTTTTGTCCTCTCGTAAATTCAGACAATGAATCAGCAAAATAGAGCAAATTATAAATCATAACAATTTGTGTTGCTCTAGCGCGGGTTATTTTTGTTGAGAATGAGAAGGGTTAAAACCCAATTGTATTTGGCACTTCACTCAGAGAGGGTTCAAACCTTGATTCACCACAACCAACGATTTGAGCACAAATAATTAACACACTAACCCAAGTCCTAAATCAAATTTTACTAAAGAGAAACCTTAGGACAACATAGACCAAAACAAAATCTCGATTCACCACACTGAAAAAAAAAAAAAACCCTTTCAGTGGCAATCAGTAGTATGTTAAAACACAGACACGTAGGCTCCGGAAAACCCATTACTTAACTTGAAGAGAAAAAAAACATTACGAATGTGACCAAAACGCACCACAGAAGAACAACAACACCATGCATGTTACCAGCATTTTGCAAAATCAAGTTGCGATACACACACAAACAAAGACAATGCACGCATTACAAACTCACAAGCTCAAAACAAGTTGGTGCGATCAAACCAAATGCAGAGAAGACGAAGCGTCGCAGTTGCAGAGTAGGGTTTTGGGGAAGAAGAAGAATTCGAAAATTGCATCAACGATTCTTCGTTTCGTTTAAATGGTGGAAGTGTGAGAGGAGGGAAACCACTGCAACACTTTCAACACCTCCATTCTCAACAAAGCGTAACATTAAATATTAATAAATTAATTAATCTCCGAAATTCACATTTTTTTATTTCATGTTTTTTTAATCTTTAGTTTTACATTATTAAATTGAGGGGAATTCAATATTAAAAAATTCATCAAAGCATAAAATATATTTATTTTTACAATTTGTATTAGGTCTGATACTATACTGTTTCTTTTAAAAAAAAGTATTTTCTCATTATTTTAAACATTTTTAATTTAATTTCACTTTTTTTTAAATGAGTTCATGTGTTTTCTTTATCAAATTAGTTATAACAGCATTAGAACAAGAATATACGAAATGAATAACCAATACCTCATCCTTAGTTCAAATTTTATAATCATATTTTTTTATTTTAAATTGAAAAAAAATCATTAAAAAAAATAATTAACCTTATATTCTATTTATTTACTAGAGTTTTTTTTTTCTCACACTTTAGTAATACACTACCCTGTACGAGGTACTTAACAAAATAAACATGGGCTTATTTACGTTTTTATATTGTAATTATGCAACTTTTTTGCTTCTCATTGCTTTTTTTTAATAGACATTTTTTTAAAAAAAATTAAAGGTTAAATTACATATTTGATTCTTTAAATTATTTTCTAGATTCATTTTAATTTCTTATTTTTTAAAAAAGATTAATTTTGTCTTCAATGTTTTAAATTTAACTTGGTTTTATTTTGACATTCCATTAAATTTAATGTTGTTCATATTTTAATATGATTGAAATTGATTATTGGTTTGTACATGTTTTCCATTATAATTTAACTCATAAAAATGATGATGTGTATTCAGAAGTACGGGTAAATATTCTTTTATTTTAAAATAGGTAAAGAATAAATTTCTTCACCTATCAAATTTAATGGAAATAGAAAAAAAAAATATTCACAAATTTTAATGAAGTGAGAAAAAGTCTATTATTCAAAGTAAGATTGATTTTTAAGTTAAAAAGTTGAAGTATTCCTTTCAATGTGGGATGTATTGTATTTCTACTTGTCGGTGTTGGACAAATTAATCATTCGATTTTGGTGATCGATTACATGAATATACATTTAAGGCGCTCAATAAATGGTAGCAATGACAGTTATGAGAACTCCCACGAATCATGATCATATCCCATCAAATTTGGGTAATACTTTTGAGAAAATTAGAACACTGATTTAATAGAAGATATTGATTTATTAAATATATTCTGGCATTCTCCAGATATACCAACATACCTCCCTATAAATCTGGGAATCATGCTATAAATCAGTTAACTCTTATTTGATCACTTACAACAAAGATCCATGACTAAACACTATAAATAAACCCTCTATGGAGGCGTAAGATACGCTTTAATCGGTTTTTACTATACACTCTTAACACAGAGTACTTTTTTCATGTTAACCCCAACCGAGCATCAACAATTAAAAGAGAACACTTCAAGTGAGGAACGAAGAGGCAACCAGCACATCAACAATTGTACAACAAATTTCAATTACTATCTAGACTCATTTTATCTATACAAATATAGTATTTATAGGGGAAAATCAATTCAAGCATCCCATTATACACTGAAAAACATATTTAAGAAGTAACTAATTCGAAAGGTAAGGATTTAGTTTTATTTAACGAACTTATGAAATTTTGGTAAGAGATTGTCTATCAGATTGTCCTCATCTAAGGGCAATTTACTTCTTTCTAGACTTAAGTCTTATGTCTTCTCTAATCCTTAGTTTACTTTTCTAAATAATATATATTATTTTAGTTTATACTCATACACAATATAATATTTTATGTAAATAATGCTTTTAATTTTAATTATATGTTACGTACTTTAATCAACTTTTATTATGTGTATACCTATGGGAGAGGGGTGTGTTGGATAAGAGTTATGAAGAATGGGTAAAATAACATAAAGTAAATGATCTTATGATTAAACATTTTATAAGATGGTATTTAAAAAATAATAAAATAAATCATATCTTATATAGATTTAAGTAACTAAATCGAACTCAAGAATTGTAAGGTGTGATTGTCTCTAAAAAAATTTTAATTTTTCTTTTTTTATTCTACAGACATAATGTTGAGCTCAAACATTTTGATAAGTGCTTCTCTCCTTTGTTCCACAAATTCTCGATATTTACATCCTTGTGGAATTCTAACCTAGGGGATTCTCATATTCTCTTAGATTTATCCATTCTTTGAGTGATACGTTTTTAGAGACATACATTACCATTTCTTCTCTAACCAACTTATGAAATATGAACTATATTTAAAACTTCATCACATTAGGAACTATGTTTCAAATTCAAAGTAAAGATAACTCTGGACAATTTTCCTAAAGCATTTCATAAGATCTAATATTATACTAAAAATTATTTAAATGTAAGAACAATGGTGACTCTAGAAATATCTCATAAGAAAGGTTTAAAGACAACATGTCTTTCTAGAAAATAGTTTCAGAGTTAAGGTTTCATAATTCATAAAAAAAAAAAAACCACCCACAGAGAAAACTAAATGGTTGAACACGAAGAGAACGAGGATAATAAATGATGGAGGACCATCCGGAAGGACACATATTGTGCCTTTAACTAGGACCATGGCTAGAAGAGTGGAAGAAGAAGAAGGAGTTCAGAAAACTCTATTTTTATAGAGAATTAATTTTTAACTTTTCTTCCAAATTTCCTAGTCTTATAAATTTGTACAAAGTAGTATAGACTTTTTTTGGGCTTGTATTTCGGTCATTACCTTGGGCCATAGGCCAATTTTCATGGGTCATGTATTGAGCCAATTAGAGTATGATGTAAATAGAAAAAGAAAGAGTCTAGCTAGAGTTACAATTGGGTCTCCTTGGATCCAATGCAACTCTAGACCATCTGAAGAATTTTTAGGGTTAAAGCTTGCACATTGGCTGCCCATAGCACTATAAATACAAGTGTTAGCCCCCTTGTAAATTAGATTTGAATTGATAATGAAATGGTGTCCAAGTTGCTAGCTCATTTGTCTTCAAATTCTCACTCTCAATTTTGCACTTCTATTAGTGTTTTGTTTGAATCTTCTTAGGAGTTGGCCTAACCTCACTTAAGCTTCATTATCATTTTCCATACACCAACACAATTTCTTTTACTCATTTTAGCCACCCAATCCCACCAAATTCCGCACCCCAAAATACAAAATAAAAGACTCATAGCAATGCAAGCTAAGATTGCATCATTTGGTATCAAGAGCTTAGGTCTTCAAGAGATAAGTTGTTCTAACTTTTATTCTTCCATTCTCACTTTTTAGAATGTCTTGAATCTGTTTTAAATGTGTTTCTACATTACCACATTTCCACAAGATTTATAAACAATTTTCCACATTACATGTGACAAGTTAAAACTACGCCTGACCATATTTCATCATAAGTTGATATTACCAAAATCTTCGAAAATTTTCAATGCAAATTTCAACCTTTCTTTTTCTTATGTATTCTACTTGTTTTCTTTATAAGTATCATTATTTAATAATATTTTATACAAAATGATAGACACTTATGCACTTTGATTGATAAAATATTTATAATTCAACCTCTAATTTAGAAATTTTAGCCTTTTTACATTTTTTGGATTATAAGATGAATATGAACAATTTATTCTCAAATTTGTGTTAATTTTAGGAATTTGGGAGGAAATAAAGATAAAAGGGCTAAAGGAGAATGGACAAGTGAAAGACAAGATGAAAAGACAAAATTGAAACATTGAAAACTCAGTCAAACTCGCTTAAACTCGCCTAAGTAAGATCATTTTAGAGGAACTTGCCCAAGACTCGCTTAAGCGAGTTCACTCCAGTGAAGTTGGACTTTTTCTCGTGAAACTCGCTTAAGCAATCAATATATCACTTGAGCGATATGTCTCTTAACCTAAACTCAATTAGTTTAAATAGAAGGTGTGATAAAAAAAACCCTAGAGGAGACAACCGTCAAGGAGTAACACCTTGGATATTATTTTCTTGCTTTTCATGCTTGTAATTGCCAATATGAGTGGCTAATAATACCCTATGGAATTGAGAGTAGTTTCTTCAAACTCTTATGTATTGAGGTGATATTTATTTATAATATTTTGTTCTTAATTGATGATTGGTATTGTCAATTTATTATTAAAGTTTGAATCTTTATTCATGATTTTGATTCTTAGATTTGACTGAAAAGTACTTCTATGTATCTTACCTAATGATAATGCATAACATATTTGAATGAGAGGAATAAATTTGAAATGTTAATTATTTTATAACATCTGCTCGTAATGATAAGAGGTTTTTATAAATATGCGAGGAATCGATATTTAAGAAACATTCTTAATAATTTTGTATATGAGGAATCAATATGAATGATTTTTATATGTGCATCAATGTCAATCAAGATGAAATGTTATATGTTTTTATTCATTAAAAATACAAATGAATGAGAAGGATGAACCACAATCCCAATTTTCCCAATTGATTCATCCAAATCATTTACTTTTGAATAGCTAATTTGGAGTTGATTTGACCTAAAAATCATGGAAGAATGCGAAAAAGTGAGAATTAGAATTTGGGAGCTAAAAAGATGAAAAACTGCATAAATGGGATCTAAAAGGTCAACCTTTCACTGGAAATAGGCAGATGGTCAACCGTAGCCGTAATTGGCTCTAGACGATCAACAATTCTTTTTTTTATATCAAATGTCTTTCATGCGCAACTTCTTTATTTCCAATGTTCTTTTTTAATATATTAACCACTTAAAGTATAAACATGAAGGTTGGATTGTCTTAAGTTCTTCTGTTGTGAGCATGTTTCATTGTTTCGTCCAACAACTTTTTATGTTGTTGTATTGGCTGGTGAGTCTTTCTCATCTACTCTATTATTTTAGTCTTAATTTATACTTCACACGAGTGAGATTTTTTATACCACAACACACCTTATAGTGTTTGTTATAACCAAATCATATAAATACTCATATAATGAGATCTTTTGATAGGTATTGGATCATGTACTACTTAAAAAATGGCTACACATATTATTTTTTGTGGAGTACATGATGACATCGTGTATTAATGAAATATTTTTAATAACATCATCCACTACAAGAAAATCATTAAATAAAAACTAATTTTGGAGACCAAAATAATTAGTTACTATATTGACTAAATTAAAGAGAATTTTATAAAATAAAAAAATTATTGATATCTAAAGTAGCTTCTATTATTAATAAAAAATTATAAAGTAGTTTCTGAATTGGTATCTAACCATTAGCTACCAAAGTTTTAACTACTAACTATTTTATATTTTAAATTAGTCTCTATTAGTCTTTTAGAGACTAATTTATAATTTAAAATATTAATAATTAAAATCTTGATAGCTAATTTAGATACCAATTTAAAAATCATTTTATAAATTTTTATTAATAATAGAAATCACTTTAGATATCAATAATTGTTTAGTATCTAAAATAATATCTAATTAATCAATATATTGACTAGTTATTTTTTTTTCTAAATTTAATTGTTATTTAATGATTTTCTTGTAATAATCATTTTCTTGTTCACTATTTTGTTGACATGTGATAATGTTATTATGGCACTATTATTATTGTATTATTATTGTTATATTATTATTATTATTATTATTATATTATATTATTATTATTAAGTTTAATGAGGAAAGTTAACTCGAGAGACTAACAACAAAAGAAAGTTAAAAGGGACAAAATCAAACAAAATAAAATAATAGGAACTAAAATTAAAAACACCTTTTTTAAGGAAACTAAACATTTAATCAAGTTTCTAATGTTTAATTTCTGGTTTCAAGTTGTGGTGCTTGTTCTTCCTTTCGTTTCAATTCTAGAATTTGATGTTACAATTTTAAGACTTAAGGAATTTAGTTTCCAAAATCATTAAAATTTTAACACTTTTAAAGGTTGATCTCCTGAATGGATTGAATACATCTCACACTCTAAATTCCAAACAGCTATCAATTACAACAAATAATTTATTCCATGACTTCATTTGTAGAAAAGGGTAGTTCAAAACAAAAATCACAACAAAGAAAATAGTGTTTATACAAAAAAATCCCCTATAAACTTTCCTGGTTGAGGCCTATTAGCGACACATTGTTGTACATTCTCTTGAAACTTAGGGGGCTATTTACATTAACTACACAATAAAACAAATGGCTAAAGAAAATGCAAAACAAGAGAAAAAGAAAACAAGTTTTGGAGCAGTGACATGATAATTGTTCTACACTTGATCTGAACAGTAATGAGTACACCAATTCTTACCTACCCTCACTAAGACCATCATTAAGGTTCAGTTTTGAAACACTTAATGGTGTAAAGTCTGTACCACCCACAATGCTGGTACTTCCTGATGAATACTGGTGACTTGTATTCAATCCTTCAATTGCATTCTCAGTCATGAAGCTGGTCACATCATCAAATTTCCAGTCAGTAAGGTATCCAGGCTTTGTAGTGACACTGTTCACTTCAATATCTCCTGAAAGCATTCCCACCACACGGGACATTGATGGTCTTAATGATGGTGATGTCTGAGTGCACAGAAGTGCTATTCCCACAACACGTTTTACTTCTTCCTCATTGAATTCTGATATTCTAGGGTCCACCAGATCCATTAAGAGGTTGTTTTCATAAAGCTGCCAAGCCTAAGAAACAGAAAACCAATGACAAAAAGGTTAAATGACAAACATGTCTTTGAATGTTCAGTGCACAATTGTTGGTGTCAAAGAGGAGGGAATCCTCAATTCATTTTACTAAGCTTTAACATGAGTCAACTACTATCAACATACAACATTTCCTACAAATGTTCAGAAGAAAATGACTTCATATTATGGTAGTTGGATATTTGTCTTGATAATTAGAAAGCAAAAGCAATTGTTAACTTTCCCATGACAAATCAACCCATATAAATTGAAAACATATGTTTTTCAAGTAAACTGACATTAAAAAGATAAAGATGTATGTTTACAAGTGTTTAATTTGATTCATGATTTGAAAGCTCTCCGATTCACATAGGACTCACGATTCAACTACCATGTTCGTAATCATGTGAGATTCGTTTGTTGTCCTATTAAATGAAATATCAATTTTTTAAAAAAGTTACCCTGTAAACCAAATGGCATTTTACTTGTTTAACAGTTAATGAGATTAGATTTGAACTCGGTTGCAATACCAAAATCGAGATGAAAAGGTATTAACCTTTGGATTGTAATGCTTCGCAGAAAATATAGGTATAATTAAGATAAACACCACAGATATTAACATTAACCAATATAGAAAACAGAGGCAGAATGCATACCCATTCCAGAAGATACACCTTCTCTCCTTCCAAGCTTGAATCAGAATTTGGTCTCCCACTGACTAACTCTAGAGCAACAACACCAAATGAAAATATATCTGCTTTCTCTGTAAGGTGTCCACGCATGGCATACTCCGGTGCAAGATATCCACTTCATCACAAGAATTTGAGTATATCAACAGTTTAGAATTATTTAAGACAAAAATGAATTCCAACCACAAAAACTTAAAGGATTTTATTTGGACGAACTTCTCCATAAGGACTCTTAAACAAGTATGCAAGAAAAATGAAATTGACTTCTCCATAAATTCATATTGGCTTATGTATAATTTAGAAGTAAAAGTTCAGAGAAACTATGAGAGTTGTATCAAATTATCTTATAATTTTAACTCATGGATAAAATTTCATTTTTTTTTTCTGCTAAGAGAAGTTTGTAGCCATATTCCCGAAGTATTGATGACTCACATTGTTCCAGCCACACGAGTGCTTATGTGGGTCTTTTTATCATCGTACAATTTGGCCAACCCAAAATCTGATATTTTGGGGACAAGCTCATAGTCAAGCAAAATATTGCTAGCCTTCACATCACGGTGTACAATACGGAGACGAGACTCTTCATGTAAATAAGCTAAACCTCTGGCAACACCCAAGCAGATATCATAGCGTGTGGACCAATTGAGGGTTAAAGAATTACCTGCCCAAACAAACCAAGTTTGTCCTTAGTCATTTGTGTACAAGCAAATGAGAAAACAAGTAGGCATTCATAAGTTTAGATGCACATAGACAAAACTTATATATTTTGTTCATACTGAATAATCCTTGATCAAGACTCTTATTCTCCAGATACTCGTACACCAGAAGCTTTTTGTTTCCCTCAATACAACATCCATATAGTTTCACCAGATTACGATGTTGCACAGCTGATATAGTAGCAATCTCAGTTATGAACTGGCTCTTTCCTTGATGGGATGCTACTGACAGTTGTTTCACAGCAATAACCCTTCCATCATTAAGTGTCCCCTACAAGAGCAAAAAAGAAAAATAACATTCTCTTAGAGAAAGGATTCAGGACCTGTTTGGTACAACTTTCTCTTTCAGAAAAATCACTATGCAGTTGTTTCAGCTTTTAAAAGTAATCAGATACTTTAAAGAATCTAAATCTGATTAAATTGGAAGCTATTTTGAATAACTTTCCATGAAAGCATCTACTATTTTTAGAAAAAAGTGGTTTCTATGAATGCAAATAAACATAAATTAGCTTTTGCTTTTTATAAAAATAATCACCAAAATATTTTACATTAGAATCACTTATTTTTTTCAATTTGTAACAAACTATCCTTTACTTCTAATATTTTCCCAAAAAAATGAATATTAGGATACAAATTTACTTTCATATCATAAGTATAACTATTAGTAGAGGCTAAGTTATACTTTGGCTAGGGGAAGAACAAAGTCTCCATTTGTCTTTTGAGAACTAAAACTTAATTATCAACAAAATAGTTATATTAAACAAGCCAAAGGCATATCCAAAGATATCTACAACAACAAGCACTAAAGTCTTAAGGTAACTAGGAAGCAGGAAATGTTTATGGAAACATTAATTAAATGCTTTTTAGTTAAATAAAATAATCAAAGGAGTTTAAGCTCCTCTAGAATGATTGTGGGCTCAACATTGACTACCAGTTGCCATGAGTATTATTTGAAGCAGTATTTATAATGATAACTTTTTAAGTAGAACATAACCTTTATCTTAAAGGGACAGAATATTACCTTATAAACAGGTCCAAAACCTCCCTCTCCAAGCTTATTTTCGATATTGAAGTCATTAGTAGCATTCTTCAACTCAGAATAACTGAAAGTGTATGGCTTTGTATCAATTCCTAAAAGCTCTGCAAAATCATACATGAATAATGTTAAAGTTAGGGAACCCGAGACTTATTTTGATGAAAGTTGGGATGATGCTTTCTTGCTTTTCATGTTTAGAGAAATCCTTTCTCTAAATTGGATCTGATTGGATAAACTTCTCTATAAAAAAAATTATAAGAGAAAAATAAGAAGAACAAGAAAATAAGTTTCTCAATAAGTTAAAATTAACTTATAAGTTAAAAAATAAAAATTCAGAGAGGCTATATGAAAGTTTCTACAAATTAACTTATGCATAAATTAATTTTAATTTACGAAGAAACTTATTTTAGTTTTTCTTAATTTTTTCTCCTAGAAGTTGTTACAGCTTAAATATCACGAGAGCATTACTATACAAATACTCTGATGTGTATTTACCTTCATCCTCATGCTGACGTTTTCTTCTCCGAATGATACAAAAAGTCACAAAAACTGATAGGAAGCATACAACTCCAACTCCAACAACAATTCCAACAATTAGGCCAGTTCTATTTGTTTTATTGCTTGGAGGTTCGTTACTGACACTAGGTATAAAATCTGTACAATACAGGCAACTTTATCAAAATAAAAATAAAAATAAACAAATTTTGAATATTTTACTGCAAGAGATTATACATTGTGAAAGGTTAGTAATTAAACAACTGAATTGCCAATTTTTTTTTTATAGTTTTACCTGGGATAGCATGGATGGCTTGAATCAAGGGCCCAAAAGTACCTTGATTTGGTATGCAACAAGTCCCTTTTCCTGCCCAAAAGAGATGGATGTCAAGATAGTTTTCAGACACTTCAAACCTAAATTGCTTTTGGACACTTCTGAATGATATGCCCCCAGCTTCCTTTTGTATGTCGAAATCTTTCAAGAAAAGATTCCCCTAGAATATTCAAATGTAAAGAAAAATGAAGGTAGAATAAAAGGCAAGAAAAGAGAGGGTCAAACAATCGTTTTTTTGTCCCAAACCAATGACACAACATGGATTCAAAATATTTAACATAAAACATAACTTGGTTCTACAAATTTCATTTGGACAAAGACGAAATATGCTCGCTCGAGATGGAATACTATTTAATTGGATAATTAAGAAAAAAAAAATCCTTTCCAACCAATTTTCATCCAGCCAATGTAAGCTAAGAATAATGCACACATGACCTTAAATCATTATAATATTTAGTAGAAATTTCAAGGTGATGGCATCTTAAATACTTAATGAAGAGTTTTCTCTTCACCAGATTAGGACACCAAATAGAATATAAGTTACACAAAGACACCAGCACTTGGTCTTATGTGAGATGTTGGATTCACTTCCGAAAAAATTAGCTATTAGTCTATTAGGAAATTTCTCCTAACGTGTACAAATACATTAATATTATAAAATTAGTTAAATATGCTTTTAGTACTTGGAAATTGAAAAAATATTTAGTTTTAGTCTATCAAATATAAATCATCTTCTTTTTATACCTCGTTTATGGAAATGTGTTATATGTTGTACGAATTTCCATAAATAAGAGAACAAAAGCAGATGATACTTTAACACCCTGGGTAGATCTACAAGTTCTTCATTGTCATTATTGTTGCACTATCTATCATCTATGATTTTCAAGTATTTTGGTAAATACAAAAGTACCTGAATATATATATCAAAGACTCGTCTCCCAAGACTTTCCCATTTTGTAGTAGAATCCTCAATAGCTGTTTCTGCAAATTGAAGGGTGATGTTGTAAAAGCCATTTTCCAGCCCCAAGCCATAATATCTCAATGATGAAGGAGAGAGTCGTGCTGTTTGGAAGAGCTCCGAATTCATAGTGTTAGTGAATTGATTAGTCACAGATTTTGTGAATTTTGGATTATTATTGTTCGTAAATAATCCAACATTACTAGCAGCCCATCTACTTGTATCAGTAACAAAGTATGTAGCAGGACCAAGTGTCTCATTCTCCGTTTCATACACTATTCCTTCTGTGGACGTAATTTGGGAACCGCCACACTTGATTGCAAAGTCAGAATCTGCATAGAATCATAGATAAGAAACTGATGAATGAGTGAAAAGGAGTATTAAATAACAGGATTGACTTCAGATAGAGCCCCATATTTCTCTGAGTGAAGTGTGATTTAGGTTCGTTTAGATACGGTCAAAATGGTTTCAGACTTTAGTTCCTACATTTTGAAAACAGTAGTTTTGAATCCTGTACTTATGAAATATGATGAATTTCATCTTTAATCCCGTGATTCATTTTAATTTGACCAAGGACAAGATTCACCATATGCTAGAAAATGAAAGGATTAAACCACCATTTTTAAATGGTAAGGACTAAAACCAATATTAACCAAATATTGAGTGACCTAAAACACAATTTATCCTATTTCTTTTCTATGTAATGAAAAAAGAAGACATGGAAATCCTTCAGTCATAGTAATCCAATAGTCAGGGATTTTGAATTAGTTATAGATATAAAGGACTGATTTGAAATAAACTATTATTATTCCTGCATGTCCCTTAATAGTACTGCAGACAACATTCTTATACACTGGAGTGAACAATACCCATTAGTAATCCTTTAGGTCATCCTGATTTCACATTGAAAGTATTAGAACAGAAAGTTTCCTAGCATTTTGAGCCAGTAACCAACACTTTGTCAATCTATTAATCCAGATGTTGCAAAATTGTTTCAAAAATCAGAAACAGATCCGAGTCCAACAAAGGTTAAGAATTTATTTTTTAAATTTTAAGGTAGGTTATTCTAACAAGTCCAACAAAAATAATTAAATAATGGTGGTTGGCCAAGTGAAGAATCCATAATGTGTAAAGACAATGGATAGAAGCAACATAAACTTTTATATTGTGGATAGAAATGACAAAATAGTTAGATTTAGGGAAGGTAAAAACTTGAAGGAAACAAGATGATTTTCAATGGAAATGTTACCAGATGTGAGGAGAAAATAGCATCAGGAGAGTGTAACACAATGAACAGGGACAGTAATGAATTAGAGAGGAGAATGAAGCAATGATAGAAGAGAAAAAAAAAGTGAATAATAAGGGATGGAAAATAATAGAGACAGAACAGAACAGATATTTCAATAATAGTTAGGTGGCTCAAGGCAAGAGGGCAGAGGCTGTATTCATTTAACCTTCCATTCCAGTAATTGTGTTACTATTTTTTTAGCACTTATTTTTCTTTGGAAAGTAGATTTCCTTGAATTCAAACTTATATTTAGTTTCAGTTTTGATTTATTTTTCTCCTTACTAAATTTTTACTGTAATTTTCTACTAGTAGTGGAGCTTCTGGTTGTTAAGTATTAACTTTTCCTTGTAAAGGAAACTTATACCTTCAATTTTATCTGATTTACAGTATTAAATTAAGTAACTAGGAGAATCTTATGAGAAATAATTAATTGGATTGAAGGGTATTTGTTTCCTGAAAAGGCCATAGTATTAGTAGATACATGTGATGGCCAATTAACTCTGAAACGTCAAAATTTGCCTCATTTGAGTTCAGAATTTGGTTTATAATTATGATATAATTAATAGTAAAAAGGGCGAGGTAAGGACTTTACCATTGCCCAAAGGCTTGCCCTCTAAGATATCTATAATGGTAAACAATTTCTTTTTAGAAAATATTTTCTTATGAGTTTTAGTGCCTAGCACGACTTACATACACATGAAAAAAAATAGCTTAAAGTCAAACTTACATCTTCCAACACCTTGATTGCAAGGAAAATTTTTCTGGAGACAGTTGAGCCCATTTGGCAAGCCACTGCAAAAGAAAAGTTACCAAATAAAAGATTGGTCAACAAATGAATTTTCCAAGTCATATATAAATAGAAATCAGATCTTAAGATTTGAATGCTGTTAGATATTATTAGATATAACTAGATATTACAGATGTTGCAAATTTGTTTCAAAATCAGAAACAGATCCGAGTGCTAATTAAGAAGTGGATTTTAAACCTAACTCAACCTCATAAAACCGGCTTATAAGGTGAGATTTGCACCCACTTATATACTATAAAATGCTCTAATCTCTATTCGATGTGGGATCTCTAACAAATGTTAAGGCTTTTACTTATACCCCAATACAAATGAGAACTACAACTTCGTGATTCTTGTGAAAATATCTCCGAAGTTTAGGAAAATCAACCAAGCACGTATTAACAACTTTTGAAGAGTGGTCACAATTTTGAATTTACTGAACCATTTTTTGGTTAAGTGTTACCAAATGAGAATTAGTTTTTGCAGAAATCCCTAAGTTGGTAGATCTATGAAACAAAAAAAAAGTACAGCCTTAAAGATTATTCTGTTTTGTCAAAAAAGGTCTTTATATTTAATCATAGAGATTATTCTGTAACAAAAAAAAACCTTAAAGATTGAATCCTTGTTCTGATTATCCAAATCGTAAAGGAGGTTCGAAATAGAAAACTCTTGTAAAATAGCTCTTCACTTTTATCATCTAGTGATGACAATCTACTTTGGAAATTAAAAGTACATAAAGTAATTAATGAAAATATCAAATTAATCAATTAATCATTGTATCAAATACACATTACACAAGTTAACTTGTAGCTAATAAAGCAATTAATAAACATATCAAATAAGCATGGCAAAAAGATATTAGTGAAGAATATATGTAACCATGGGCTAGAGAATTAGAAATAAACGGGGTACTGAAAACATCAACTACAATGAAATAAAATTTTGGAAGTTGTTAAATAAGATATGCGTTTCGGCTGATGGCAAGCAAGATACAGTACACTTATATGGAAAGGAAAATGTTTCAAATGGAGGCAACTAGCATATGAATCTAAACTAGACTCTGAGGAACAGAATCCAAGCAAGATCATAATTCATATTATAGCCAAAAATAGGTTATATGCAGTATGTTTTAAAAGAACTATTAAAACAATCATCATTAGAGAAAGTGTATAATAATCACCTGGTATCTGAATCATCATCTATTGTCAAGTTGTTAACAACTAAATTCCTGCATCTCAAACCCAAAAATTATTGCAATGAGTTTCAGAATACATACTCCCTCTCTCACACACACATATATAAATAAGGGTCAAGTTACTCCAAGATCATCACCTTTTATTTTCTTGAAATCTAATAGTTATAATTAGTTACTCATTAACACTAAATGATGATGAGGAGTAACTCTCTCAGTGTTACTCTTAGAGAACACACAAGTGTGCACACATATATATGTAAAGAGAGATAATCATCAAGCAAGTTTTCAATATATGATGTTAAAGTATGAACAAAAATAGTTGAACATTTAAAGGTGAGAGGAGACATCAACAATTTTATTATTTTAGTATAATGAATCATAGGAAGATCAAATGAGTAAAAAAAATTATGTCATTAACTTGAATTGTATTTATATTTATTATAATTTCTTTCAAATGTAGATCACTTTAGTAAACATTTCGTCACTAAAGTAAATTTTCAACTTGCATTTGCTAACTCTTGCTATTCATTTAATCATTTTAGTGTTTGAGATTGTATTTTTGACTATTAGTATATTTAGAGCTGTTAGCAAAGGCTAACCTTCTTCTCTACTATAGATAGCTATAAACATTATTCTTGTAACCATCTTTACATTCAAGCTAATAAAATTCCATTCATTTAGTTACATTTTTCTTGTCGGTTTATTTTAGAGGGCATCTAGAGCCCTTTTTTTGAAGCCTTTTCTTCTTCGAACATTCTAAGGTTTTCATCCACTCTGAGCCTTCGATCTTTGCATTCATGGCTTCAAAATCTCAATCCTCAATCTCTCAATCATTTATAAGTCCATGGTTAAGAAGTTCAATGATTCAAACTATCATGACTAGAAGCAGCATATAGAACCAATGATCAAATCACACAAGTTACAACGATTTGTTGTAAATCCGGTGGTTTTGAAGCGCTATTTCACCAATGAGAACTATAAACTTGATTATGTCTATCCTACATGTTAGATATTATAGATATTTCTATTTATGTAATGGGCTTAGCCCATATTTTTTTTGTATGTTTTTCTCTATAAAAACATAACCTTATATGTTCAATATACACAAGGGAATTTATCCTATTTTTTTCTTTTCCTTTATTTTTAATACTACACATGATGCGTGGGAAGTTAATTCTAGGAAACGACTCAACCAAGTGCAACGTTAAAAAACTTGAGCTCTCAAAGCAATGGCAACACCTCTTGGATTCCAGATTTAGGTGTTGGTTTCCATGTGACCGGTGAGCCACAAAATATCAATCAACTTAGCCATTTTGATGGTCTGAATCAAATCTTCATAGGGAACAATAAAGTTTATGTATTTTTTATGTTGGTTCCTCTTCATTTCTATCACCTACTAATTCAAACATCACTATTAAACTTAACAACTTGTTGCATGCTCCTTCAATCACTAGAAACTTGTTGCATGTTAAATTATCAAATAAAATCAAAATTGATCTAGATAATATCAAACAAAATCATAGGAAATATGACGTATAAAAGGATTGGAATGTTGGATATGTGTAACATCTCATAATACTACAATATGATCCACTTCTCACAATATTGGATACGTATAATCCCAAAGTCTAACAATATTGTTGAAATTGAAATAGAAGTGGATCATATTGTAGGAAGAGAATGATAGTTTATTGAAAAATCCCTCTATCTTTGGACCCATGTTCATATGTGATACAATAAATAAAATGAAACAAGAATGATATGTTCAACTTCCTTGGTCTGTTTTCTAACAATTCTTAATTACTTAACTAAGTCTCCTCTCCTCTTTAGTAGCCTAGTAGACCATTATGTCATCCAATCCAAAACTACTCCTTCTCTATCTTTCTAACTTAGACTCATTTTATTGGGAGCTTGCGAACAAATTGATATGTAAGGGAGAGAAAAAGAATCACACTACTTACAGTTGTAAATTTGCATCGTTTACCCAAGAGGGGAGGCTACCTGATAGATCATTGTATGACAAGTCTCTGCAAGCATGTTAAGTCAAACCAAATCAAGGATAATACTTGAGGAATGATGGTTTCAATTGAAAAGGGTGTAGCCAAAATAGGCCAACTCTAACATTCATATGAGTTGACAAACTATGTGTGTTACAAGTACACTAAATATTGATTGAACCTGTAGAAATTAATGTAAAACAAATACATACAAGTGTGGACAGAGGTGTCAGATATGACACCCATAGGAAAAATTACGAATGAAGTATGATAAGATAAAGTAAAACACTAACAAAAAATTATGTAAATTGTAAATCATCTCAAGAAAACATCATATAAACAAATAAAGCCACTGCAAACATCATTAAAAAAATTATATGTTGAACAATTCCACGAGCAAGAAAAGTGAAGAAAGTCAAATAAACTTCAACATAGATGTTATTGGCTTTTCTTTTTCAGCATTAGTATTTAGTCGTTATAGACTTGATAGATACTACCATTTAGCCAATACATATGATTACCCACACATATCAGCAAACGATTTAAAAAATAAATAAAATTACACGATGTATACTTATAGTTTCATATGATGTCCAAGGAATACAGATACTTATCTAACAACAACACATATAACACCAATTTTAAAGCATCCAAGTTGTATTAAAACAACTACGACATGTGGACACATACTTAAAATAAATACAAATAGAAAATTGACAAGTAACAACATGGGAAAGCATACGCTCTTTCCTCTCATTATGATAATACATTTTTTCTGTTCATTTTAGTCTTTAAACTAGTAGGACAAAGTTCCAATCAATCTCTTTTATATTCAGATGGTGCAATTTTAGAAAATTTAAAATAGCAACTAAGTGTATAGCTAAAAAATTTGGGCAGGACACTGGGAAGCCCATCCAACTATGAGTCATATGCCGACAATGCAAGATGATTTAAAAATCACCAACTAAACTTCTTGAATTCACCAAATTATCCTGGATTGCATGTGCAAAAAAAGACCTTATTGGTCAATAACTGGAGTTTGGTGAGTTTAAGGAATCGTTATAAGGTTCAAAGCACATGCAACCGATAGTTATGAGGTTCAAAGCACATGCAACCGATAGTTATGAGGTTCAAAGCACATGCAACCAATAGTTTAGGGGCACCTTGGATTTGGCCCTAGTATTTTGAATCCTAAAGTAATGAATTTCATCCTCCATAATTCAAATAAGTCAATCTTACTCACATAAATTGAAATGATGAACTTTTCTGCGTTGGAAGGGTGCCATTTAGCTTATTATTTCCAAGAAACCTGCAATTTGATGAAAAAACCAAAACGTCCTTTAAACCATGTACAAAGCGTATCAACAAATGAATATGCAATTTCTAAGAAATGCAATATTACAAGGTAGAGAGCGAACTCAAATTGAAAATTGATCCCGGAATTTGTCCCTCGATGTTATTGAAGCTTAAATCCCTGTAAAAACCAGCATAAATATATAATTTCCTTGATTTGGGAAAGGATAGAACTATAAGACAAGATACTTGTTTTCTCTTTTCAAATAAAGGAAAGAAAATGTCCAATTATGTTATCCCTAAGATAAATTAGTAGGAAACTGGTATCTTTCTACCATACAACAATGAAAATTACTAAGACAAAAAATTAAATGAACACAAGTAAGTAATGAACATGTTGAGTAATACTTATTTTAAGATATCCCTCGTATAACCACCAGTCAGTAATCAGATTGGATATATGTGGAATAGCCACAAAGAATTAACTAATTTGGTTCTTTCTAGTCAACACCTTTTACATAATTTCATTTGAATATAGTTTGACACAAACAGGTAATACTCACAGCTGGGTCAAATTGTGCAACTCTCCAATGGAGGAGGGAATCGAACCAGAAATATTGTTATTCCTCAATTCTCTGCAACAATTGTAACAAATAAGTAAAAAAATTAAGTCGGCAAAGCAGAGTGAGTTACGAAGATTAGCAAAGTTGGGGCTTACAAGATATTCAAAGATTTCAAATTCCGTACAAATTCCAGTGAGGAGTTCCCATCAGATAAACCACTTATTCTCCTACATTTATATCATACATAATTATTAGGTTTCATCAATCAATAATACCCATACAAGAAACAAGTTGGTACTCACAATTCTGTTAAAGAAGTCAAGTTGGAAAATGATGAGGGTATTGAGCCATTAAAAGAATTGCCTTGAAACCTCCTATCAAAACATACAATAATTCACCAAAACTGTCAGGAGGACACACTTTTGGAATAGAATACGAAAGTAACCATGAAAATTAAAATTTCCTGGTAACAGAACATCAAGACAGACAATAATTCACAAAAACTGTTAGTACACACTTCTGGAACAGAAAACGAAAGTAGCCATAAAAAGAAAATTTTAATTCCACACCCAATATAATTTATTTTATCAAAAAGTGTTCCATTCCACCAAGGTAATTCAATTAAGGAGGAAAACAGAGTTGACTGGTAATGTTGTCTTACAAGACTTGAAGTCTAGTCCAATTCCCTATGAAGTCTGGTATATTGCCCCTGAGTTCCGTGTCTGAAGCCCATCTGAAATGAAAAGAAAAATCTTTATTGTTGTACAAGGTTTTCTTTCTTTAGGCACATCTAAGTGGGAGTATCTTACACTCGTTCCAAACTCCTTAGGTCCGCAAATGAGGACGGAATTGGACCACTAATTCCTGAACTATCAATGTAACTGCAAGGAAATATTGTGAAATTAATATTCTCTTTGTGCTCACAACAAAGGTATGAAACTGCGTAACAAAGTGTAATTTTGAAAAATGACCACATACTTGCATTATTGAGAACCGACCAACTCATTATTTACTACAATGTATGCTTATGAAGTTATGACAAGTCTAATTGATGACTATGAACAATAATAAATAATTGCTTGTAACATGTGTTTAGTAACCAAAATACTGTATCGTAGTTCCCCTAGGATATTGTTGCTGTTTGTAGACACAAACCATATTTGAAAGAGTAGTAATATATGCATCCATCTCCATGACTATATTCTACACAAAGATATAGAAAATTACATAGGGGGGTATCACTTCAACGTGGAGATAGGATTCACTACCATTAGAAATAGAAAGAATTTACTAATGTTGGACTAAAAGTATTTGAGATGCAAAATGCAAGGATGAATGCATTGGGGGCATGTGCCCAACCATTCCAAAATTTAAACTGGCTGCATATATATAACATGCAGAAATTTCACTTTTGCCACTAAACTTCTAATAGAAGAAAACATTTTGCTAGGTGTAATATTTTAGTATACCATAGGAAACAATAAAGGAGTAAAGTCAATAGATATGTGTGTAAAAATATGTAAAATAGCAACCTTATATGACTCAAACTTGATTAAAAAATATAATACAAATAGAACCTAAGACTGCAGAAATACTTACAGCTGGGTTAACTTTGTGAGTTTCCCAAGTTCAGATGGGAGAGATCCTGAGAACTTATTTGACGAAAAACTCCTACAAATTTAACAAATAATAAATCTCACTAGTGCCATCACGAGAAATTTGTCATGCACACCATCATGTATCCACAACAGAACAATATTGGTTTATGCTTTGTGCGAGCAAATTCTTATGAAAAACATTAAATTTCCTTTTATCCATTTAGGTACTCATCATAACTAATATTGTGTGTCTAAAGAAAAAAATATTCTCAAACCAAAATTTTCCATGTGGATTTCTATCAATTCATGACTCAATTTTTGTACAATATATGTTTTCGGTTAATTAAATTTATCATTTATTGTCTCATAATCACCCCTTATCTATTAGACACTTCATACTCATTACTACAGGAAACAAAATCCAGTTGTCATATCATAAGATCAATCACAAGACCAGAATATCTTTTGTCTATGTGTATATGTCATTCTAATTTAAAGGCCGGAATAGGCATTGGCCTCCATCTTACATTTGGGTCCATCTCACTTTCACACCATTAATTAAACTTTTAACTAGCACCCAAGACTCATTGTGTGTTTGGTTTTCCCTTTGGAGCCTCGGATTCTTGTTTCAGATGTGAAAGTTATTCAAAATAGTTTCAACTTAGATGTGTATTATGGATCTGCATTTGAATTGATCCAAAACGAAACCAAACATGCACTCGTACTGCAAGAGACAATACTATGACTTAGGCACAAAGAGGCAACTTAACCAAAAATACTAATTCATTATGTGGGATAACCCCATCGCTTAAATACCACTTCATTTTCTATCAAATTTAAGACTCATAACCGACACCAAATATTTTTGGTGACTAATTGATCCTGAAAAATCAACCCATTGGCAATTTCATAACCATAGGAAGAAAAGTTCAAAGCAAACAACATACAGTGATAATAACTCTGTAAGATTTCCCAATTCCTTTGGAAGCTCCCCTGATAAATTATTGATTCCAAAGCTCCTAACAAAGAGCAAACTTATCTGTTAGAACTTATGTGTCACAACATTAAATTCATAGAATATTATGAACTGAAATTGGGTCGAATTGTCTTACAAGTATTGCATACGAGTTAGATTTCCAATAGCTGCAGGTAGAGAACCCGTCAAGTAATTTTGCGCAAGATTTCTGCTTGCAATTGATGGAACTTAGTACAGCAAAAAAGCATGTAATTCTTGCTTGAGAATAACAAATCAAAAGCTAAAAGTGCATCAAAATAATTTTACATTCTCACTCAATCATAACTTTTAACATGTATGATAGATTGTTAACTGTTTATAATAACTACCCTAAAAATCATAAATAATTTTTTTTTAATTGGTTGGCAGATTCATTGATAGTGCCCAAAAATTAAGTTTAGAGTAATCTATATCAATATACGAATTTTGATCATTGTTTTTTATACAAACCTTTTTTTACAATTTTACTCTCATCATAACTGTTTTTTTTATCGAATATTAATGCAGTAACATTTATTACGGAACAAAATGTGAACCCACATGAATGAGTGTCTGAGCTTCCTCTGGTAATAAAAATAAAGCATGTGCAGAACTTATTCTAACGAAGTTCATGAGGAAGAAAACATACAAATTGTTGAGATAGGTGAGAGTCCATAGCTCTTCTGGAATTTCACCAACCACATTCAGTGCAGAGACCCTCCTGTACCATTCAAAGCATAAAAGCCCAAAAAAAGTAAAAATTATATTGCTTAGAGCAATAGTAAGCTTCCAAATTCAATGTACAACACATCAACACAGAAATTTTATCTGAAAAACTGAAAAAGTAAAGTTGAGAGAGGGAGAGAGATACAGTGCTGTGATGCGGCAAGTAGTTCCGTCGTCAAAGGAACAATCACATCTGATAAATGGGTTGTAAGATTCAGGGGTGGAGGTACTATCAATGGCTCTTCCACTGCACAATTCACCGCTTATATTCCATATACTTGTGTCTGCGGATTTACCCCATTTGCTGAAGATTGAATTTATAGTTCTTGCTGCATTCAGAACTTCACTTTTTCAGGGAAATGCACTCAGTTTAACCATAGAATTAATTTATTATTAATATTTTAGTGAAATGAGATTTTTTTTATCACGTATAAATAATTAAATGAAATGGTATCTTTAAAATTAAGGATGAAGTTTTAGAAACAATTTTAATAAGATATATTATGAGAATTTAGTATATTAAGTCAAAATTTAAATAATAATAGTAATAATAATAATAATACGAACTTAATAAAAAATATGAAAAATAAAAAAAGAAAGCTATTAAAATATACTACACCAAAATCACTAAATATAAACTAATATATTAACCAAATTAAATATAATTAATAAATAATAATTGATATTTAATTAATTATCAAGTTTTAGTTATTAATTTAGTTTATTAAGAACAGAAATGATTTTATATAATAATAATTTTTTAATATTTAAAATATATATAATTTAGTTAATTTAGTGATTTTTATTAATTTTATTTTTATTTAATAACTTTATTGTATTAAGTGGAAGGATTGTTACATATAAGAATGTATGAACTATAAAATGAAGAGTCAAAAAGTCAAACATATATTTTATTGAGAATAATATCTGGTTTTTGGTAGGTACAACTACAAATTAAAAAGTTAATATAATAAAAAACATATAAATATTAACAAAATTGTTTATTCCATTCTCATGCCCCCACCTTACAATTTGTAAGTTGCACCAATAAATATTAATATTTTAATTATTTATAAAAATTTATATTTTTTTAAATTTTAAAACATTTTATATTTTATTTTTATTTTTATTTAAGAATTATTTTCTTTTTCTTTAAATTCTTTTATTATAAATATTAATATTTATTGTGGATAACATTTAAAAATATCATAATCTAAATATTAAATACCAATATCACATATCAGAGTGTTGCAGAATATGCCAAACATTCTGGTCTGTAGTACTGTACCAATAATTTCATTTTTCTCTGTCAGATTATTCATTAAACAAAACAAACAAAAATTTACCCAAACAAATTATTCACTAAATGCTCTTTTCACCCTTTTTTAAAGGTTTTCTTTGATAAGGACTTAACTTTGTTTAAGACTAGTTTCTAACATATTCAGATTCAGAAATTAGTGAAATGAGTTTTACTGTTTCATCAAAGGTCAAAGAGGAAAAACTATGTCTTCTCTATTTTTTTAGTGAATTGGAGCTAAACAACAGAAAAATAAGAAAATATGAAGAGAAATATATATCAATGGCATGGTTATGTTTACACTAAATTTATCAATTGATTAAGCTATTAAAAAGAAGAATTTAAATTGATTAACCTATTAAAAAAGTATTTTAAGTCTAAATCAATTCTATAAAATCGGTTTATCGAGAGTAAGGTTTTCATTCTAGTGTAGTCGATGGGATTTTTAAGATAACCTTTGACATCATATAGCATGGTTGAATCAAAGTAAAAAGTTTTTCTTTTTCAAATTTCCCAACAAGAAACCCAAACCCATTGATTGTTTGCATGAAGTTCTGCAGAAGAAAGAAACTTGTTCCAGAAAGGGAAAAAGAAAAACACTTACCTTCAGAAGGGTCAGTGGTGGCGTTTGCAGATTGAGCTTGTGCAGAGCTAAGAAAGCAGCTGAAGTGACAGAAGAACACAGCAACAAGTGCAAAAGCAAACCCTTGTGACATCCTGATATATGAACAACTGATTATCCCAGAAGAACGATCTTTAAAAAAATGTTTTGTAGTAGTTTGAAACTTGAGGAATCGACCTCACAGAATGATAAGAACGATGGTATTTGGTGAGAAACGGCAGTGTTGGGTTGAAAAATTGGAACCCTACTTTATATTTATAAGACTTTTGTGAAAAAAGAGAGACAAAAATGGCGTCTCTGACCTCAATTTTCAGCTTGAGCTATGTCAAAAGCTTACGTCAGGTTCTGTCATGGCACACCAAATGGCCTCGTGAAGCATCAATTGTCAACATAACACCATGTTATAATACCAATAATTAAAATTTAGTTGGCCACATTCTTTTCACCCAACTTGCAAATAATGGTACTGTACCATTTTTTTTGTTTTTACCCTAAAAATATCTTTAGAATTTATCATTGCCATATGCATTATGTATTCATGTTTGTGTGTTTTTTCATTAAATTATAAATATTTTTTTTAATGTTTATAAAATATTACTAGAAAATTATTAAATAAAAATAATTTTAGAATAAAAAAGTAATAAATTATTATTTTGACTAAATTAGATATTATTTTATAAATTAAAAAATTATAAATATTGAAATAGTTTTTTTTATTAATAAAAAATTATAAATTAATTTTTAAATTGATATCTAATTAACTTATTTATATATAATTAACTATCAACATTTAAACTATCCAATTTTAAAATTTAAAGTAATTAATAGCTAAAACTTTGATAATAATTTGATATTAACGTAAAAAATAGTTTATAAATTTTTATAAAAATTATTTTAAATATCGATAATTTATTTAGTTTATAAAATATTATCTAATTTAATTATTATAATAATTAATTATTATTTTTTGCAAAATTTTTTTTATTTAATAATTTTTTGGTGGGAGAAATACATTTTTTTTATTTCAATCTTAATGAGAAAGGCAATCACAATAAAAGTTTAAGTATTTGTTAATGTAGTTATAATTAGTATTTGATATTATATTTAAAACTAATAATATGGAAAATAATTGGAGAACTTAATCTAGATTTATTAATTTTAAGTACAAATTTATTAAGAGACTATAAATATATTAAGTCTAAGGTAGGTATTTTTTTTACTAATTATACATGTGAATGTCTTTGCTTGTACATAGACCTTTTTTGGCACATGTGATAACTTTATATTAATGAAAATAATAATAATAATGGTTTTGTGTATATTTAAATGTCAAAGGTTGTTTATTTTAAAATTAGTATTTTGTTTAAATAGCTAAATTCTATCTATTGTGTGTATAAGTAATTATTTAAAAAAGTACTTCAAAAATACTTATTTAAAGTTAAGCATTCTCATGAATTAACTAATCCAATAGGGAATGACTTGGCATTGCAATTTGCAAACGTGATTATTTGCAATGTTTAAAAAATTACAACTTTTTGGCTGCGTTAATTTGGTGAATGTTGAATGTTATGATTTATATTTATTTACAATCATATAATAAAATAATGGAACCATATTCATTTATTTTTATATTTTTTGTTATATGATGGAACCGTATTTATTTTGGGCCGCGTGTACGGTGCCGTTTTATGACTCTGAATTCAGAGTTGAATATTGGTATCCTAGGTGGCGCTGTCCTTGTACACACAAATTCTTTGTGTGAGTTCGGATAATTCTAGATTTTGTTTTCTATATGTTTAACGTTGACCTAGTCATTCATTACAAGTGAATTATAGTTGTGTCTCGAGAAGCATGAAAAAGTTGATTAAAAAGTAAATAGAATATTTGATTTTATTTAATTAGTTTTTTCAAATAAAATATTATAATAAAAATAGTTTAAAAAAGTAATAAGAACTATGAAACTCAGACACTCATATCTTATGTGTGACACTTATAAAATACTTATTTATAAAAGAACAAAAATATGCTTTAAGACTCCGTTTATTTCTAGAAGCAGAAAAGAGAAAATTTACTGTTTGTGAATAGAAAAAAAAAATGAGGTATTAAATAATATAAACACACAAAAAACGAAGGGAATTTTCTGTTTAAAACTTTCTTCGACGTGGTATGAGAGAATTGCAAGTTGCTTTATAATTTAGGTTAGTTTTTTTATTTTAAACTAAAATTATTATTATTTTTATTTAAAATAAGATTATAATTCAAATATAAAATATAATTAAAACTGTAAAAAAATATTTATTATAAAATAACATAATTAATTATTTATAAGAATAAATATAAATAATAATAATAATAATAAATATATTTTTAAATAAAAAAATTATATAATAATTATATTAATTATAAAAAAATAAAGATAAAAATAATAAAGTTATTTAATTTATAAATAAATCAATCCAATTAATTTTTTAATAATTTTTAAATATAAAAGTAAATTTGTAAATTTATAATTTTATCAATTAAAAAATATAATTTCAATCACATCTATCACATCACTCACAAACTTTCATAAACTTTCTCTAAACTTTCTACTCTATTTACCTTAATCCAAACAACATTACTTTCTTCACACTTTTCCTTCAAATCATCTTAAATTCACTCCCTCATTTCCACTCTCTAATCCAAACAAAGCCTAAAATAAAAGTGTGAGAATTATCCCTAAAAGTTAGTCGTAGTTTGGACGAATCAAAGTTCGGATCATCTCATCTCACAACTGATATTATTTTTTTAATTTTAATTGTTGTGTAATATTGTTTTTGTCCGTTGAATATAGTTAAATATTTTTATTTATTATTTTATTGCTATTAATATTTATAAGTAGAAATTTATATTTTATTTCAGGGTTAACTTTATATTTTTTCATGTTTCTTTATTTACTTATAATAAATAGCAAATTATTAGTCGTTATTTTTTCTTTTATAATGATTAGATTTGCAATAAAAAATTTGTTTTTACAGACTGCTCAAATTAGGGATTAAAAAACTAATAAATGATGTTTTAGATTTTTTTTTTAATTTATTCGAGTCTAAGAAGAAAAACAAAAGAGATAGTGTGCTACCACTAATTTGGCAAAACAAATTATCATATTTAGTTTATCCACCCGCTTTCGTAAAACGAGCCAAAATAAGGCAAGACAAACCTATTAGATTGTTTTTCTTAAATTTAAATTTAAAATGAAATAATAGTTTAAAATATTTTGTATTATTTGAAAATAAAAATATACAAAACTTACATCATCAACACTTACAACATAAATTTTAATTATTAATTATAGTGAAGTAATTTAAAATGTTAAGAATAATTTTTTATCTAATTAAAGACATTAATTAACCAAGATTTAGAAAATATTTGAATTAAATATTTGATTTCATGGTTAGGGGTATAACTCTTCATGAGTTTAATTTTTTTCACCTCATTTGTTTTAAAAGGCCTAACATTCTCCTTTAGCCATTTTGTCTCCAGGCACATTCTCCCTGCACCCAACACATTCTAACTGGCACCCAATCATTTAATAGTAAAAGACGAATATATCCTTAATGAAATCTTGAAAACTATAATTGTGATATGCACCCAATGACCTGCACCAACCCTATTCTTCTGTTCTTCCATTTCATTGTGCCTGCCGCAGCCACCGAGCCACCGTAAGCCACCGTGTTGTGCAGCCACCGTGAGCAAGCTTATTGTCCAACCACCGTGAGCGACGTTCTTCTCCATTCTTCTGCACCCACCGTGACCTCCATTATCGCAGGCAGAGCACCAGATTCGAAGGTACGTCATGCTTCCGGATATTTTTATCTATAAGTGAGTGAGAGTTGCGGATATTTTTATCCGCAAGTGACTTTTGAGAGGTGCGGATATTTTTATCCGTAAGGGAGTTTGGGGTCCGGATAATTTTATCCGTAAGTTTGTTTTGACTTACGGATATTTTTATCCGGAATATAGTTGGGTCCGGATATTTTTATCTGTAGGCATAACTGTGGCTGGCTTCCGGATATTTTTATCCGTAGGCACAACTGTGGCTTCCAGATATTTTTATCCGTAAGTAACGATCAGTTCCGGATATTTTTATCCGTAAGCAACGAGCAGTTCCGAATATTTTTATTCGTAAATGAAGAAGACAAGGGCATTTTAGGATTTTTAAAAGTGTATCGGGTGCTAGTCACAATTGATCGGGTGCAGGAAGCAATTGCCTTGTCTCCATTGACAACATAATTCATTAACTAGTGGTCCATTTCAGACATCTTATCCACTTCATATGATATTTTGTTCCAAAGTTCCTATTTATTATTCATAATTAATGTTTCACTCCTATACATCCAATAATAAATAAGAAATATAGATTTATTATAATTTTATCAAAAATTAAAAAATAATCATTGCAATTGGACTGTCTACAATGTTATATTCCAAATTGTAGAGTTCAAAATATAATTTTCTATTCCAAATTCTACAATTCAAAAGGTATTTTATGGAGTCACAAATTGGATTTCAAATTGTAGAATTTGAAATACAAAATTGTATTCTTAATTATACAATTCAGAAGGCATTGTGTTGTAAAAGAAAAAGCTTTCGAATTATATAATTCATAATATAATTTTGTATTCTAAATTCTACGATTCGAAATACAAACTTATATTCCAAATTGTAAAATTCAAAACTGTTTATGAATTATAGAATTTTTAATTCAAAAAAATAATCCACCACATTACCTTAAATAAAATAAGCTACCTCACCACCACATCCACTACAAGAAAAAACCACCACCAACCACCACAAGGCACCAAAAACAACCACTAACCACTACAAACAACCACAATCCACTATTGCAACTCCCAACGAAAATAGTAAATACCCTAAACCCTAAATCCACTATTGCAACTCTCAACGAAAATAGTAAATACCCTAAACCATAAACCACAAGCCACCACTACACCTATCCAACACCACTGCACCACTAACCTTATTCAACTCCAACAACATCCCTTAACCTAATAATGTTTGGAGAAAGATATTTTTGGAAACAAATCAATTATAAAGGTACAAGAAGAAATTATGGAAGTGTAGGAATAAATTGCCCGCATTGCTTAACCAGTACTAATGGGCCCAAATCCCAACTTTACCGGACCGAGTTAAATGGCTCAAAACCAAATTTTCTTAGGAGAATATATCAATAAGGGTGTTTCTTCCTGCACCCCTACATTTTTTAAAATACCAAAATTAACCTTGTTATTTTTTTTTCAAAAGGCACTGTCCATGGCTACCATTGTTTTTGGGGGTTGATTGTTGGTGTTGGTAGAGGGTGATTTAAGTTTTGTTTTTGGGATTGGGTTGTTATGGGATTTAGAGGTTCTTGGAAATCGGGTTCTGTGACTGTATTATGGACCAACCATCCGCAAGTGAAAAAATGAAATACAAATTAGGTATTCCATAAGTAAAGTTTTTGTATTCTAGATGAGGGGGTGTTCCATATGCATTTATGTATAACGAATTCACAAATTTGAAAAAAAAATCATTACGGAATGGTCATTTTAGAATACATTTTTTGACTTATGGATTGATAGTTCCATAATACATTTTTTGACTTATGGATTGGTGGATCCAGAATGCATTTTTTGACATATGGATTGGTGGATCCATAATGGATTTTTTAACTTTCCATGTGTTTCTTATGGTTTTTAAAAATTTGTTGAAATTTGATGGTAAGATGTTAATTTGTAGAACTATGGACAATACTTAAGAATTCAAACAAGGATTATATGATGAGGTTGATGTGTGGGAGGGTCTAAATGATGATGATATTGAGAAGTCAATATCCAACAAAGCATTAAACAATATATGAAAGTCATATGAATGTACAAATGTGTTTACTACAAATGAGGTAAAGTTGAAGCTTGTAAAGTATGTTTAGGTTGTTTGTTATTTGGTAAATTAAATATGAACTTGTGATAACTTCTGTAGATACTTCCTACTCGGTTGACATGGGTTAGAAAAGTTATGTTTCATTTTTGCTTTGTTATTGTTATATTGAGGTTGGATACTTCAAATGGCCAACGAGGAAGGGAGACATTTATATTATTAGGTTGTGAGAGAGGAGGTAAATACAAGCGATGTAAGAAGGAATTACAGGTTACTGAGAGTGTAAGTGGGAAATGTGAGTGCCCATTTAGATTATGAGGGCATCCAATAAAAGGTTTTTTGACCATGATGGGGTTATTTTTTTTGGTTTTTACCAAAATGGGGTCCGTTTAAAAAAAATTACAAATTTAGGCAAGTCGTGCCAATTCGGCACGACTTCATATGTAGAAGTCGTCCCAATTAGGCACGACTTCTGCCATGTCATACTAAAGTCGTGCCAACTTGGCACGACTTCTGCCCTGTCATACTGAAGTCGTGCCAACTTGACACGACTTCTGCCACGTCATAATTTTTATTTTTTTTTAATTTTATTGTTTATATATTGGGTATTAAGTTATGTAATGTTAAAAATTAATTTGATACATAATTTTCTAAGAGTGTTAGTTTTAAGGAACAAAAAAATTGGATAATTGTGTATGGATCATGTTTGAATTGAATGAATAAATAGATAGATAAAGAAAATGAATGTTCTAAGAGTGTTATGAATGAATGAATACATAGATAAAGAAAATGAGGAAATTAATAATCAAACTTGAATTGAATTTTATTATTACGCTTGTCTGTGCGAACAATTATGACGTGGCAGAAGTCGTGCCAACTTGGCACGACTTCTGTATGACGGGACAGAAGTCGTGCCAAGTTGGCACGAATTCAGTATGACGGGACAGAAGTCGTGCCAAGTTGACACGACTTTAGTATGACATGGCAGAAGTCGTACCTAATTGGGACGACTTCTGCATATGAAGTCGTACCGAATTGGCACGACTTGCCTAAATTTGTAATTTTTTTTAAACGGACCCATTTTGGTAAAAACAAAAAAAAATAACCCCATCATGGTCAAAAAACCCCAATAAAAGGTGGTGAAGGATGAATGTTGAAATTACTTTGTAAGTCTCATAATCATAACTTGGCAAATACGTTGGTTGGTCATCCATATGCTGGTAGGTTCACATCCGGTGAGAAGTTAATGCTTATGGATATGATAGAGAATGTAGTGAAGTCTAAAAATATTTTGTTGATAATGAAAAAGCATAACAAGAAAGATGTAACCACCTTAAAGTAAGTTTACAATGCACGATATGTGTATAGAAAATCAGATCGAGGTGACAGAACTGAAATGCAATAGTTGATGTTGTTACTTGAGTGAGATATGTATGTCCATTGGTCTAGGTTTGAGGAAGGGATGAATGTCGTGCAATATTTATCTTGGACACACTCTGCTTTAGTGAAGCTAAATGTCTTTAACATTGTGTTGATGATAGACAATACGTGCAAAACTAATAGGTACATGATGCCCTTGCTTGAAGTTGTTGGTGTTACCTCACCAGGGTTGATCTTCAGTGCTGCATTTATGTTACTTGCATCAAAACTATATCATAACTTTGTATGGGTCCTTGAGGTTTGTTTTTGAGAGTTGATTCATAGTCAAAGGTCGTGGTCAGTGATAGAGATATTACTCTAATGAATGCAATAGATGTTGTCTTTCCCGAAGTTGCTAATTTGTTATGTCGTTTCCACATTACTAAAAATGTCAAAGCAAAACGTAAAATGATTGTTCATCCAAGAGAGACATGAGATAATGTGATGAAGCCTTGGGGAGCTATTGTCGATTGTGATAATGTAGAGGCCTATGAGCATCGTGTTAAGGCATTTCATGTTGTTTGTTCACCATGACCTATGTTTACTGAATATGTGATGTGTACCAGGTTAAATCCACACAAAGAAAAGTTTGTTAAGCTTTGACAGATAAGGTCATGCACTTAGACAACACGACAAGTAATAAGGTTTTAAGTATGCACATTGGAGTCTCAAGAGAATGTCTTGGATGTCAATGAGAGACTTATGCTTTTGTTGGGATTCCATGAACAAGAGGATCATCTTCCAATATAATGCAATTAAATCTTCATCAGAAAAGAGTTTTCATGTGGTGGGTCATGTCTTTAATGTAATAAGATATAAGAAATTGTTTGACTTTGTATCAAAATATGCTTTGTCGTATATTGCATAAGAGAGTGGTCGAGTTGAATATGTTGGTTTAGATAGATCTCGTTGTCGGTGCACCCTTAGATCTACTCACGGGCTTGCTTGTGCTTACGAATTGGCTTCATTTGGTGTAAGGAGCATACCATTGCTGTTAGTGCATTTGATATGAACACGATTAAGCTTTTTAGATATTTCAACAAGTGATACTACACAAAATCGCATACTAAAATTGCAAATCCGATTTTATTCCAAACACATCAGTCCGGTTAATTTTCAAAATAATCAATCTAATGGCATATTACAGAATGCCTCTTTCGGTACCCTAAAAATTGTATTGCGAAATCCCAAATCCGCCAAAAAAATATGAGACACCCAATCTGTAAACAAAAAATATTACTTACCTTCCTCTTTGAATAGAGTCATCGCAAAAACCACTTAACCACCACCAAACCTCGAAAAACAAACCAACTCCATAAAGAGAAACCACTAGGAACACCCAATGCACCACGATTCCTTGCTTTGTGTTTGCTATGTGCACATGCTGAGAAGGCTGAAAGAAAGAGTCACCATGCTACTTCTACTTTAGGGTTTTTAAAAATTTCCAAAAATACTTTTGTAATTACACATGAATGTAGAATGTAGGGGTGCAAGAAGAAAAATACTGGAGTGCAGAAAAAAAACACAGTATCAACAATCAGCAACACATGGTGACATTGCATAATGTGATTGGTTGTTTTCACGTGGCAAAGTCAAATTTCAGCTTCTATACTTATATATATATATATATACATATTATTGTAAAGTCAAACAGTGGTAAACGTGAAACGACTCGGTGACCGTATTCTATATCTCCGGCGACTTCTTCTCTCAAATCTGCAGCAGCCACCAACATCACTCACCGGAAATTCATATCAAGGTTCCTTTATTCCCATGTATTATTGCTGATAATAGATCTGAGGCTTTTTCCTTTTAAATGTTAGGGTTTTGAAATTGATTTTCTGTATCTCCCTCTGTTATGCTTCGATGATTTCTTTTGTGTATCGTTTAATTTTTTAAATGTGAATGTAGTATATTTCCACGTTTTGAAATGTTCCATATGTTAAATTGCGATGATTCTAGTATTCGTATCGTGAACGATCCCGCTTGCTGTTGTAATCAGTGTTAACTGTGATGTTGTGGATCCAATTTCGTTTTTCCTTTTTTGTAACCAAGGGGTACATCGATTTTCAGGTTTTAGGTTTTATGATTGTTTAACAGAGTACATCGATCGGGAAATTTGATCGTTTTTGTTTTTGGGATCTGGGTAGGTTTGTGATGTAGAGAAGATTAGAGTTTTGCAGATCTGGAATTCTAACTTCATTAGTACTGTTGGGTGATGTAGTTTTGGATGCAGTTTCTTAAAGGGAAAAGGCAGATGCAGTTTTGGATGCATTTTCATAGATGCTTTTAGTGTTGTTCTTCTATCAGAATTACCGTTTCATCTCAGTAATCTATATTGACCTTTGATTTGATGCAAGCTTTTATTCTGTGAATTACTTTAGTGAAGCATAAATGAATGAGTTTGAAGAGTTTGTTGTTAAAATTAAATGTATACATGTCAAATCTTGAATTTGAATTAGAGATACATTGCTTTTTCATTCATTTGAGAGTTGTGAGTTCTTGAGATTTTCCTTTATCTTGAGTTTCTACTTGTTCTGGAGGGGAAACTGAGTTAGCGTGAGAAGATTTAGTTGTAGTACTTGATTTCTGAGGTTTTGTATTTTGTTTTTTTTATATTCAAGATTCCTAATGTATGTATGAAAATGTGTCTCAGAAAATGGCTTTAGGTGGAACAGCTCCCCCAAGAGGAAGTGCAGCAGCTACTGCAAACATGAGGAGAAGGAGAACAACCGGTGGTGGGGCCTCTGGAGGAGCAGCTGGAACTATGCTCCAATTTTACACTGATGATGCCCCTGGACTCAAGATCTCCCCAAATGTGGTTCTTGTAATGAGCATTGGCTTTATAGCATTTGTTGCTGTCCTTCATGTGATGGGCAAGCTGTATTTTGTGCGTAGGGAGGCTTAGAGAAGAGATTTAGGTCTATTTTTGGACTTTTAATACAGTCTCTCTTATGAAACAGTCTCAAATTTTTTCCTTGCTTTTGTATTTTGGTACAATCCTTTGCTATTTTTAAAGGTAAAAACAGTTGAAATACTTTGGTAAGAAGTATTTTGTTAGATCTTTTCGTTTTTTCAATTGGTGACGTGTGTTTTAGTTTCCCTGAGTCGCTTAACTGAGATGAAAACTGAAGTATTAGAAGTTACTGTAAATTGATTTCTAACCAGGCTAACTTTTATATTTTGTTCTTCGTTGATCAGTAAGAAATCCATGCATAGCAGAATTTCTAGATAACAAACCTTTTATTCAAATTTATGAGGCTGAAGGTGTTACTGGTGTAATAATAATGACTTGGACTGGTTTTGGCTGCATGTATCTCCCAAGGAGCCAACTTGCCTTGCTGCTACTTCCTACTTAGAGCATGTCAGGGATGACTTGAAATTTTGGATTTCGGCTGTTTTTGTTTTGAGAATATTTGTTTAAATTTACAAAAAGAAAACTGTTTTCATTTTTTATTTTATATATCTAAATGAAGGTTATGATTATTTTTCTAGAAGTTTATTTTATGTTTGAGAAAAAAAACTGAGTTACTCTCAAATTTATTAACTTTTTTTTTCTTTTTTCATACTTTTTTTTAATTTATTATATAAAAGTTGATTTTGTTCTTCTATTACCTAAAGAAAATTAATTATATTTTTTGTTCTAGTAAATTTACTTTAACAAAAGTTAATTCTGGTTATAGTCGAGTATAATAATTGATGGTTGTAAATATAAATAATTATTAAAGCATTTAATTTTTAGAATTATCTGAAAGGTATTCACAGAACAGGAGTCCAAGATTCCTGGTAAGAAACTTCTAAACTCTATTAAATTTTAACATGGTTAGATGATCAAACAGGTTGCCATGGTTGCAAGGGTTGGATAAAACTTGGTTCACTAGTAAAATTAAGCAACAAAAATATAAAGCATTTACCCATTAGACAGTCTAATTGTACACAAACGTACTAGATGATCTCACAGTACAAGGATGTGCTAAACATTTTTTTAGACCGTCTTTTAAGGCTAAACATGCCAAACGACTCCAAAAACATAAAAAAGTCAAACGATACAATGCTAATAAACGTCTTAGACGGTCACTGGAACTTATACATATTAGACGGTCACTTCGTCATCTACACGTTAGACTACCTAATGTATAAGAGAGTGTCTATACTTGATTGCTATGGTCTTAGAATATTTTTGTAACATTGCTTTAATGTTTTCGAACCTTACTTGATGATATTAATTTACAAAAATTAATTTTTTCAAGTAAAATATTTGATTGATTAATCTTATGAAAGTTTTCGTATTTTTGAACGAAAAACAAAGCATCCTGAAAAATATATTATGCATGATGATTGCAAAGTGCTTCTAGTACTAATAAGCCTTAATGATTAAGGTAGAAACAATATTAGAAAGTTTTCATATGAACCATGTTTAACTAGAAAGTTTTAAAAAATCAGAGATATATGCAATCACTAATTTAGAGCATTTTTTGAAAAATATAGAGAAAATAAATCTAGGTTAAAGTCTAAGTATTGATGTTTAAATCTTGTATAAAATTAGAAAGTATTTGAAAATATTTTAATATACATTTCAAGTATTCTATTAAATTTTGGTTCACTATATTTCATGTTTATCTTTGGGTTCATATTGTACATTCTAGTTGATTTCATATTCCGACTTTCATTTTGTGTCACCTAATACTAGCATGAAACACAACTAAAATTTTGTAAGAAAATATTAATTGAAATTTACATGTTAAACAATTATAACACTAAAACATTAAATTAGCTTCCAAATAATAGTTTTGATCAAAATGCATTTTTATTGGAGTTTGTTAAGTTGACTTTAATTCAAAGTAAAATATTAATTATTTTTTAAAAGTTAAAATTAGTAAAATTACTTTTAAATTTTATATTATGTAAACTGTATATGTTGGTTAAGTTGACGCTATATACAAAAAGAGAGTCAATTTAGTCAATACTAAGTTGATCTTAACCTTTTAATAAATAAAAAAAATTGTGTTTATGTCAGATTAATATTGAGTCTACTCATTAGACATTAGTAGAGCTAATTTATTCGACTTTAAGTCAACACTAATTATTTTTAACTTTTTTAAAAGTAAAAATATTTGTGTTATAATTTTTTAACTTTTTTAAAAGTAAAAATAGTTGTGTTATAATTATATTAGTGTTGCTTAGCTAATGTTAACAAAAATAAATATTAAAAATAAATAAGGTTGATATCAATTGTTGATATCAATCTAATTGATGTTAATCTTGTTAATCTAATTGATGTTAATCTTCTTTAATTTTTGTATTTATATTTATTTAAGTTAGTGTCGACTAGGCTGATACTAATTTTATTTATTTTATAATTTATCTAAGTTAGTATCAAGTAGGTTGACACTCTTATAATATAAGTTAGTATCGGTTAAACAAATGCTAATTTATATGCTATGAATTTGTGTATCTCCATAACAACGAATAGGAATCGCAAATTATTTTTAATCCAAAGATCCATATTTAAAGATAACAAATCTCTTCACTCACAATATTTTCAATTACTTTTCTATGCAAATCATCCCATAACTATCTCCTTCACTCACACTCATCTCCTTTATCCACACCCATCTTCTTCATTCACATCCATGTTCTTCATTCACACCCATCTCCTTCATCTGCACTTATCTCCTTTATCTACATTTTTTTTTGTTTTATTTTTTGAAGATGAAATATTTGTACAAGATTTTGTTTAAATTATTGTCATTAGCATTAGTTACAATAATACCAATTAAATTAATATTAAAAATAAATTTAAATAAATTTCATTTAGCGTTGGATAGCCCAACACTAAGTTAAATAAATTTTAACATCAAAAGGCATTAGTATTGGACTGGGTGACACTAAATTACTTCAAGTAAAAGCCAATTTAAAAATTAGTGTCGACATTACATAGAGTCTACCTTTTAAAATCGATGTTATTAAATCAATCTATATAGTTTTAATCGTGGTTATTGTTTCCCCAGGCAAACCATTCGTTGGGAACGTGTTCCTTGAGATTTTTTCTAACCTCAAGAAAAGCTAACATTAGCAACGGTTTTGCATCCTCAAGTATTTAATGGAGGTTTCAGAGCCTCTATAAAACACAATGATTTTCAGAGCCACCATAAAATACCATGGGTTTCATAGCATTCGTAAAATACCATGAATTTTAAAGGTTCCATAAAATACAATGGGTTTCAGAGCCTTCATAAAATGAAAATTTCAGAGCCTCCATAAAATACCATGAGTTTCAAAATCTTTGTAAAGTACCATACATTTTAAAACCTCTGTAAAGTACCGTACTTCGTCTCACAGTCATTCTAAGAATAAACTAGGAAAGCCTAACAATAAAGGACATAGATCTGTGTGGTTACCTAAAGGAGAAATAATACCTCTTGCATATGGGTTTCATATAAGAAAGGAGGAAGGTCTATATTCTGAGACCTGAAAATGAAGAAAGGAGGAAAAGTAATTTTTGATGAAAATCAGCACGACCAAGTAATTGGTGGTGGGCAGGTAACTTTGAAACCTTCCATGTATATTAACAATGTTTTATTAGTAGATGGTCTTAAATACAACCTACTAAGCATAAATCAATTGTGCGACAATGGGAACAATGTTGTTTTTTACAATGACCATTGCACAATCTATCATAATAATGAAACCAAAATGTTTGCAACCAATAGATGACAAAATCTTTATAAAATAGATATGGATGAGTTATTAGATCAAAGAGTCTCATGTCTGAAAAAGAAGATAATTGCTTGTGGCACGAGAAGTGTGGTTACGCTAGCTTAAGATTAATCTCTAACCTATTGAAACATAATCTCGTGAGAGGTTTGTCAACAATGTCAAGGGAAACAAGTTAAAATTTCTTTTAAAAGTAAATTAATAGTTGGTTTCGCAGAGAACTTGTACTTGATGTCAAACTAATACAAGGATTAACTAGGATATTTGTGCTAATCTAGGCCTACAAACTTGAGGGTCAACACATCTATATAAATAGATTAACCAATGTTAAGTCAGGATACACATTTAATAACATTTATTACTTTTAACTACCAAATATTGTGTACTAACTTGAGCGTCAAATGATCTTTTTATAGGTACACTCACTTTGATTGGAGATCAACAATAAAAAATATAAATAGATTAACCAATGTTAAGTCAAGATACACATTTAATAACATTTATTACTTTTAACTACCAAATATTGTGTACTAACTTGAGCATCAAATGACCTTTTTATAGGTACACTCACTTTGACTGGAGATCAACAATCGAAACCTATCAGATACGAAAACCGAAGAGACAAAAGAATATTAAGAACGAGGAGCACATGACCTTCTTGTTGGGTTTAATAGTGCCAAAGTTCAAGAGGGGGGGTGAATTGACCTTTTAAAACTTCTTCGCAGAAACAGTGTTTAACACAGTTTTACAGAAAATAAATCGATTTATGTGAAAATGAACAGATTTATTTCAGCACTGTTTTTGTTTGAAACGCTTTTAATTCAGCAAGATTAATCACAAGATTATGCAGTGAGAATTTCCAGCAGCACACACACAATTATCAGATTTGTAAAACAGTGGTACACAAATCAGCAAGCCTCAATTTCAAGCAAGTGATTAAGGTTCAATTGATAGCATGCTAATTAATTGAGTGACCTTTGCAAACAAGCTGTTCCTGTGACTTTTAACAAACTATGAGTGTTCTTCTTGATGTCAAGAAATTTTCCAGAAATTAAGAACAATGAATCACAACACAGCAAGCTTCAACTTTAAGCAATTTGTTTAAGGTTCAATTAATAGCATTTACAGTTTCTTGAACAGCCTATCACAGTCAATCTGTTCCAGTGGCTTTTAGCAGTTTTTATATGTTCTTATCAGATTCAAACACCTTTTTCAGAAATCAAGAACAGTATACACAGTGCCCAGAAAGAACAGATTTATTTTCAATTGAACAGATTTATTTCTTTGCTGTTTTATCAGTTATGCAGAAACGAAATTGCAGAGAGAGAGAGAATGAACACAAGCAATTATACTGGTTCACTCAACCTGAGCTACATCCAGTCTTCACCAACAACAGGTGGAAATCACTAAAACACAGTACAATCAAGTACACTTCCCACTGTTCTTGAAACCTACAAGAACTTAGGTACTCTTGCTGAAAAAACCTATTTCAGCACTCACACACACATCCACTCTCCAAGAACACCTATCAAGAAGAGGATTCAACCAAACTTTTACAAGTAATAAGAAGTGAAACGACTACACCTGATTGAGGTAACAAAGATCTGCCTTAACCCAGTAGGCAAGATTGCTAGAACAGTAGCTGCACCTCACACCAAGCTTTTGGAACCAAACCAAGAACAAGCACTTTTTGATTTTTGAAATCTTTGAAGAACAAATGCTAATCCTTGAAACACTTAACTCTCTGCTGTCAAAACTTGTTTTTTTTGCAAATGTATGAACTGTTTGAATCGTTATTAAACTCAGAAAACAAGTTTGCATTTTATAGAAAGCCAGCTTATAACAGAATTTTGAAAAACAGTTAAAGCTGTTATAAAATGAACAGATTGAAAATAAAATAAACTGATTTATTTTCAAAAGCAGTTAGAGAATCTGTTAAGTGAGGAGACTTAGTCAACCATTCTGGTGCTGAGATAAAACTGAAAAACGTTTAAGTATGATATGGCACCAGAGGCAAAAAAGAATCTATTCATTTACAGATGAACAGATTTATTTTTCAAAACGAAAACAGAGGAAGTTTAACTATTTGAAACTCAGTCGTTTTGAAAAGAAGAAGACTCAGTCAAAATACCTGATGCACAAAATCAAATTTTTACAAGACTTTAGCCAAGGCATCAGTGAAGAAAATGAATCTGTTTATTTAGAAAAGAACAGATTTATTTTTATGCAGTAAAACGTGTTTTTGTGTAAAACATGTGAAAAACAGTTTTAGAAAACTTATGCTTGTTCTTAACACATGGCCAGTGGTTATGAGGTGAGTTACTCAGCAAAAAGCTACTCTTAGACAACCTCTAAGCACTAACTAAGACATTCTTAAAGCAAAGCACAAATACATGGAAAGAACATAAATGTCTTCATCAAACACAACATACAAGTCTTCATCAAACACAATCTTGAAGGGGCAGCAACCATCTTCAACAATCTCCCCCTGTTTGATGGAGACAAATCCCCATAGCTAAACCTCATAGCTTTGTTGCTTTAAGCACTTGTACTGCACCAGATTTTAAACCAAAATTGCACCTGCACTGCACCAGATTTTAAACCAGAAAAAACAGCAGTATTGCATAGCATATGAATTGATTTAAAGGTGCAGAATTAACTCCCTGTTACAGCTAGCATCACCTAGCATGGTGAGCTATTTTTCTCCCCCTTTGGATTCATCAAACAGCATATAAGCATAGGGAATACAGGGGTATAAAGCAGAAATTATAACCATAATAGTTCAGAACCAGGAAACCAAATTGTTCAACATTACATAAACTTGAAAACTGATAAGGAAAGCATTAAAAACAGAAAAACTACTGATCCTTGTAGTAAAGCTCTGCAAGCTGTGCCTGAACTCCTTCAATCTGATGATCAAGGTGTTGGAACCTTGCATGAGTAGCCTCAAAGTTTGCCCTTTGTTCTGCAGACATGACATCAAGACGGTACAACACTTGCCTCTCAAACATAGACATTGGTTCCCCACGGTATTCTGGACTTTGATAGGCAACTATGGCATTTGCAGCTGTGTTGAAGCACCAGAAACTGAAAAAGATGCTGGAATTAACGGGTAATGTCTATTCTGACTTGGTTAAGGTGTTTTATACTAACCTCACATTGGATGGGAAGAATGTTGTCTCTTATGTGAAAGGGACAAAGATGAAGATCACAAGTGAGGTGTGGAATTCTGTGGCTGGAATAAAATATGCTGGACTGAAAGTAGGGAAAGGGAACACCAGTGGAATTTCAGAATTCAACAAGCTGCAATATTACAAAAGTTGCATGAGGAATCCTACAGAAAGCATAAACAGATTCCATGCAGGGCATTTGAACCTCACTCCACGTCTAGTTGCATACATCATAGCTTGGCAACTGATTCCAAGAGGAACAAGCAACTTCCTCATGTTCAGATTGGGCAGCAGGAGAGTCATCTTCCATGGCAACAGCTTCATCCTCATCCTCATGTTCTGCTTGAGTGTCCTTCTCCTTGAGAGCCACCCACTTGTTTTCAATTTTGTGAAAACCCATTTTGGTGAGAGTTGAAGTATCAATCTCACTTACAGCTTTGATAGGGTCATTTCTCTCATTTGTAACATCAATACCAAAGTAATCAATTAATTTGGAAACAAGAATAGCATAGGGAAACCTGTAATCAGCCAACCTTTTTGACTTGAGCATGTGTTCGTTGACAATGAACACCCAGTTTACCTTAATCTGGTTCATGATGCAATATAGGAGAATTAGATCCTCTTCATGTAGGACAACATGGTTTGTTCCTCTTGGAATCAGTTGCCAAGCTATGATGTATGCAACTAGACGTGGAGTGAGGTTCAAATGCCCTGCATGGAATCTGTTTATGCTTTCTGTAGGATTCCTCATGCAACTTTTGTAATATTGCAGCTTGTTGAATTTTGAAATTCCACTGGTGTTCCCTTTCCCTACTTTCAGTCCAGCATATTTTATTCCAGCCACAGAATTCCACACCTCACTTGTGATCTTCATCTTTGTCCCTTTCACATAAGAGACAACATTCTTCCCATCCAATGTGAGGTTAGTATAAAACACCTTAACCAAGTCAGGATAGACATTACCCGTTAATTCCAGCATCTTTTTCAGTTTCTGGTGCTTCAACACAGCCCTTGTTTCTACCAATTTTTCAGATTTCAGCCAGTTGAAATCCAGCACCTTGGGTATGTTGATCTGCTTCCTGCTTGTTTCATGAATGTAGGCATTGATGCCTTCTTCATTTCCAGCGAACCATCCTTCTAACACACCTTGAGAAGTGGTTTGCTTTCCCTTGCCTTTCTGTTTTTGTCTTGAAGACGAAGCCATGTTAACCTGAATTCTTTTCTTGATTTCAAATGGTGAGAATAGAAAGAGAATGGCCAATGTGGGTAGCAAGTATTCACACAGATTTATAGCAGAATAAATGGATTGATATGGCAGTTATGAGTAGATATGCATGAAGATTTTATGCTTCTGAATTTTGTGCAGAGTATCTTTGAAAATAAGCACCAAATCTTTAGGGTCACGATGCATACACTCAAATTCTTATTGAGCACCCAAACCATCAAATCGGTTACATAACCATGACCAAAACCGTCAAAGATACAGAGGTTAATGCCCACTAAGTCAGTAAAGCAGTCAAAGATCAGAATTTCTCTTTCCTAGTCATCAATGCGTATCAGTGCAAAAAATAAACACATTTAATTGCGAATAAACAGATTTAATTTTTCACTGCTAGGTACAATTTACATTTAAAATACCCAATTCATTAAGCAGAAAATTAAACCTATCTTTGGCTAATGGTTTTGTGAACAGATCAGCAAGTTGTAAATCAGTACCAATGAACTTAATATCACATGTTCCATTAGATATGTGTTCCCTTAGAAAATGATGCCTTATTCCAATGTGTTTGGTTCTTGAATGCATGACAGGATTTTTGGTTAAGTTGATTGCACTTGTATTATCACACAGCAGAGGTATATGGTTAAGTAAGATACCAAAATCATTCAATTGTTGTCTTAGCCATATAGTTTGAGCACAGCAACTCCCTGCTGCAATGTATTCTGCTTCAGCAGTGGAAAGAGCTACACAAGCCTGCTTTTTGCATTGCCATGAGATCAAGCTTGATCCAAGCAAATGACAGGTTCCACTTGTGCTCTTCCTATCAATTTTGCAACCTGTAAAATCTGAATCAGAATATCCAGTTAAGCTTAATGAAATGTTACCTGGATACCACAAGCCAACTTCTTTAGTTCCTTGCAAATACTTCAAAATCCTTTTGACAGCATTGTAGTGTGATTCTTTAGGAGCAGACTGAAACCTTGCACACATGCACACTGCAAACATTATATCTGGCCTGCTGGCAGTGAGATACAGTAGTGATCCTATGAGTCCTCTGTATTTGGTTTCATCAACAGAAATTCCAGCTTCATCATGATCCAAATGACAGCTTGTTGAGAAGGGTGTGCTGATTGGTTTACACTTGTCCATTTCAAATTTCTTCAGCAAATCCTTGCAATACTTTGCTTGACTCAAGAAAATGCCATCCTTGAGTTGTTTGACCTGCAAACCTAGAAAGTAGTTCAACTCACCCATCATTGACATTTCAAACTCACTCTTCATGACTTTCACGAAAGCTTCACACAATTCTCCATTGTTTGATCCAAAAATGATGTCATCCACATATACTTGGACTAGAATTGAGTCATCTCCTTTCTTCTTAATGAACAAGGTCTTATCTGATGTGCCTCTGTCATAGCCTTGTGAGGTGAGAAAATCACTTAGCCTCTCATACCATTGCCTAGGAGCTTGCTTGAGTCCATAGAGAGCCTTTTGGAGTTTGAACACATATTCTGGATGTTGATGGTCTTCAAAACCTGGTGGTTGTGAGACAAATACCTCTTCATTTATATAGCCATTTAGAAAGGCACTCTTCACGTCCATTTGAAATAGCTTGAACCCTTTGATGCAGGAGAAGGCAAGCAGCAGTCTAACAGCTTCTAACCGAGCCACTGGTGCATATGTCTCATCATAGTCTATTCCTTCTTCTTGATTGTACCCTTTAGCTACAAGCCTAGCCTTGTTTCTGGTGATCACTCCATGCTCATCCATTTTGTTTCTAAATACCCATTTTGTTCCAATCACATTCATCTCAGGTATTCTAGGAACAAGAGTCCAGACCTCATTAAGAGCAAACTGATTCAGTTCCTCTTGCATAGCTAAAATCCAGTTGCTGTCCTTGAGAGCTTCCTTCAAATTCTTGGGTTCAACTTGAGATACAAAGGCCATTGCTTCACAGAAATTGTTCAAGGATTTTCTAGTTGACACTCCTTTCTCAATGTTTCCAATGACATTATCAAGTGTTAAATCTCTTGGGGTTTTCCACTCTTTTGGCAAACCTGCAGCTGCAGTAGATTCTTGTATAGCATGTGTATCAGCAGTATCAAAATGAATCGATTCATTTTGATTTAAAACAGATTTAAATTCATTACTGTCAGGTTCATTAGCAGTTTTAGATAGGCTATGATCAGTTTCATAAAAAACAACATGCATTGATTCTTCTACTATAAGCAACCTTTTATTGAAGACTCTATATGCATGACCATTCAAAGCATAACCAATGTGCACACCTTCATCAGATTTAGCATCAAACTTACCAAGATTTTCTTTGCCATTATTCAATACAAAGCATTTACACCCAAATACTCTAAGGTGACTTACACTAGGTTTTCTGCCCTTATACAATTCATATGGGGTTTTCTTGAGAATTGGTCTTATTAAGGTCCTATTTAAGACATAACCTGCAGTATAAACAGCATCAGCCCAAAAGTACTTAGGAAGCTTAGATTCATTTAACATAGTTCTAGCAAGTTCCTCTAGTGATCTATTTTTCCTTTCAACTACACCATTTTGTTGGGGTGTCCTAGGGGCTGAAAAGGTATGAGCTATCCCATGCTTCTCACAGAACCTCTCAAACTTAGCATTTTGAAACTCTCCCCCATGATCACTTCGAATTGATTTAATGCAGCAACCATTTTCATTTTGCAGAATTTTTGCTAATCTCTTAAAAGCAGAATAAGCATCATGTTTATGTGCAAGAAATAGAGTCCATGTAAATCTAGAGTAATCATCCACAACAACTAAAGCATACAAATTTCCAGCCAAGCTAGCAACTCTAGATGGACCAAATAAGTCCATATGTAACACATCCAATGGATTTTTGGTAGAGACAATATCCTTTAACTTGAAAGAGGATTTGATTTGTTTACCTTTCACACAAGCATCACAAAGCCTGTTATCCTGAAATTTAATGTTAGACAAACCAGAAACTAAATCTTTAGATTTCAATTTATTCAAGTGATTTGTGTGTATGTGAGCTAACCTCCTGTGCCACAACCAAGACTCATCACTTCTGGACAGCAAGCACTCATTTAAAGAGTTAGTTTCCATGATATTCAACAAGTAAATGTTATTCACTCTCTTACCAGTAAACAGTGCCTTACTAGATGAATTACTTGAGATTGTGCAGCCATTTGACTCAAAATTCACTTTGTATCCTTTGTCACAAAGCTGACTTATGCTGAGAAGACTATGCTTAAGTCCTTCTACATACAGCACATTCTCAATGGTTGTTGAATTTCCTGTTCCAACAGTTCCTCTGCCCAAAATTCTCCCTCGGTTATTGTCACCATAGGTCACATGTCCTTCTGCTTTGAGCTTTAAGCTGGTGAACTTTGTAAGATCTCCAGTCATATGCTTGGAACAGCCACTGTCCAAGTACCACTGGTTCTTCTTGCTTCCAATCTGCAAAACAGAATAAAAAAAATATACAAATGGTACCCTTTTCAGTATAGGGTCCAGCACAGATTAACACCTTCTCTTTGGTAGCCACTTAGCTAAGTTCTTAGGCACAAGATGTCTTCTAGCAATGCAAGACCTAGATGTATGACCAGATTTCATGCAGTAAAAACAGGTTACATGAGATGCCTTTTTGCCACTGTTAAAAGCTGAAAAAACTGATTTTGCTGGAGCAAAAAAACTTGAAAGCTTTTTGACATTGGTTGTATTTCCAGGGGTATAACCAAGTCCATTCTTATTGAAAACAGCATTCTGTGATCCAAGGAGAGACTCAAGGTTTTCTCTTCCCTTGGTGAAATTGGAAAGGGTTTTCAGCAAATATTCAACTTGTTTTTCCAATCTTTTGCAGTTTTCACAGTTTTTAATAGAGGCATGCAAGCAAGTCAGTTCAAGGCTTACCAAATCTGTTTTGGCCTTATGCAATTCTTCCTCAAGTGTTTTTACTTTAGGTGCAAGCACATTATTTACCTTTTGCAGCTTATTGCATATTACAGCTAGCCTATTGGCTTCCTCATGTGTTTCCTTGAAGGCAGCAAGCAAATCATCATAGTTATCAGAATCAGCAGAGAAATTACTTACTGATTCAGAGCTTGACTCCTCATCCTTCATCATAAAACACAGATTGTTCTCCTCATCTTCTGTTGAAGAACTGCTGGTTGAGGAAACTTCATTTTCCTCCCATGAGATGTAGGCTCTTCTTCCTTTGTTCCTTTCAAATTTCTTGCTGGCAGATTTGTCCTTAGTTTGATTGTCTGGACAATCTGTTTTGATATGCCCTGTTTTGCCACATCCAAAGCAAGTATATTTAGAGGAATTTAAATCATTAGGTTTAGGATACCTTCTTTTCTGCTGATTCCTATTTTTGCTTTTCTTCCTCAGAAATTTGCTGAATCTTTTTGTAAGAAGGTTGATTGTATCATCATCTTCAGCATCTTCCTTTTCTTCCTTGATCTCATCCAATTCAGTTGCTTTCAGTGCCAAACCTTTGGGTTTCCTCTCTGTTGTTTCCTGTTCTTTAAGTCTTTTAAGCTCTAACTCATGCTCCATCAGCTTTCCAAACAGTGCAGTAGTTCCCAATTTTGACAGATCACGGCTTTCAGATATAGCTGTCACCTTTGGTTGCCAGCTTCTGTCGAGGCACTTCAATATCTTTATGTTGAGCTCCTCTTTATCAAATTCTTTTCCCAAGCCAGTGAGGTGATTCACAATGTGGGTGAATCTCTTTTGCACATCAGCAATGTTCTCTCCGGGTTGCATTCTGAACAGCTCATACTCTTGGATGAGTGCATGTTTCCTTGACCTTTTTACATCCTCAGTCCCTTCATGAGTCACTTCTAAGACTTCCCACATCTCCTTTGCTGACTTACATTGAGATATTCTGAAGAACTCGTCCATTGTCAATGCAGAAGTTATGATATTCTTGGCCACCAGATCATGTTGAGCTTTTCTCCTTTCAGTATCACTCCACTCTGACCTTGGCTTTTCAACTTGTTCATCTTTGACAATCTGCATTGGCACATAAGGTCCATTGACCACAGCTTCCCAAATTAATGCATCAATGGATTCCATAAAAATTCTCATTCTAACTTTCCAAAATGCATAATTCAAACCATTAAACATAGGTGGTCTATTTACAGCAGAACCCTCAGCAAAAAGCACATTAAACTCAGACATTTTTACAAAACAAACTTGATTAAACTACAAGTCCCAGCTCTTGATACCAATTGTTGGGTTTAATAGTGCCAAAGTTCAAGAGGGGGGGTGAATTGACCTTTTAAAACTTCTTCGCAAAAACAGTGTTTAACACAGTTTTACAGAAAATAAATCGATTTATGTGAAAATGAACAGATTTATTTCAGCACTGTTTTTGTTTGAAACGCTTTTAATTCAGCAAGATTAATCACAAGATTATGCAGTGAGAATTTCCAGCAGCACACACACAATTATCAGATTTGTAAAACAGTGGTACACAAATCAGCAAGCCTCAATTTCAAGCAAGTGATTAAGGTTCAATTGATAGCATGCTAATTAATTGAGTGACCTTTGCAAACAAGCTGTTCCTGTGACTTTTAACAAACTATGAGTGTTCTTCTTGATGTCAAGAAATTTTCCAGAAATTAAGAACAATGAATCACAACACAGCAAGCTTCAACTTTAAGCAATTTGTTTAAGGTTCAATTAATAGCATTTACAGTTTCTTGAACAGCCTATCACAGTCAATCTGTTCCAGTGGCTTTTAGCAGTTTTTATATGTTCTTATCAGATTCAAACACCTTTTTCAGAAATCAAGAACAGTATACACAGTGCCCAGAAAGAACAGATTTATTTTCAATTGAACAGATTTATTTCTTTGCTGTTTTATCAGTTATGCAGAAACGAAATTGCAGAGAGAGAGAGAATGAACACAAGCAATTATACTGGTTCACTCAACCTGAGCTACATCCAGTCTTCACCAACAACAGGTGGAAATCACTAAAACACAGTACAATCAAGTACACTTCCCACTGTTCTTGAAACCTACAAGAACTTAGGTACTCTTGCTGAAAAAACCTATTTCAGCACTCACACACACATCCACTCTCCAAGAACACCTATCAAGAAGAGGATTCAACCAAACTTTTACAAGTAATAAGAAGTGAAACGACTACACCTGATTGAGGTAACAAAGATCTGCCTTAACCCAGTAGGCAAGATTGCTAGAACAGTAGCTGCACCTCACACCAAGCTTTTGGAACCAAACCAAGAACAAGCACTTTTTGATTTTTGAAATCTTTGAAGAACAAATGCTAATCCTTGAAACACTTAACTCTCTGCTGTCAAAACTTGTTTTTTTTGCAAATGTATGAACTGTTTGAATCGTTATTAAACTCAGAAAACAAGTTTGCATTTTATAGAAAGCCAGCTTATAACAGAATTTTGAAAAACAGTTAAAGCTGTTATAAAATGAACAGATTGAAAATAAAATAAACTGATTTATTTTCAAAAGCAGTTAGAGAATCTGTTAAGTGAGGAGACTTAGTCAACCATTCTGGTGCTGAGATAAAACTGAAAAACGTTTAAGTATGATATGGCACCAGAGGCAAAAAAGAATCTATTCATTTACAGATGAACAGATTTATTTTTCAAAACGAAAACAGAGGAAGTTTAACTATTTGAAACTCAGTCGTTTTGAAAAGAAGAAGACTCAGTCAAAATACCTGATGCACAAAATCAAATTTTTACAAGACTTTAGCCAAGGCATCAGTGAAGAAAATGAATCTGTTTATTTAGAAAAGAACAGATTTATTTTTATGCAGTAAAACGTGTTTTTGTGTAAAACATGTGAAAAACAGTTTTAGAAAACTTATGCTTGTTCTTAACACATGGCCAGTGGTTATGAGGTGAGTTACTCAGCAAAAAGCTACTCTTAGACAACCTCTAAGCACTAACTAAGACATTCTTAAAGCAAAGCACAAATACATGGAAAGAACATAAATGTCTTCATCAAACACAACATACAAGTCTTCATCAAACACAATCTTGAAGGGGCAGCAACCATCTTCAACACTTCTTTCTTGTTTATACAAGAATAATTTTTAATTTTTAATTCAACTTTAATTTTTAACTGCCTATATAAATACAAGAATAGATTAAAAAAATTATAGACAAAACAATAACCAAACCATTTGTGCAACATAATGACATTATCAAATTGTTTCTATACATGCATGATTTGAAGGCTAACTATCTGCAACATTCTTATAAATGATCGGTTTAGAAGCACTTATTGGTGACTGGTGAAGTCCATCAAGTATGGTGGCACTTGATGGTGAATTCTCATAACTTGTTATGTTAGTGATGAAGCTGCTCACATCCTCAAAATTCCAATCAGTCAGGTATCCAGGCTTTGTAGTGACACTACTCACTTCCATGTCTCCTGAAAGCATTGCCACAACACGTGACATTGATGGTCGTAATATTGGTGATGCTTGAGTGCATAAAAGCACTATTCCTACTATGCGTTTTACTTCTTCCTCATCGAATTCTATCAGTCTAGGATCCACCAGATCGCTTATGCAGTTGCTCTCATGAAGTTCCCATGCCTAAAAACAAAACATTAACCAAAAAGCTCAAATGACAACAATGTTTTGTTGTATCAAACAATTTAAAAAATCAAGAAGATACAACTACTTAAAACTAGTTTATATAGAAATTTTACCATATAATTAGTATAAGAAGAGAACATGCATACCCACTCAAGAAGATACGCCTTCTCTTCTTCCATATTTGAATAAGAATTTGGTCTGCCACTGAATAACTCTAGAGCCATAACACCAAAGGAAAACACATCTGCTTTTTCTGTAAGGTGTCCACGCATGGCATACTCCGGTGCAAGATATCCACTTCATCAAAGAATTTGAGTATATATATCAATATTTTATATAAATGAGATACAGAAAAAAAATACATGAAAGATGATGAAGACTCACATTGTCCCAGCCACACGAGTGCTCATATGGGTCATTTTATCATCATACAATTTGGCCAACCCAAAATCTGATATTTTTGGGATAAGCTCATTGTCAAGTAAAATGTTACTAGCCTTCACATCACGATGTATGATTCAGAGACGTGATTCTTCATGTAAATAAGTTAAACCTCTAGCAACACCCATGCAAATATCATAGCGTGTGGACCAATTAAGTGTTAAACGATTTCCTGCCTAAACAAACCTTTGTTATTTGTGAAAATGAAAATGAGAACATAAAACTTATCAATTTCTTATACCGAATAATGGTTGATCAAGACTCTTATTTGCTAGATACTCATAAACAAGAAGTTTTTCTCTCCCTTTAATGCAACACCCATATAGTTTGACTAGATTACGATGTTGCACAACTGACATGGTAGCAATCTCAGTCACAAATTGACTCTTCCCTTGATTGGATCCTACTGATAGTCATTTCACAGCAATAGCTCTTCCATCATTTAGTGTCCCCTACAAGAACAAATAGTTCCAACAAAATTATTACATTAAACAAGCTAAAATTCCAAATATCAATATATAAAATTTTCTTCACAACTGTATAAGTGTTTCAAAGCATAAGGACCATACTATTGCTATCTACATTAGTTCCCAAACCTTGTTACTTTTCATATCCAGGTATCCACTTCATCTCGTTTTGGTATGCTTTGGTTAATTTCTAGCATTGAATGATTTAATAGTGGTTTTTCCCATTGGAACCACAACTTTCTCCATTCCAAAGACCAAATCCATTCAACATCCTGAAAACCTTTCCATATCACTCATCCTATCTTGACGCTTGAGTTGAAGAAGTCTATTAACCTATTTTCAAGTAAAGGAGACTAGTTAAGAATGGGTAGGAGGTATAGTCAATCGTATCTCAAGATAAATGATTATTTTATAAATATTACACACAGTAGCTTTATACTCTTGCCCACATTATACTAATAACCTTAAAATAAACTTTTCTCACCCCTAACATATAAATATGCCCTCTAAGAGACTCAACACTTCTTACTCCAAGTTTGTTCGAGAAACTTCTGCATCTTCTTGTTCTCCTCCTCCCACCGTCACAAGCACCTCCTCTTCAGTCATCTCAGAATACCGGCACACAGGGCACGTCACATGGTTCTCCAACCAATTGTCAATGCAGTTCGCGTGGAATGTGTGCTTGCAGTGGGCAGTCATCTTCACCTCCTCTCCCTCTCCCACCCCCTCCAGACATATAGTGCACTCTCCAGCCGTGTCGGCCACCATGACCACCACCGTCAGAGATCTCAAAGCCACGGGATTCGACACCCCTTGCCAGTGGATGTCGTCGGCCTTAGAGTTCGTCGAGGAGGAGCGCCTTTGCATGTAGAAAAATTCCAATCCGAAGACGAAAAAGAAGAGGATGATGAAAATAATGAGAAAGATATAGGCAAGTTTCGGAGTGAAGTTACTGAACTTTCCTGCACTTCCTTATAGTGGCAAGGAACCGTTTATGGCATGAGGGAGAGGAGGCACAAAGACAGAGGGTAGTACAGTGTGAGGGGGCATTTCATTTTTGCAATTAATCGAGCATTAAATGGTGACTCTAATAATTTTCTGAAATATTTTCATCTAAATTACAAAAATAGGATGTGGGACAAAACCTTTTTATCAAGTAAAGGAGACTGGTTAAGAATGAGTATGAGTGATAGTCAATCGTATCTCACAATAAATGATTATTTTATAAATATTACACACAATAGCTTTATACTCTTGCCCACATTATACTAATAACCTTAAAATAAACTTTTCTCACCCCTAACATATAAATATTATTCATTAAAATATTATGATACAGTGTCAAATAGATTGAATCAAATAGTAGAAGCACACTATTTTATAAATATTTCACATTACACACATTACACATTACACATAGTATACTAATAAAATATAAACTTTTCTCTCACATTATATTCCACTCAACACTTAACTTCATCTTCTTCTTCTTCACCTCCTCCCACTCAACACTTCCTATTACTCTGTTCCAGAAACAACTTCTGCATCTTCTTCTTGTTCACCTCCTCCCACCGTCACAAGCTCCTCCTCTCCACCCATCTCGGAATATCGGCACACCGGGCATGTCACATGGTTCTCCAACCAAGTGTCGATGCAGTTCGCGTGGAAGATGTGCCTGCAATGGGCAGTCATCTTCACGTCCTCTCCCTCTGCCACCCCCTCCCAGCTGCTTCGGATACCACGGCCACCACCAGAGGTCTCGAAGCCACGAGATTCGACACCGCTTGCCCTTGGATGTTTCCAGCCGCAGGGTTCGTCGAGCGCCTTCGCATGTAGAAGTATATCAAACTGACGAAGAAGAAGACGATGATGAAGACAACGAGAAGTATGTAAGCAATTGTCGGACTGAAGCTACTGGCCTTTGCTGCACCACTTCTTAACGGCGGCGGCGAGAAACTGTTTGGGGGGAGAGGAGGAACGACGAAGATTCTTCGGTGCATGGTTGTTTCTTTTCTAAGTTTCTATGATTTACGGTTGCTCTGTTTTTCCGTCTCGTTGCTTTGTTTTTCGTCTCATGTTCTTCCATTTTATAGAGAGAGAGGAATCTTGTCACGGTTGCTCCTAGTAGAATGAACTCTGCAACTCTAGTTTAACCTCAACAATTGGTTGTCCTTTACTTGAGTTTGATTGAGATGCTTGGGATGCTATTAATTTTCTGAGACATTTTCATCTTTATAGCAAAAATAGAATGTGAGAGAAAACGTTTTGATTGTGTTTGGAGTTTGATTATTGTATCTAAGGGTTTAATGGAAATCATGTGCAGATCCATCAGGTTCTAAATCCAGGGCACGGGTGGAGTTCAAAGTTGAAAATCCATGAATTTGAACATGAATCAAAATTCTCTTTTTGAAAAAACGAAAACTCTCCTTCTTGTCTCTCAAACACGTTTTTCTTCAGAAAATCCATTAAATTTTATCATGTAATGTAATTTAATTAAATTATTATTATTATTATTTTCACAAACAAGGTACCTGATGATAATGACATGTGCTACTTCTTCTCTCTCAAACAGTTAAATAAACTCATGCATTATATAAACTTATACATTCACCAATTCTAAACTTCTCCATTAATTTTTCACCTTCTTTCTCTAACTTCATTAATATTATTATTTTTCTTTTAAATTAATCTATATTTATTATTTTTTTAGTGAAATACTAATTCTGGAAAATACAAACTCATTTAATTATTATTTTTATTTTATTTAATTAAAAAGAGTTATCTTTTAGTGACATTTTAAAAGGATGACACCATTTATTTTTCTCTCATGGTGAACTCTATTTATTTGAAGGAATAATATATATGCTTAACATTATATCAAAATTAATACAATAAATCCATCATTTAGCAATTTACTTTTTTAAAAAGGAATTTATTAAAAGAGAAATGTATAAAAATATTTTGTTATTGGCTTGTCTACATTCTCTATAGCAGTTTATTGACTTTTTTTATTTTATTTTTCCATTCTTAAAAACATTGTTTTAGTTTCTAGCATTTAAATTTCATGATATTTTTTTTTTCCAATTATTTAGTGTAAAAGAATTCTCTAACTAAACATTCCTTGAAGGTGTGTACTTAGAAAATATTAAAAGAATTTCCGCATGGCCAAGAAACTTTCAACTTACAAGCAAATATTTAAAATTAAATATTTTAAATGAGTGTTTTTTTCTCTATTTAGAGCATATATAGATAAATTAATGTTTTAAAATTTGAATACATATAAATTTATAGTTATTTTAATAAATATAAATATATATATATATATATATATGATAATGATAAAAATAAAAAATGTAAATACATATATAAGTGTTTACACTAGTATCTAATAACATTTAATAGTCTTGATAAAATTAATAATTTTTAATAATATTAATAATACTTAATAATATTTAATAGTATTGATTATATTTAAAAATATTTAATAGTATTAATAATATTTAATAGTATTTAAAAATATTATTAATATTTAATAATATTAATAATATTTAAAAATATTATTAATATTTAAAAATATTATTAATATTTAAAAATATTAATAATATTTAAAAATATTAATAATATTTAAAAATATTAAAAATATTTAAAAATATTAATAATATTTAAAAATATTAATAATATTTAAAAATATTAATAATATTTAAAAATATTAATAATATTTAAAAATATTAATAATATTTAAAAATATTAATAATATTTAATAATATTAATAATATTTAATAATATTATTAATATTTAATAATATAATTAATATTTAATAATATTATTAATATTAAATAATATTTTTTTATAATATTAATAATATTAAATAATACTTTTTATAATACTAATAATATTTAATTAATTTAAAAATATTAGTAATATTCAATATTAATTAATAATGTTAATAATATTTTTGTAATAATTAATAGTATCATTAATTTAAATAATAATAAAATGATATTAAATATATGAATATTAATAATTTCTATATTATTAATTATATTGATATTGATGATTACACCTATAAATATAATAATAATAATCATAACATTCTAACTAAACTTACATCGTGATAATTGGAAAAGGAGCAATGTTTGTGACTCTTAAAAGTTTTTTCTTACTTTGACTGCTTGTGCAACCTTTGACACAGATATTCGTATAATTTTTAAAATGTAAAATATATGATAACACAAATTTATATATTATATAATTATAAATTATATAAATTGACAATAAAGATTAGTGTACAAATATGTTTTAGTTATTTTTTGTGTACAAAAATATTTCTCATATTCAAAATGATTTGTTCTTTATTTTTATGATCACAATAAAAATTTATATAATAAATTTGAATTTTTAGAAAATTAATGTATTTGTCTTAATTAAAATTATGTTAAAATCGTATTAGAATTGTAAAAAATTTAACAAATGTTTTTTCAATTGGATACATGTCTTACGACTATTCTATGAATATCGGTATCCGATATATGTATCCGATACAAAAACACTATTTAAGAGACGTATAATTTCCTTATCATACGAAAAGAATCAACAAGAGTTTACACTGAAATATGTGAAGAAAGTCTTAAAATAATCCAAACTAATATTAATTTATTTAATATGAGACTTGTAATAGGCTCGGACTTGTAATATTTTGGGGTTTTGAAAAAAGGATGGGTGCAAATCACAATTGAACTGATGGAGGGAGAATTAGCCCTTTCTTTTTTAACTTATAATACAGGAAAGAGTATTTCTTCTTACACCCTATCAAAATTCTTCCCGCACCTTATCAATTTTTAAGAAGTTTTTTTTTAATGACATCTAGATTGTCTTTTATTAAAGTTTTTTCGAGAATTTATAAATTATATTCTGAAATTAAAAAAAGAAAACGTTTTGCACAGAATTTTCAGAATAAACTTTTCAGAACATATATATAATACGTTTTAGAATGAATTTTTTTGAATAATTTTTCTAGAGTGTGGGGAGGTGAAGGAAGAAGTTTGATGGTTGTAGGAAGAAAGACCTAAAGGAAAATATCTCATGGACCTTAAACTTTAGGTTCTGTTTTTTCGCACAAAAAATATTGCTACTAATATGTTATTTGATATGGGCAGTTTGGTACTAATAAATTAAAAGCAATACGGATTATTTTTTAATAATTACTAATCATACTATAAGTACGATTACTTTGCATCATCATGATATGGGAAGGTGTCACAATCATGCTCACGGGAATCTAATCAATTACACGGCCTATTTTCCTACCAAATGTTACCATTTCTGTTACCAACTAGCTCTACACAAATCTAACACTTCCCTCAATTAATTTACTTCAATTCACAAAAATTCATTTTGGAGTAGTCATAGAAAAAAAGACTATAAACAATAAGGGTGAAAATATATAAAATATTTCAACAATTTCCAATTAACATTCTAACAACAATCAACATTTCAATAATAGATAAACTAGCAATCTTCTTAATATAATAATATTACTAATATTTAATAATATTAATAATATTTGATGCATCACTACATTGCGATTTCGTGCAATTACGTGCGTTCCATTAGATGCACCACACTAGCCAAAGAATATTCATCTTCACGTCCTCTCCCTCTGCCACCCCCTCCAGACAGATAGTACACTCCCCAGCTTCATCGGCCACCACAGCCACCACCGTCAGAGGTCTCGAAACCACGGGATTCGACATCGCTTGCTCTTAGATGTTGCTGGTCGCGGGGTTCGTCGAGGGGGATCGCCTTCGCATGTAGAAGTATATCAAACCGACGAAGAAGAAGATGATGATGAAGACAACGAGAAATATGTATGCAAGGGTCGGACTGAAGCTACTGGCCTTTGCTGCACCACTTCCTGGCGGCGGTGGCGAGAAACCGTTTGGGGCATGAGGGAGAGGAGGAACGGTGAACATTCTTCAGTGCATGGTTTCTTTTCTTTTCTAAGATTAACGTTGTTCTATTTTTCCGTCTCATGTTTTTCCATCTTATAGAGAGGAATCTTGTTACGGTTGCTCATAATATTAATAATATTTAATAATATTAATAAGATTTAATAATATTAGTAATATTTAATAATATTAATAATATATAATAATATTAATAATATTAATAATATATAATAATATTAATAATATTAATAATATATAATAATATTAATAATATTTAATAAAATTAATAATATATAATAATATTTAATAATATTAAGAATATATAATAATATTAATAATATTTAATAATATTAAGAATATATAATAATATTAATAATATTTAATAATATTAATAATATTTAATAATAGTAATAATATTTAATAATATTAGTAATATTTAATAATATTAATAAAATATAATAATATTAATAATATATAATAATATTAATAATATATAATAATATTAATAATATATAATAATATATAATAATATTAATAATATTTAATAATATTAATACTATTAATAATATTAATAATATTTAATAATAGTAATAATATTTAATAATATTAGTAAAATTTAATAATATTAATAATATATAATAATATTAATAATATTAATAATATTTAATAATATATAATAATATTTAATAATAGTAATAATATTTAATAATATTAGTAATATTTAATAATATTATTAATATTTAATAATTTTAATAATATATAATAATATTAATAATAGAATAATATTTACAATATTTAATAATATATAATAATATTTAATATTATTAACAATATATAATAATATTAATAAAATATAATAATATTACTAATATTTAATAATATTAATAATATTTAATAATATTAATAATATTTGATGCATCACTACATTGCGATTATGTGCAATTACGTGCGCTCCATTTGATGCACCACACCAACCAAGGAATATTCATCTTCACGTCCTCTCCCTCTGCCACCCCCTCCAGACACATAGTACACTCCCCAGTTTCATCGACCACTAGCCCCATGTGGATCCCCCAACACAGTCAGGAGACCAGCAAGCACAGTAAAAGGTCTCAGAATACCAATACATGACTCACCTTTGCCATTAGAAACAACCACCAACGCCCAACAATCTTCTTTATACAAAAAAACTCAACAGCATCTCCCAAATGGGCATCTGTTTTCGCCGCCACTCACAACCAAACTCAGTGGCAACAAGCTCAAGAACCCTATCATCAAAAAAATCATTCAAACCCACCTTCTCTTTCTTCTTCACTCCCCTGAAATCCTCACGCACTAGAACCGAATCAGACAACCGGTCCTCCGTCCCAACAAACGCATCACACTTCTGCACAACCTTAACCTCCAATTTCACACCTCCACCGCACAACCTATTTTTTAATTTGATTATTTATTAAAATATTATGATACAATGTCAAATAAATTGAATCAAATACACTATTTTATAAATATTTCACATCATACACATTACACATTACACACATTATACTAAACTTTTCTCTCACATCATATTCCACTCAACACAGAAACTTCATCTTCTTCACTCCCTACTACTCTGTTGCATCTTCTTCTTCTTCACCTCCTCCTCCCACCGTCACAAGCTCCTCCTCTCTACCCATCTCGGAATATCGACATACCGGGCACGTCACATGGTTCTCCAACCAAGTGTCGATGCAGTTCGCGTGGAAGATGTGCCTGCAATGGGCAGTCATCTTCACGTCCTTTCCCTCTGCCACCCCCTCCAGGTAGATACTGCACTCCCCAGCTGCTTCGGCCACCACGACCACCAAAGTCAGAGGTCTCGAAGCCACGGGCGCTTGCCCTTGGATGTTGCCGACCGCCGTGGGGTTCATCGAGCTCCTTCGCATGTAGAAGTATATAAAAGAGACGAAGAAGAAGACGATGATGAAGACAACCAGAAGTATGTAAGCAAGTTTTGGACTGAAGCTATTGGACTTTCCTGCAGTTCTTGGCGGTGGCGGCGGCGGCGAGAAACCAAGGAGAGGAGGAACGGCGAAGCTTTGCTGCATGGTTGTTTCTCCGGTTGCTCTGTCTCGTTGCTCTGATTTTCCGTTGTTCTTCCATTTTATAGAGAAAGAGGAATCTTGTCACACGGTTGCTCTGTATCGTTGCTTTGTATCAATGGAAATCATGTGCAGATCCGAACCTAATTCTACGAACAACTTTAAGCTTGTAATATTGAAGATCAAATTGAATTTCTGCATGATGTGCAAAGGTGACTAAAAATAATTTTATTTTCTAATATTTCTCTCTAATATTTCTAATATTTCAGTATGGTTTTCTACATTTATGTTTTTGCAGTAAAATAATCAAAGAGTTCTGTCAAATGTTGAAGTGGGATTAATCTTTAACAATATTGAGTGTTTTTCAACATGTTAGTTTTTAAATAGACAATTAGATGGCAGAGAATGACTTTTGGAAACTACTGACAGAGATGACATTACATGACATTTACAAAACTTAAGTTGTGACTACACACTGTTTATATTAATAGCTCTCAGAAGTTGTGTCCAAATCAATGAACTTTTACAAATAATAGAATTAAGTAAGTTTTTTTTAGCAACATTACCATCCATGAAATGTTAGTTTTATACTGAAAATTTATTTTATTTATACATATGATTTTAACATAAAAAATAATATTATAAATTTAGATAAATCACACAACTTCATACGAAAAATTGTGTCAAATATATATAATTTTACTTTATATTTTATATACGTAAAAGTTTTACTATAGTAACATGATTTTAGCTGATTTTGTATAACATAAAAGTCATAAACTATAATTACTTTACAAATTTTAGAAAACAAAATAATTAATTATTATTTTATTAAACAAAATATAATTAAATGATTATTATTATTTTCTCAAACAAGGTAACTCATGATAATTACATGTGCTATTTCTTCTCTCTCAAACACGTTTTTATTCAGAAAATCCATTAAATTTTAACATGTAATTTAATTAAATTATTATTATTATTTTCACAAACAAGGTAAATTATAATTATGACATGTGCTACAGTCTCCATTAATTTTTCACCTTCTTTCTCTAACTTCATTAATATTATTATTTTTCTTTTAAATTAATCTATATTTATTATTTTTTTAGTGAAATACTAATTCTGGAAAATACAAACTCATTTAATTATTATTTTTATTTTATTTAATTAAAAAGAGTTATCTTTTAGTCACATTTTAAAAGATGACACCATTTATTTTTCTCTCATGGTGAACTCTATTTATTTGAAGGAATAATATATATGCTTAACTGCATATCAAAATTAATACAATAAATCCATCATTTAGCAATTTAATTTTCTAAAAAAAATATATTAAAAGAGAAATGTATAAAAATATTTTGTTATTGGCTTGTCTACATTCTCTATAGCAGTTTATTGACTTTTTTTTTTTTTTTTGTATTTTTCCATTCTTATATACATTGTTTTAGTTTCTACCATTTAAATTTCATGATTTTTTTCTCCAATTATTTAGTGTAAAAGAATTCTCCAACTAAACATTCCTTGAAGGTGTGTACTTAGAAAATATTAAAAGAATTCCCATGCCAAGAACTTTCAACTTACAAGCAAATATTTAAAATTAAATATTTTAAATGAGTGTTTTTTTTAGACATATATAGATAAATTAATGTTTTAAAATTTGAATACATATAACTTTATAGTTATTTTAATAAATATAAATATACATATAATAATGATAAAAATAAAAAATGTGAATACATATATAAGTGTTTACACTAGTATCTAATAATATTTAATAGTTTTAATAAAATTAATAATTTTTAATAATATTAATAATACTTAATAATATTTAATAGTATTAATAATATTTAAAAATATTTATTAGTATTAATAATATTTAATAGTATTTAAAAATATTAATAATATTTAAAAATATTAATAATATTTAATAATATTTAATAATATTTTTTATAATATTAATAATATTAAATAATACTTTTTATAATATTAATAATATTTAATTAATTTAAAAATATTAGTAATATTCAATATTATTTAATAATGTTAATAATATTTAGTAATATTTTTGTAATAATTAATAGTATCATTAATTTAAATAATATTAAAAATGATATTAAATATATGAATATTAATAATTTCTATATTATTAATTATATTGATATTGATGATTATACCTATAAATATAATAATAATCATAACATTTTAACTAAACTTAGACCATGATAATTGGAAAATGAGCAATGTCTGTGACTCTTAAAAGTTTTTTCTTACTTTTGACTGCTTGTGCAACCTTTGACACGGATATTTGTATAATTTTTAAAATGTAAAATATATGAGAACACAAATTTATATATCATATAATTATTAATTATATAAATTGACAATAAAGATTAGTGTACAAATATGTTTTAGTTATTTTTTGTGTACAAAAATATTTCTCATATTCAAAATGATTTGTTCTTTATTTTTATGATCACAATAAAAATTTGCATAATAAATTTGAATTTTTAGAAAATTAATGTGTTTGTCTTATTTAAAATTATGTTAAAATCATATTAGAATTGTCAAAAATTTAACAAATGTTTTTTCAATTAGATACATGTCTTACGACTATTTTACGAATATCGGTATCCGATATATGTATCCGACACAAAAACACTATTTAAGAGACGTATAATTTTCAAAACGTAGAACACAGGAATACGGAACTATATATTATATAGTTATGAATTATATAAATTGATAATAAAGATTTATGTGTACAAATATGTTTTTTTTTATGACGGATTCAAAATGATTTGTTCCTTATTTTTATAATCATAATAAAAATATATATAATAAATTGAATTTTTAGAAAATTAATGTATTTTTCCTATTTAAAATTATGTTAAAATCGTACTAGAATTTTCAGAAATTCAACAAATATTTTTTCAATTAGATAAATGTTTTACAAATGTCCTACGAGTATCAGTATCCGATATGTTTTTCGACACAAACACATCATTTAAAAGACGTGTCTAATCTTCGTATAATTACTGTCTTCCAACTCCCGCAAAAGAGTAGTAATAGTGATGCAGACTTCGTTGCTGAGTTAAGGCCATGCATGTGAAGCAGAGCGACACCTCTCAGATAAATTCAACAGTCATATAACGCAATTAAGAGTTCGAATTAAAGGAAAAGGAATTGAAGAGAGAGTGTGTTAGTTATACAGAAGCTCCTCCCACCTTGAGAATTATGCATCTTCTTCTTCTTCACCTCCTCCCACCGTCACAAGCTCCTCCTCTATACCCATCTCAGAATATCGGCACACCAAGCACGTCACATGGTTCTCACGCCAAGTGTCGATGCAGTTCTCCAATGCGATTACGTGCGTTCCATTTGATGCACCACACCAAGCAAGGAATATTCATCTTCATTGACATTGACTGTAATAGTTTGCATTACAAATAAATAATAATTTTATAAATATTACACATTACACACAACTTTATCCTCTTCCACACATTATACTAATAAAATAAACTTTTCTCTCACTCCTAACATCTAAATATGCCACTCAACACTATCTACTATGTTCCAGAAACTTTATCTTCTTTTTCTTCATATAATAACAATATTAATAATATTTAAACATATTAATAATATTTAATAATATTAATAACATTTAATAATATATAATAATATTAATAGTATTTAATAATATTTAATAATATTAATAATTTTAGAAATATTAATAATATTTAATAATATTTAATTATATTTATATTATTAATATTATTAATATTATTAATATTTAATAATATTAATAATATATAATAATATTAATAATATATAATAATATTAATAATATATAATAATATTAATAATATATAATAATATTAATAATATATAATAATATTAACAATAAATAATTATATTAATAATATTAATAATATTTAATAATATTAATAATATTAATAATATTTAATAATATTAATAATATTTAATAATATTAATAATATTTAATAATATCAATAATATTAATATAATATGAAGAATTATAAAATCATAATTCATAATATTAATAATATTAATAATATTTATAATATTAATAATGTTTAATAATATTAATAATATTTAATAATATTAGTAATATTTAATAATATTAATAATATATAATAATATTAATAATATATAATAATATTAATAATATGTAATAATATTAATAATATGTAATAATATTAATAATATTTAATAATATTAATATTACCCGATCCAACGTGTAACACGAATTGTTTTGAACACCATCAACCATACAAGGAGAAGCAATATACTGCACAATTGTCCCTGGATTGCTTTCTTTTATTGCTTCCAACCATCTAGGAAGATCATTGTAGGACTGTTCCCAATCGCCAAATGCCAAAGCAAGAGCTTTCTGTTTTCCCAACCAAGCTTTTCTATACGTGATAGTATAGTCGTGCAGATTTTTTATTTCTGCAATTAAGCTTTTAATTGGGACGGAAGGGTTTGCTTTGACTGAAGTCAGCACCATGGACGCAATATGGGTTGAATCCAAATTAACATGGTCTGCCGTAAGATTTGTTGACAAACAAGTATGTTGTGCATCAATTTTTTTTATCTCCCATTGACTTCGGATTTTACTAAAAGATGCTCGTAATCTCCATTCGCACCCTACATCATGATGTATGCACCGAGCCACATATCTATCTGGCTTTGATTCCATGACAACAAATTTGTAACCGTTGTCTATGTGGTATCGTTTTATGGCATTCAATGTCGCCTCCTTTGATATGAAAGACATGTGTTCATTAAGTTCACAATCGATGTTATGTCCGGATTGACTGCCAGACGGAATATATTGTGAAGATCTGTTGAACTCATCTTCATCATCCAAATCAAAGTCGTAGTTATCTCCATCTTCACTTATGTCGTCCACAATGTCTGTAATTATTGGTTCTTCATGCTGGCTTAGTGACGTTCCACCGACATTCCACGTGTCCATCTGCATTTAAAAAAAAATGATAAATAAGAATGTTACGGAAAATTTACATTACCTTTACAACTTTCTTTGAACTTTAAACTAGAAGGAGAAATTAATATATCTCACAAACCTTGTGCTCAATTTTTTTAACTTGGATGCAGAAATCAAGAGAAGAAAAAATGTAGAACAAAGAAGGAATGCAAGGCTAGAGAGTTGCATTGTTGTTCCATTATATAACAAATGTTCTGTATGAGTACAATAATTTTTATTCATAAGTCAAGTCCTCATGTAATTGTTACAGAAAGCCATCACTCCACGCTACACTTGGTTTATTTTTATTTTTTCTAATTTCATAATAAAGAAGTTGACTTCACCATTGGCAACTTTGGAAGAAGTTGCATTCACCATTGGCAACTTATATTATAAGTTGCCTTCATGGTTGGCAACTTTGTTTGCAATTTCGTGCACCACCAAACAATACTTTATTTTGTGTCCAGCTTTATGTCATGGCTATAGTTTTCATGGCAAAGATTCTTTTGAAAATGAAGTTTGAATTCAAACTTTCATTTTTTGAAACTCACACAAGCAACTCTATTTAATAGAGTCTGTGTCCTATGCAAAACACTCTCAAGCTTTGCCATTGTTCCAGAGTGCTTAAGGGTGACATTCAATCACAAAAGGTAAGTTCTCTCTAATATTTTAATTATTTATTTAATTGTAGCAGCAAGCATATGCACATGCTAACAAAGATTATTAGTATATTTTACCTCTCATAAATTGTTTTTGTATTTTTTGTGGATGGATCTGTATGTATTTTTGTATTACATGGTGACATTACTCATAAACCCTTGTTCATTCCAGAAGAAAATTATATCTTAGTTTTAACTAAAATTTAGTTCTATATATATGAGAGAAAATTACATGTAAAAGAATTTAGTTATAATAATTTAGTTCTAATGTACTAATATCTTTAAATTTGTAAACAAAATTAACTACTTGAAATCTGTTTTAAAAACATTAACAAAACTCAACTAATATTTTTTATTTTTTATTTTCATACAATGTATTCATTATAGCCAATAAGTAAGAGTATTTTATAAACAATAAGTATTTTATAAATAATAAGAAATAGAATAAGAATCTTTGATGGAGCAGAGAAAGAGTCAATGGGCAAAAGAGTTATCCATGCTATTCTCCACTTGTTATCCATGTGCAGAAAAGAATATGGTTGAATGAATTAAATGACAAAAAAGGTACATGTGATATAGGTTATATTTTACTCTTTACTTTGGTTCTAGCCTTTGAAACATCAACCATTATGTAACATCACAAGTGTACGTCCTGGAAATGTACGGAAAAGTGTAAAAGGAAGAAGAAAAGTGTTAAGGAGGTGGTGATAGCCATGGTTTGTGAATGAAGTAGCGGATCACTTATCATTAGGTTAGAATTTTATGGAATATTAAATGCAGTGTTCATTGTTAACGAAAGACCATTGCAAAACCTCTTAATACTTATATTTATATTTTAATACTTATATTACTTTGGTTTTAATATTGCAAAACCGTTGCATGGTTTTAATACTTATATTTTATATTTTAATAGTTATCCACACAAACAATATTTAATATTTAATACTTATACTCTTGTAAAAGAATTTAAAAATGATATTAAATATTGACAAACAATTGCTAAAAAATATATTTTTATTTTATTTTTCTTATATTTTTATTGTTTGTAAATAATATATTACTCTCAATCAATATTTTTATAATATGTTATACTCAGTACTCTTTAATTAGTATGTGTATTTTCGTTATCTTTAATTTAAGAAAATTAATGTTTATTGATAATATCATTTTAATAGGAATTATCTATAAAGGTATTCTAAAAATTGGTTGTATTTTCAGGAATCATTTTATTAGAATTTTATGGCATCTCATCGTCTTCCCGCGAATATGTCTATATTGAGACTCCAAGAGAAACATGTTACTAAATATGTATGGGAAGGTAATGAAAGACTATTGAGACCCAGAAGACATGCAAGTTGGGTACTAAAGCATGAAGATATACTTGACCAACGAGTCAAACGGTTAATTGATCATTCTGGTTTTGGACATTTGTTAAAATTTAAGCACATTGACTTCAACCATGTACTAATTACAACATTAGTGGAAAGATGGAGAACAGAGACTCATACCTTTCACTTTCCTCTCAGTGAAACAACTGTTACTTTGGAAGATGTGGAATTAATATTGGGTTTACCTATTGATGGACAGGTTGTCACCGGGATTACTAGTGGTGATTTAGTATCTTTATGTGACCAGTTGCTCGGATTTATACCACCATCAACAGCGATAAAAGGAAATGCAATTAAGTTGTCTTGGCTTAACAACACTTTTCAGGAACTACCACATAATGCAACCGATGATGTTATTGCTCAACATGCTCGAGCCCACATATTAACACTTATTGGGAGTCTATTGATGCCTGATTCTTCAGGTAGTAAGGTACATTTAATGTATCTATTATTGTTGGCTGACTTGAACAACATAAGGAATTACAGTTGGGGGTCAGCTGTATTGGCTTCTCTGTATCGTGCGCTCGATCACGGAATAGACTTTAATCAAGATAATATTGGAGGTTGCACGCTGCTTTTACAGTGTTGGGCATGGGAACGCCTAACATGCATTTCTCCACAACTTCAACCATTGACCGATGAAGAAGTTCAACAAGGAGTTGGTTTCCCACTCGGTAAAAGGTATGTTATTTTTGTATTAATTTTCGAGATAAGAAAACGAAGTTCTTAATATTTCTTTGCTTATGTTAGGTGGACTCGGAGGATGCATAGGACGCACATAGGAGGAACCACTGTTCCACAAATACGAGCAATATTTGATGGCATTAAAGCTAAAGAGGTTGTGACAAATATATAAACTAACATATCATTTTAACTAAATATTTCATATTACTGATGTTTCAAACATTTATTTTCAGTTTCTTTGGACTCCATATCGAGTGGAATATGTTAGGCGCTTGATCACTATTGAAGTTTCCCCAACTGCACGGGCTATAGTTCCTCTCATATGTTTTGCAACTGTTGAATTTCATCAGGTTGACAGGGTTATGCGTCAATTTGGATTTCGACAGAGTATTCCAAGTGACCCATTCAACCGTGATCAACTTCACAAAGAGGATATGAGAGGACGAACTGATCGATACTGGCCACAATATCATGTCGCATGGATAGCTATGTGGAATGACCGTCGTAATCATCTAATTCACGGAAATCAGTTTAACGGAAATGGTCATTTGCATGACAACTCAACATACATGCAATGGTACATCAACCATATTATCCGCTACATCACGCCTATACAGTCATCATCTGATGATGATGTAAGTTCAATTACAAAATTATTTATTATTCTTCATTCACTCATCCAAAATTAACACATATTTTCAAAACAGTATGATATGCCACAGGAGACTACATAACCTCACTATCAACATCATGTCGGGTCTTCTTCTCAAGTTCAATCATTTGAACAACAATCTTTTCGTCCACCAGGTGTTCAACCGACCCAGTTGTTCGGATATAGGGATCAATCTCACATGTCATTCCAATCATCATTCCATCAACCACCTTTCAACTACTCAACATTTCCATCTCAACAACAATTGTTTGTTGGCCCGTCAAATCCCTCTGCAACCTCTACCATGACCCCCCCCCCCCATCTGCCTACAATCCAATGTCATCTATGCAGTATTATCGACCAACAATGCCTTCACAAGTGTCCGCAAATCAGAGTGATGACAATGAAATTGAAGGCACTGATGATGACATTCCACCTCCGCCCCCTCCTACCCTTCGGTCCGAACAACAGCCACAAGGACGACCACGAAGACAACGAAGAAGACCACCATGTGGCACAACTTCTCATAGATGACAACTTTTCCTATATTTCTATTTTCTAATCATGTATAATATGATTGTATAAATATTCTTTAAACGCTACCCTTTTTATTTATAATTTTATCAACTATAAACGTTATTTCACATACATAATTTCAAATTTTTAAAAACAACAAAAATATTTTTAATTTTAATAATATTTAAAAAGTACTAAATATTTTACATTTATTACACAACCTATTTTAAATCCAACTTAATTTTAGGTAACTTTTTTTTTGTGAAAAAAAAAAATTAGTTTAATTTTTTAATATTAATTATCTATAAAAATACATTTTTTCTTAATATTCTTATTTTTATTCACTTCATGTAAATTTAAATAATTTTTAAATTATTATTATATACATCTTTCATTTTTTAAAAATATTAATTATTTTAAAAAATCAGCTAGATTTGCCAACAAAATTGGAAATTTCATTTGAGATAAAATACATTGAAGTTGCCAATCCAGTATTCAATTTTATTTAAACTAAAGTTGCTAATCCAATATTCAATTTTATTTAAACTAAAGTTGTCAATCAGGTTGGAAACTTTAATTAAAAAAAGAAAAGTAGAGGGATTAATGAATTTAATTTAGGTTGCCTACACCATTAGCAACTTTGACAAAAAAATGCCAATTCTTTTAATATTTTCTGAATCCGCCCATTTACGTAAATCTCAAAAAAAACTGCACCACTTTGGTAAAATTCCCTATGTTTTGCTATCCGATTGTGGACCAACTCATACATCCCTTCCCCCACATTGTGATTCTTAACCCACGATCCCCACAGAAGATCCAAATTCCTATTTTCCAAAAACAGGGTTGTGTCCAAAGAATTCTACTGCAAGATCAGCAGGATCTGAAGCTATCCAAAAAATAGAACATCTACTATCTACGGAACATTTATGTTTCCAATAACCAGCATTGAACTCTTTGTATTCATTTTGTGTTTGCATTGTTTGAATAGAAAAGCTTTTTGAAAACTATGTTGGATTGTACTGGATTCTTAATTCATTCTTGAAAACTAAAATATTTTCTGTCTTTAACCAAAACCAGTAATAATCAGTTTTTTTTTAAGTTTAATCTGTTGATTTTTCTCTGTTACTAAAATTGACGCCCCTCCTCCCTCCCGCCCTCGACGCCCTCCGTCGCGCCAACCTCCCCATGACCCTCCCCGCCGCCCACTCCCTCGCCAAAACCCTCGCCGCCGCCGGCCTCCTCCACGACCTCCTCTGGCTGTTCCGCGCCATGACGGCCAACAACCTGCTCCCCTCCCTCCACACCCTTAACTTCCTCCTCAACGCCCTCGTCAATGTTGGAATAAGCTAAATAGAAGAGTGTATAAATAGGTGTGCATTTATGTTCATTGGTGTACATCATATAACACACAGGTTCTCTATTAAAGGTTTTTTCAGTTTTCAATTCCAACTATCATTTAATTCCCAACAGAGTGGTATCAGAGCATAGGGAGGGGACTTGTGTGGTTTCCTGGCAGTGAGGGTAAGACTGTTGCTGGAACTTTGAGCAGAGGAGGATCTGCTGTTTTGCAAGCCAAGAATTGAAGGTTGACTGTTGTAGGTGATAGCTGTCATGGCTGCATTTGGTGTGGTTCCAGGGAGTCTTCCAGTGTTTGATGGGAAAGATTATGATGATTGGATTGTGAAGATGGAAGCCATTCTTGGTTTTCAAGAATTAGAAGAAGCTGTCAAGATTGGGTTTCAAGATTCAACCAAGCTTGAAACAGAGGAGCAGAAGAAAAAGTCTGAGAAGCAGTCAAAAGAAAATAAAAAGATTGATTGCAAGGTGCGTATGTTACTGCATCAGTGTGTCTCAGCTGCCATTTTCCAGAAAATCTCAAAAGCTGAATCTGCCAAGCATATTTGGGACATACTGGAACAGACCTATGGAAATACTGGTAGGGTTAAGAAGGTGAGGCTTCAATCACTCTGAAGACAATTTGAATTGTTGTCCATGACTGATCAAGAATCAGTGTGTGATTACTTTGGTAAAATCCAAGCAATTGCAAATTCCATGAGAGGTTGTGATGAGCAGTTGCCTGATTCAAAGGTGGTTGAGAAGATTCTTAGAACTTTGACTCCTGCTTTTGATCACATTGTTGTGGCAATTGAAGAATCCAAGGATCTTGATGAAATGACAGTAGAAGAACTCTAGAATTCTCTTGAAGCACATGAGCAGCGGTTACTTTCAAGAAAAGGTAAAGAAAAGGTGGTAGAGCAAGTTTTCCATGCTTAAACTGCTGGCAGAGGCAGAGGTAGAAGTGGCTGAAAAAAAGAAAGGAAGAGGAAGAGGAAGAGGAGGTCAATCAAGTGATTGGCCTGCTTCAAGCAATCAGAACCAGAGTCAAAATAGTGTGCAGAAGCATAAATTGGCTGCTGGTAGAGGGAGTCAAGATCATGGATCCAAGAAATTCCATGATAAAAGAAAACTGCAGTGTTATAATTGTGGAAAGTATGGTCATTTTACAGCTGAATGTTGGGGAGCTGATAACAGTAACAATATTGGAAAATTTTCCAAGAAAGATGAAGCACATCTAGCTCAAGAAGATGAAGATTCTGATTTAGATCAAGTATTATTGATGGCCACTACAAATCAAGATGAAGATGCTTCAAGTTGGTACTTAGACACAGGCTGTTCCAATCATATGACTGGAAACAGGGAGTGGATTATTGATTTTGATTCTAATGTCAAAAATAGTGTGAGATTTGCAGATAATAGTATGATCTTTGCTGAAGGAATTGGCAAGGTCAGATTCACTTGTAAAGATGGAAGAGTTGGTTGTATGAGTGATGTCCTATATGTGCCATCAATGAAGAATAATCTTCTCAGCTTAGGCCAACTACTGGAAAAGGGATTCAAAATGTCAATGGAGCAGAATTCTATCAAGATCTATGATCAGAAATCAAGGTTAGTTCTTAAGGCACCTTTGTCTAAAAATAGGACTTTTAAGACTAATCTTAATACATCAACTGCACAATGCTTGTCTTCAATTGGGAATAAGGAGGAAACAAATCTGGTGTGGCACTACAGATTTGGCCATTTGAATTTCAAGAGTTTGAACCAACTGAGCAGTAAACAAATGGTCACAGGGTTGCCACCAATCAACCTATCTCATAAGACTTGTGAAGGTTGCCTATTTGGGAAGCAATCAAGAAAGAATTTCAAGAACTCTGTACTGCAAAGAGCAAAGAAGCCTTTGGAGGTTGTATACTCAGATGTATGTGGCCCTCTTGATAGCAATTCACTTGGAGGTAATAGGTATTTTCTTACTCTTGTGGATGAATTCACCAGAAAAACCTGGATCTACCTATTAAAGGAGAAAGGTGAGGTGTTTGGAAGATTTGTAAAATTCTGTGTTAAGGTTGAAAGGCAATCAGGCTATGCCTTAACCATTTTCAGAACTGATGGAGGTGGAGAATTCAATTCCAAAGAGATGGAAGAATTTTGTGTTGCAAAAGGAATTGAACATGAAGTTACAGCTCCTTACACTCCACAACATAATGGAATTGCAGAGAGAAGAAATAGAACTTTGCTTGATATGGCAAGGTGCATGCTCAAAGGCAAAGGGCTGCCTCATAGCTTTTGGGGAGAGGCTGTCACCACTGCAGCCTATATTCTCAATAGGTGTCCTACAAAAAAATTGGAGGCAGCTGTACCAGAAACAGTTTGGTCTGGACTTAAACCAACTGTTAGTCATTTGAAAATTTTTGGTTCCTTGTGCTACAGGCATATTCCAGATGAGAAGAGGAAGAAGTTGGAAGATAAGAGTGAAGCTCTTATCTTAATTGGATATCATCCAACAGGTGCTTACAGGTTGTTCAACCCAGTAAACCAACAAATTCTCATCAGCAGAGATGTTGTTGTAGATGAGAATGCATCCTGGAATTGGAGTAAATCTGTAAAACAGATTCATTGTTTTTTAGAAGACAGTGGACAACAACAAGATGAAGAACACGAAAATACTGTTGAGCCAGAATCTAGAAGATCACAAAGGCAAAGATTTCCTTCTTCCAGATTAACAGGTCATGAAGTTTACAGTGATAATTTGATCACTGATGAAGGAGAGTTGGTTCACTTAGCATTTGTGGCAGACATTGAGCCAATCACTTGGAAGGAAGCAATAGTTGATAGAAAGTGGAAGAGTGCAATGATTGAAGAGCTGGACTCACTGGAGAGAAATGAAACCTGGGAATTAGTGTCTTTGCCAAAGGGAAAAAGACCAATTGATGTCAAATGGGTTTTCAAGATAAAACTTAAGTCTGATGGCAGCATAGCCAAGCATAAAGCAAGATTAGTTGCTAAGGGTTTTCTGCAGAAACATGGAATAGACTACACTGAAGTCTATGCACCAGTGGCCAGATTGGAAACCATTAGATTGGTGATTGTTGTGGGCAGTTCTAGAAACTGGAAAATCTATCAAATGGATGTTAAATCTGCATTCTTGAATGGAATTTTAGAAGAGGAGGTTTATGTGACTCAGCCACCAGGTTTTGAAGTAAAGGATGCCAGCCACAAAGTGTTCAAACTTAAGAAAGCACTTTATGGACTCAAACAAGCTCCTAGAGTGTGGAATAAACTGATAGATTCATTTTTGCTCAAGCTAGGCTTCACAAAGTGTTCAGTAGAATATGGAGTGTATGTAAGAGAGTCACAAAGTCAAAGCTTAATCTATGTATGTCTATATGTGGATGATTTGTTAATCACAGGGAGCTCAATGACAGAGATTGAGCAATTCAAAAATAGATTGAAGGCTGTTTTTGAAATGACAGATTTGGGAATGCTTAGCTATTTTCTGGGAATGGAATTTGTATACACAGATCAAGGTATTATCCTGCATCAAAGGAAGTACATTAATGAAGTGCTCAACAGATTCAATATGAATCAATGCAATGGAGCTAGGGTGCCTGCTGCTGGAAATTTGAAACTGACAGAAGCCTTGGAGGAGATTGTAGTAGATAGTACTTTGTTTAAACAGATTGTTGGAAGTTTAAGGTTCATCTGCAACAGCAGGCCAGACATAAGCTATGCAGTTGGACTAATAAGCAGATTCATGTGTAATCCAAGAGTCTCTCATATGGCAGCAACAAAGCACATATTGAGGTATCTTAAGGAGACAACAGGGTATGGCTTACTGTTTCCAGTAAGCTTGAATAAATCTGAAGACTGTTTGGAGGCTTGGAGTGATTCAGACTGGTGTAGTGATAAAGTGGGAAGGAAGAGCACCTATGGATATTTTTTCAAATATCTGAAAGCACCAATTTCTTGGTGTTCTAAGAAGCAAACTGTAGTTGCTCTCTCATCTTGTGAGGCAGAGTACATAGCTGCAGCAGAGGCAGCTTGTCAATGTGTTTGGCTTGAATCTGTGCTTAATGATTTGAAGTTGGATCATGTCAAGCCTGTGCAACTTTGTGTGGACAACCAATCAGCCATCAACCTTGCAAAGAATCCAATCTCACATGGGAGGAGTAAACACATAGAGACCAAGTTCCATTTCTTAAGGGAACTAAGTTGGAAAAGGAAAGTTAGAAGTGAAGCATTGCAACACCAAGGAGCAAGTGGCTGATATTTTCACCAAACCACTTAGACTAGACAGATTTGAAGAACTAAGAGAGTGGTTAGGAGTTAGAAGTGTTGCAGAATTTAGCTTAAGGAAGAGTGTTGGAATAAACTAAATAGAAGAGTGTATAAATAGGTGTGCATTTATGTTCATTGGTGTACATCATATAACACACAGTTTCTCTAATAAAGGTTTTTTCAGTTTTCAATTCCAACTATCATTTAATTCCGAACCGTCAACGCCTCCCTCGTCGACTCCGCGGAGCGCGTGTTCAAATCAATGCAGGAAAGCGCCTCGCCCAAACCCGACATCGTCAGTTACAACACGCTCCTCAAAGGCTACTGCAAGGTCGGGCGAACGCGGAACGCTTTGCCCACGCTCCACGAAATGGAGGCTGGAAACGTGCCACCCGATGAGGTCACGTACATGACCTTGATGCAGGCGTGTTACAATGAGGGTGACATGGATTCGTGTGTGAGTCTGTACCATGAGATGGAGGAGGATGAAGTGTTGGTAACGAAAATCCCTTCTCACGCGTATAGTTTAACAGTATTTGGGTGCCATAGTTCTGTGAGTAATTGTATTAACATATAATCATATCATTTATCTGTTTTATTTGATTCATGCCGGTGATAGCTTGATTGATGCTGTAATTACAAAACAAAATATGCCATGCCATGTCTCTTGATATATGTTATGGAGAGATACCCTTGTTATAACAAAGATAGTATAAAAATAGAACAGTGAACTCCTATATAATAAAGGCAAGACGTAGGTGTACTCTACCCTAGATATTTTTGGTGTGATTCTCTATTCTAAGTTTGAGTTTCATTTCTATAATAACCAGCACCACCACCATTTAGTACTGTTTTGAGGTTTTGCTACATTAAGGTTCTGATTTTCTGTTAATTTTTTCTTATACTACTTTTTCTGCACAAAAGACACTTAACCCTGATTAAAGAAACTAATTTCGTGAATAAGAATATTCTCTCTTAAATCCTAAATCTGAAAAAAAAAAATTTACAAGACTTTAATTAAAAATAATATTAGAATTGAGTAAAATTGTGCATCATACTACAGATTCATCTCTATATTCATTTACTTGTTAAGTGAACTAGAGATACAATTTAACACTAGATAAAAATCCAGCTAGGGATAGTGTGCAAGAAAACAAAAAACACTATATGAATAAATGTTAAAAGTTAACGTATAACATGAGAGATGAAGGGTTAGGCTGTAGTGCAAGAGTTGAAATATCTCTCAAATATTTTTTTTTAATTTTTTTATAATAAAAACTTATGAAAAAAAACATGCAACAACACTAGACGTGAAAGGTAAGGTATAAAATATAAGTAACCAATATAAACTAATTAACATACAGTAAAAATGATATAAAGAAAAAAGGGATAGAATATATATATTAAATAAAACAAAAGATAAACTAGACCTGAATTTCCTTATCATACTAAAAGAATCAACAAGAGTTTACACTGAAATATGTGAAGAAAATATCAAAATAATCCAAACTAATATTAATTTATTTAATATGAGACTTGTAATAGGCTTGGACTTGTAATATTTTGGGGTTTTGAAAAAAAGGATGGGTGCAAATCACAATTGAACTGATGGAGGGAGAATTAACCCTTTCTTTTTTAACTTATAATACAGGAAAGAGTATTTTTTCTTACACCCTATCAAAATTCTTCCCGCACCTTATCAATTTTTAAAAAGTATTTTTTTTTTAATGACATCTAGATTGTCTTTTATGAAAGTTTTTTCCAGAATTTACAAATTATATTCTGAAATTAAAAAAAGAAAACGTTTTACACAGAATTTTCAGAATAAACTTTTCAGAACATATATATAATACGTTTTAGAATGAATTTTTTTGAATAATTTTTCTAGAGTGTGGGGAGGTGAAGGAAGAAGTTTGATGGTTGTAAGAAGAAAGGCCTAAAGGAAAATATCTCATGGACCTTAAACTTTAGGTTCTGGACTCTTTCTTCCTACACCTCCATACCTTCTTGTGCCACCCCACACTAAATATAAAAATACCATTTTATTCTTTTTCTTCCACCCCTTGAATTTGAAATAATAAGCCTATGGATTAGGGGTGGCATAGCGGGCCAGCCCGCCCCGTATTGGCCCGCCCCGCACCCGCCCCGCAAAGTTATTGCGGGTTAGAATTCTCGACCCGCCCCGCATAAAAGCTGGTCCGCGTGTTTGCGGGCCAGTCCGCATTTTTTTTTAAATTAAATATTATTTTTTTTTATATTTTGTTCTTAAAAAATTGTCAAATTAAACCTATATATTTGTTACTATCAAATCCAAAAAAAAATTTCTTCCTTTTCAAACATAGTCAAACATAAAAAAATTAAACATTAAGATAAATATCAAATATCACTATTCTTCCACTCCCAAAACAATAAACATACCTAATTTCAAAACATAAAACATTAATTAAAAAACATTAAACATTTTATTGACATTCTTCCATTTCAATAACATTGGATGTCGCCTTAAAAGAACTTTCATCCATTTTTTCATAATTATAATCTTCTCCGTCATCTACACACATTAAAACAATGACATTATTTTTTCTTGCGGGTTAGCGGGCCAGCCCGCCCCGCCCCGCTGCTGGCCCGCGCGGGTCGCGGGTTAATGCGGGGCGGGCTAATGCGGGTTGAAAAGGTTAGCCCGCCCCGCGTTTTTTACCTGCGGGCCGCGGGCCAGCCCGCATGGCCCGCCCCACTTTGCCATCCCTACTATGGATTATGTAATCCGGATATATTCCGGATTACATAATCCAGAAGTCAACTTCATATTTAGAAAAGACTTCCGGATTATGTAATCCGGAAGCTAATAACACATCTGAAAAAAAAGGCTTCTGGATTACATAATCCGGAAGCTAATCTTATGTATAGAAAAGACTTCTGGATTATGTAATCCGGAAGCTAATCACAAAAGACTTCCGGATTACATAATCCGGAAGCTAATTCTCAATCTAGAAAAAGACTTCTGGATTATATAATCCAGAATATTGAAAAGGGTATTTTTGGAATACGAAAAATTTATGGGTTGGCACAAGAAGGTATGGAGGTGCAGGAAGAAGCAGCCTAGGTTCTGTTTTTTCGCACCAAAAATATTGCTACTAATATGTTATTTGATATGGGCAGTTTCTTCCTGCACCCCCACAATGTAATGCAAAGACAATAATATCCCTACTATTTTTTAAAAACCCCAAAATACACATAAAATCCACACTACTCTTTCTTCTTCTGGACAATGCAATTCGGTAATTTTACGGAATGAGAAATCTGCATTTATTTTTTTGCATTCTGGATTGGTAAATCCATAAATATTCCGGATTGATGAATCCGGTAATCTTCTGGATCCATCAATCCGTAACAAAAATTAGACTTCCGGATTCAGCAATCCGGAAATCAACAAGTTGCTTTCGAAACAAGGTGAAGGTCAGTTTTGGGATTTACAAAATTGTGGGGGTGCAGGAAAAAAAACGTAAGGGTGCAGGGAGAAGAAGCCTTTGACTTCTTCTAAATCTTAAAATCTTCTTTTTAGTTAAAAGAATAAGATCGATTAATCTGGGCATCACATTTCTTTGATTTTAAGATTTTAAAATGTAAGTGGAGACAATTTATTACTTTAAATATTACAATAAACAAGTAATAACAATAATATATATTTGATAAAAAAATTATATGAAAATATGATAATAGGATATAACATCCTTTTAATGCTAGGATATAAAGATGTAGATTCTGACAACTTATCTACCTTAAATTCATTCTCTATTTTTCATTTATAATAATAATATATTAAATTTGAGAACAATTAAATATGTTTAAGAATTCTCATCCTAAGGAGTGTTGGATGAAAGTTGAATATGACTAATGTAGGTTAATTGATAGAGAAGGAAATTTTTAGGTAAGTTCAAATAAGGATATGATAATATAATTTGGTTATGGTAATTAGATTTTTCTTAGGATAGTTTTTGAAAATATTAGACACATTAGGATGTTTTAAAGTTTACATTGGGTGGATAAAAGATATTTTTAATAAAAAAAAAATGTTAAAGGAAAGGTCGATAAGTATTTTGGATAGTGATTTTTATATGTACTTTAAAAAGGAGGTTCAATTTCTTTCAACTTTGTTAATATAATGTTGTAAATGTTTGTGGGGGATATATAACACTTTTTATAGGAATTATCAACTTATTAATTTGAAAGTAATGAAACATTTTACCTTTTCTCAATTTATTGGTATCTTGCGTCATACATGAAAGAGAAGTTGTTAATCTCGAAAGTAAAATGGTTATGTTTTCATGATTTAATGAAACTATTTCTTCCACCAATCATCAAAATATTTAATATTGAGTGTAAGAATTGTTTTTCTTAAAGGACTATAGAGAAAATTTCATCTTTCTTTTAAGAAGAATCGACAAGAGTTCTGGTTGTAATTTCTTCTCATTAATCATCAAAACTTGATAATCGATGGCATTGAAAAATCAAAGAAATGAGATAATTTAACTCAACCTAAAATGTCTTTAAAATAGTTAAGTAAGGAATTTTATTTATATGTCAATTAATTTGGCTTGAGGTTTTGAAGTATTGGCAGAAACCTTGATAATAGTTTTGAGGGAACTCGAATGGAGAGTTTGGAGAAGGGAGTTGAATGTATATCAAACTCTTGTTAATTAAGCAAAATGGTCATATATTAAACGATCAAAAAATGTTTTTTTAAAATAGAAAATCTAGAACAAAATACTCTTTTCAGAATATAATTTTTTAATTCTAGATTTAACAATTAAGAAGTCAAAAACTGTGTTCCAAAAAAGGTATTTTGGAATAATTTTCTTTCTTCTGTATTTTTTATTCTGAAAAAATCTTTAGTTTACATAACCCATTTCGGAATGAGTTTTCTGTATTATAAATTAATTTTTCTAAAATTCAATTTTTTTTTCTGAATTACCTATTCTGAAAGTCATTCCTACTATTTATATAAACTTGCACGCCTCTATAATCACCCATTACAGTTCAACATAACTCATTATTTACCTCCAACCACCAACAAAGCCTTCAAAAACACCCTAACACCTTCATCGTAGCTCTGTCGAGCTCAATGTTTGTAGCACCAACCGCAACGATCACATATGTAAAACAACCATGACCATGAAAGTTGTGCTTTCAAATAAAACTCCCAAGGATAACTTGGATATTTCAAAAAATGTAAGTTTGAGAGAAGAAACACCCTTAACTTTTTCGTTATGCAATATATATAAAAAAAACTCACATTTAAAATTTATCAAAAGTATAAAAAATTGGATCCACATTGCCTATGGGTTTTTCTTCTTTAGCAAATTCTTCCTACACTTCCATAATTTCAAAATTACTGAAATTACCCCTTTCGAATTTTAATTTTTGGAATGCAAATTTTATATTTTTAACTCTACAGTTTTGAAATACAAAATTTTACATCCGAAATTATAGAATTTAGAATACAAAATTTGCATTCCGAATTGAGCAATCTAAACTACAAATTTGTACTACAGAATCTACAATCAGGAATATAAATTATTATTTATATTCTAAATTCTACAATCCAAAATACAAAATTTATATTCTAAATTCTAAAATTTAGAATACAAATTTTGTATTTTAAATTTTAAAATCTATAATACATTAAATACATTAATTGGTATTTTGGGTTGTGCAATCTAAAATACATTTTTTTTTCTACTTAGACAGTGAAGGTGAAAGGCTGTTGCGGCGGTGGTGTTGAATATCGGAGGTGTTATGGTGGTGACGCTGCAGGTAGGGGTGGTGACGCCAGAGGTGGTAAAATTAGAATTGGGGGTTGTTGTTGCTAAGAAGGGGAAAATGGGTCTTTAAAGAAATAGATGAAAAAGAGGGTAAAATGAGTCTTTAATTTTGGAAAATACAAACTCATTTAATTATTATTTTTATTTTATTTAATTAAAAAGAGTTATTTTTTTAGTGACATTTTAAAAGGATGACACCATATATTACGTTAAATTTATTTATCGTTAAATTTATTTATTGTAACATTTTTTTATCTTAACATTTATTTACGATAAAGTAATAAAGTAAGTATGCATGATAAACGAGAAATCAGAAACAGAAATCAGTAAACCTGTGAGGGCCAAAAAAACTTCAATGAGAAAATCTACATGATAAGAACTAAAACTGATCCTCATTTCAATAAGCTGTTTCAACAAAATCTTAATCTGCAATCATAACTAATTCCAGAGACTTACATTTCATTAAGAGTAATAAATAGGATGATAAGCAGAGACAACTCTCATTCTCAAAGTAATTTTCATATAAACATTTTAAAATAAAGTGATCCAAAATAAAATAATTAAATTTGAAGCAAAAATGAAAAAGAAAATCAAATAAAAAAAACAAAAAATCCTACCAAATTTTAAGAACAACTTTAAGCTTCTAATACTGAAAGATCAAATTCAAGTACATGTGTTTGAGCATCGTCACCGACAATAATGCGAGTCGTAAGATCGAGATAGAGAGTTATGAGAGATCGAGAAAAGCTTAACTGAGTTTGAGTGAGTTACTAAAATTTAACTTTTTTATAAATTAAAATTAATTTATAGATTTTTATTCATAATTTATTCAAATTTTTGCTTTTAACTTATATAAACTAAACTTAATTTATGAAAAAATTTGATTTTTTTTATTTTTCTCTCATGGTGAGCTCTATTTATTTGAAGGAATAATATATATGCTTAACTGCATATCAAAATTAATACAATAAATCCATCATTTAGCAATTTAATTTTTTTAAAAAAATATATTAAAAGATAAATGTATAAAAATATTTTGTTATTGGCTTGTCTACATTCTCTATAGCAGTTTATTGACTTATTTTTTTTTCCATTCTTATACACATTGTTTTAGTTTCTACCATTTAAATTTCATGATTTTTTTTCCAATTATTTAGTGTAAAAGAATTCTCCAACTAAACATTTCTTGAAGGTATGTACTCAGAAAATATTAAAAGAATTCTCGCATGGCCAAGAACTTTCAACTTACAAGCAAATATTTAAAATTAAATATTTTAAATGAGTGCATTTTTCTTTTTTTAGAGCATATATAGATAAATTAATGTTTTAAAATTTAAATACATATAAATTTATAGTTATTTTAATAAATATAAATATACATATGATAATAATAAAAATAAAAAATGTGAATACATATATATAAGTGTTTAAACTAGTATCTAATAATATTTAATAGTCTTAATAAAATTAATAATTTTTAATAATATTAATAATACTTAATAATATTTAATAGTATTAATAATATTTAAAAATATTTAATAGTATTAATAATATTTAATAGTATTTAAAAATATTATTAATATTTAATAATATTAAAAATATTTAAAAATATTAATAATATTTAAAAATATTATTAATATTTAATAATATTTTTTATAATATTAATAATATTGAATAATAATTTTTATAATATTAATAATATTTAATTAATTTAAAAATACTAGTAATATTCAATATTATTTAATAATGTTAATAATATTTTTGTAATAATTAATAGTATCATTAATTTAAATAATAATAAAATGATATTAAATATATGAATATTAATAATTTCTATATTATTAATTATATTGATATTGATGATTATACCTATAAATATAATAATAATCATAACATTCTAACTAAACTTAGACCATGATAATTGGAAAAGGAGCAATGTCTGTGACTGTTAAAAGTTTTTTTCTTACTTTGGCTGTTTATGCAACCTTGAACAAACCATGCTTTTTCTGCACCAAAACCACAACCAATTGTGACTGTCAGAAATGAATTACAAGGAGGTCGAGATCTGTTCCTTCACTGCAATTCTGCTGATGAAGATCTTGGTGTGCAACATCTTCATCCTCTTGGTAATTTTTCGTGGAGTTTCAAAATTAACTTCTTTAGAACAACGTTGTTCCATTGTTCCTTTCAATGGGAATTTGTCATGCATAGGTTTGATATTTACACAACAAAGAGGGATTCTTATAGATGTTTCATATGCACTTGGGTAGTCAGAGAAGATGGACCTTGTTTGTCTTTTGATAAAGGTGAATGCTCCTTGGAATAGTTTAGAAGAAAGACCTAAATTCTTATCCTAATTTCTATTAATAAAACATTTATCAATAAAGACTATTTCAAGTGATTTTGCTTGGTTATATTTTAAAGTTAAATTCTAATTTGTACTTTTAGTTTTCTTATAGTATAATTTTGTTTATGGGTTTAAATTTTCAAGTGATTTATGAAAAGAATAGTGTGTTGCTAATAATTCTATGATTAAGGTATTCTTGTAAACACTAAAATATTTAATTTTAATTGAAATTTATTATGAGACCTCTGGTAAGTTTAAGTGATTTTACAACAAATTCCATTGATTTCCCACTTCACTTTTCTACACATTTATTTTCGGAGGCGACTTTTAACAATTTTAGAGAGAAAGTGCATATCACTATTAATTAGTTGTAATGATACAGACGTTCAAGCCAAAGACGACTAATATTTTGTAGGTCCAATTGTTGAATGACCCACATTTTCAAAAGACTAAGTTGATTACATACACAACATACTTGGAGTTAAAACTACTAACATTTGTAATATTTTATTTTAAAACTACTAACATTTGTAATGTTAGATTTTCGTACTTTTTACTACAGTTTTTTATTCCATTATTAATAAATTAAAAGCAATACGGATTATATTTTAAAATAAATACTAATTTTATCATACTATAAATGGATTATATAAAAATATTTGCACCTCCTCTTGATAGGGAAATAGAATATTAAACAAATAATTGCTTTATTATATAAAGAAAATAAAATATCAAACAAATAATTGTTTCATTATATAAACTAGATTATTACAATCTAGTGTCACATATTTTTGCCACAAGACCTCTTGTATTTTTTTTATTCTTTGGTGTAGCACTAGGAGCAATCTAGACGGTGTCCAAGCTGGTGTTACAACCAGTTAAAGGTCTTTTGGTTGTGGAAAGATAATGAGCTGGATTATTTCAGTACTGGTTGTTGGTATTTAGGTAGTATGTACTCTTATATGGATTGTTTTTATATAAGGATTGGAGTACCTCTTAAGTACTCTATTTTATTACATTTATTCTTAGTCGATAAAAAAAATCAAATTTTTATTGCTGGAAGCTTTGTCGACCAAGTTGGGTTCATAGGCTATGCTTGAGAGGCACAACTTCGGGTACAAGGTGTTGTTGCACGCACTTTTGATGATGGCGTGAGATAGAAAATTAAAAAATTACTCAATCAAAGTCGTTCCAACCTAGAACGACCTCAAAGGGAAATCACATATAACACTAAAGTTGTGGAAACACATAACAAGTTCTTCTTTGTTTAATTAAATCTTCTTTATTTGAAACAACTTAAGCAAGGTGAAGTCGTCTCACATTATCAAGACTTACCTATTTTCTTAATAAAAAAATATTTATCTATTTATGTAATATATATATTTTAAATTGCTCTCCTTACTTAAATATTTTGCTTTGTGACAAATACCATAAGAAGATTTAGCCCATCAAACTTTGTCCCTTTCAGAAGGCAAACTCTAGTGCTCCTTATCAATAATGTGAATTAAGAACATTTTTCTCTTGCTCATGTGATCTTTCAGAACAAATATACTTAAAAAAATTTAATATTAATAATTATAAGGTAAATTGTAAAAGATTTAATTACTTTTTTGTCCCTACTCTTGGGGTCAATATTCAATTCAATATAGTGGTTTTTAAAAAAAAAAAATCAATTTGGTCCTAAAGTTTTATAAAAAGGTTCAATTTGGTCCCTTCAGTTAAGTTTTCACCAACAGCGTTAACTTGATGATATGGGGCACACATTGCACATATGGAATGTCTCTCACATCCTTTTTCGCTTTTCTCTATCTCATCAATGGATCTTTTATTGATTTTCCTTTTTACACTATAACCCCAATCTCTCCTCCAACAAATAGAACCCAAGTTAGAGAAATCATCCTAGTATGGGGAGCGACATGCTCAATAGCAACAAGCTCATATGTCATATCAACATGTTACTAGGTCACCTCACAAACCCCCACATTTACGCCAACAGAGCAACAATTGTCACCACTAGCTGCTATACCAGCCAAGAATGGATTGTCTCTCAAAAACAAGATGAAACAGATGTTGAAGATGGTTGTTGCCCCTTCAAGATTGTGTTTGATGTTGACTTATGTGTAGTGTTTGATGAAGACTTATATGTACATTTCATTTGTATTTTGCTTTGCTTTAAGTATGTCTTAGGTAGTGCTTAGAGGTTGTCTAAGAGTGGGCTTTTTGCTGAGTAACTCACCTCATAACCACTGGCCATGTGATAAGAACAAGCATAAGTTTTCTTAAACTGTTTTTCACATGTTTTACAAAAAACACGTTTACTGCATAAAATAAATCTGTTCTTTTCAAAATAAACAGATTCATTTTTACACTGATGCCTTGGCTAAGTCTTGTAAAAATTAGATTTTGTGCATCAGGTATTTTGACTAAGTCTTCTTCTTTTCAAAACGACTGAGTTTCAAATAGTTAAACTTTCTCTGTTTTCGTTTTGAAAAATAAATCTGTTCATCTGTAAATGAATAGATTCTTTTTGCCTCTGGTGCCATGTCAAGCTTAAACGTTTTTCAGTTTTATCTTAGCACCAGAATGGTTGACTAAGTCTCCTCACTTAACAAATTCTCTAACTGCTTTTGAAAATAAATCTGTTCATTTTATTTTCAATCTGTTCATTTTATAACAGCTTTAACTGTTTTTCAAAAATCTGTTATAAGTTGGCTTTCTATAAAATGCAAACTTGTTTCTGAGATTAATACCAATTCATACATTTGCAAAAACAAGTTTTGACAACAGAGAGTTAAGTGTTTACAAAGGATTAGCATTTGTTCTTCAAAGATTTCGAAAATCACAAAGTGCTTGTTCTTGGTTTTGTTCCAAAAGCTTGGTGTGAGGTGCTGCTACTGTTCTAGCAATCTTGCCTACTGGTTTAAGGCAGATCTTTGTATCCTCAATCAGGTGTAGTCGTTTCACTTCTCATTTCTTGTAATAGTTTGGTTGAACACTCTTCTTGATAGGTGTTCTTGAAGAGTGGGTGTGTGTGTGCTGAAATAGGTTTTTTTTCAGCAAGAGTACCTAAGTTCTTGTAGGTTTCAAGAACAGTGGGAATTGTACTTGGTTGTACTGTGTTTTAGTGATTTCCACCTGTTGTTGGTGAAGACTGGATGTAGCTCAGTTGAGTGAACCAGTATAACTGCCTGTGTTCATTCTCTCTCACTCTCTGCAATTTCGTTTCTGCATAATTGATAAAACAACAAAGAAATAAATCTGTTCAATTGAAAATAAATCTGTTCTTTCTGGGCACTGTGCACACTGTTCTTGATTTCTGAAAAAGTTGTTTGAATCTGATAAGAACATATATAATCTGCTAAAAGCCATTGGAACAGATTGACTGTGATAGGTTGCTCAAGAAACTGTCAAAGCTATTAATTGAACCTTAAACAATTGCTTAAAGTTGAAGCTTGCTGTTCTGTGATTCATTGTTCTTAATTTCTGGAAAATTGATTGACATCAAGAAGAACACTCATAGTCTGTTAAAAGCCACTGGAACAGGTTGTTTGCAAAGGTCACTCAATTAATTAGCATGCTATCAATTAAACTTTAATCACTTGCTTGAAATTGAAGCTTGCTGTTTTGTGTTTCATTGTTTTTCAATCTGATATCTGTGTGTGTGCATCTGGAAAATCTATCAGCATAGTCTTGTGATTAACCTTGCTGTATTAAAAGCTTTTCAAACAAAAACAGTGCTGAAATAAATCTGTTCATTTTCACATAAATCGATTTATTTTCTGTAAAACTGTGTTAAACACTGTTTCTGCGAGAAAGTTTTAAAAGGTCAATTCACCCCCCCTCTTGAACTTTGGCACTATTAAACCCAACAATTGGTATCAAGAGCTAGGACTTGTATTTTAATCAAGTTTGTTTGTAATAATGTCTGAGTTTATTTCAAGTGATTTTGCTTGGTTATATTTTAAAGTTAAATTCTAATTTGTACTTTTAGAACTATTATTTTGCTTGGGACAAACACTACAATTATTATGAATGCAATTAATATTGTAAAATAATTACATACAATAATTGCGTTATAATTTGATAATTATTATTTCTTTAATATTTCTCCTTCTCTGATTGGTGCCTTGATCCTTCGACTTACATGTGATAATTCATGATGTACTTTTTTAGGTGTATGAGCGACTTTTTATATGTATGTGTGATAGCCTTTGGTAATTCTTTACAGATTCAATCAAAGTAAAGAAGGTTCATATTTATTTATTTTTTATTGCTGATAAAAAAAAAAAGTATGACCAACTTATGTCACTCTCACAACTCATTCCTTCACTCCCAATTCATCCTTCCAATCCGTTTGATGCAAATCTTGGTCCAATCTGGTTTTTCCTCTCAACACAATGTCACTTATTATAACCAAAAAGTGAGTTTTGTGTTAACTGATGCATCTATACTACTCCTTAAGGACCACCTCTCTCTTATGACATGTTTGCTACAAGTCATACTTGATCCACTTTAATGCATAGTTTCAATTCTTGGTTCACAAAATTGATAAAATATTAAAAATTTATAAAAGAATAAAAAACTCAAATTATATTTAATTATTTTCTTTTTTAAATTTTTAGTTTTAAATAAATTTAAACTATTAAAATAAATTTCTTTAGAAACATGTTATTGTTATTTAAAAATGTTATTATTATTTAAAATTCAATCATAATGATTTTATTACCAGTAACAAACATAAAAAAGAATTTGAAAATTTATCTTTTACATAAGAAATTTCTTAAAAGTTTTTTTTACTACATAATTTGGACAATAACTAATGAGATAAACAAAATTTTAAAAAAAAATGTAATTATGATTGTTACTAGTGGAATTTAAAAATAATGAATTTAAATAGTTTTTTAAAAATATAATTGAATTCATTAAGTTTAACTACATCTCACTGCTATTTTAATTTTCAAAAAATTTCACCATTCATTTTTCCTTAATTTAATGGTTCTAGCATATGACGGTTATATTAAAAAATGTTAATAAAATTCAAGAGTTATAAAGAAATTGTTTCCAATTATTTAGTGTAAAAGAATTTCCAACTAAACATTCCTTGAAGGTGTGTACATAGAAAATATTAAAAGAATTCCTCCATGGCCAAGAAATTTCAACTTACAAACAAATATTTAAAATTAAATATTTTAAATGAGTGTTTTTTCTTTTTACAGAGCATATATAGATAAATTAATGTTTTAAAATTTGAATACATATAAATTTATAATTATTTTAATAAATATAAATATATAATGATAAAAATAAAAAATGTGAATACACATATACAAGTGTTTTTGCTAGTATTAATATTATAATAAATATTAATAATATTTTATAGTATTAATAATATTTGTTATAATATTAATAATATTTAATAATGATTTAATAATATTAATAATATTTAGTAATATTAATAAGATTTAGTAATATTAATCATATTTATTAATATTAGTAATATTTAATAATATTAATAATTTTTAATAATTATTTAACAATATTAATAATTTTTTAATAATTATTTAATAATATTAATAGTATTTAATCATCTTTAATAATTTTTAATAATATTTAATAGTCTTAATAAAATTAATAATTTTTAATAGTATTAATAATACTTTATAATATTTAATAGTATTAATAATGTTTAATAGTATTTAAAAATATTTAATAGTATTGATAATATTTAATAGTATTTAAAAATATTAATAATATTAATATTATTAATATTTAATAGTATTTAAAAATATTAATAATATTTAATAATATTAATAATATTTAATAATATTTTTTATAATATTAATAATATTAATAATATTGAATAATAATTTTTATAATATTAATAATTTTTAATTAATATAATAATATTCAATATTATTTAATAATGTTAATAATATTTAATATATTTTTTATAATAATTAGTAGTATCATTAATTTGAATAATAATAAAAATGATATTAAATATATGAATATTAATAATTTCTATATTATTAATTATATTGATATTGATGATTATACCTATAAATATACTAATAATCATAACATTCTAGCTAAACTTAGACCATGATAATTGGAAAAGGAGCCATGTCTGTGACTGTTAGAAGTTTTTTCTTACTTTGGCTGCTTGTGCAACCTTCAACAAACCATGCTTTTCATGTACCAAAATCACGACTAACAACTGTGATTGTCACAAATGAATTACAAGGAGGTCGAGATCTGTTACTTCACTGCAAATCTGCTGACGATGATCTTGGTGTGCAACATCTTCATCCTCAAGGTACTTTTTCGTGGAGTTTCAAACTTAACTTCTTTGGAACAACATTGTTCCATTGTTCTTTTCAATGGGATTCTGTCTTGCATAGGTTTGATATTTACAAAGCAAACAGGGATGCCGCTAGATGTTCCTTATGCAGTTGGGTAGTCAGAGAAGATGGACCATGTTTGATTTTTGCTGGAGAGAAAGATCAATGCTCTCATTGGAATAGTTTAGAAAAAAGACCTAATTTCTTATCCTAATTTCTATTAATAAACATTTATCCATAAAGACTATTTCAAGTGATTTTGCTCAGTTATATTTTAAAGTTAAATTCTAATTTGTACTTTTAGTTTTTTATAGTATAATTTTGTTTAAGGGTTTAAATTTTCAAGTGATTTCTGAAAAGAATAGTGTTGCTAATCATTCTACGATTAAGATATTCTTGTAAACACTAAAATATTTAATTTTAATTTAAATTTATTATGAGACCTCTTGTAAGTTTAAGTGATTTTACAACAAATTCCATTGATTTCCCACTTCACTTTTTTACACATTTATTTTCGGAGGCAACTTTTAACAATTTTAGAGAGAAAGCGCATATCACTTTTAATTAGTTGTAATGATGTAGACATTCAAGCTAAAGACGACTAATCTTTTGGAGGTCCAATTGTTGAATGATCCATATTTTAAAAAGACTAAGCTGTTTACATACACAACATACTTGGAGTATTAAAATAAAATAATATTATTATTTTGCTTGGAGTTAGGATTTGAACCCAAGACCTATAACTAAATTTGTATTTATACACTTTTGGAAATCAAAATGAGGGGTGAATATTTTGGGATTTTTTAAGAAAGAATATTTCTCTGCTAGGGTTTTTTCCTTCATCTTGTGATCTTATCAAGAATCCACCAATTATTATGCCGATCATCCTTAGGTTTATTTATGGCGCCTTCCTCTATTAGTTCTTTTTGGAATTATATCATGTAAGCACACATAATTTTAGAAATCACTTTTCTTATTTTCATTACTGAATCTTCTTATTTCATCTTCCTAATTTATCTTCATTTCTTAATCTCGTTTCGGAGGCACTTCCATCATCCTATTTCATCTTTCCAACTTGGTATCTAGCAAGCATGTATTTTTCTATTTATTAATGATCCATCTATTGAAACTCTCTCTCCTATTTGTCTCATAATAATCTTTAATTTTCTAGTTTTTGCTCTTTAATTTTCAAAATTACATCATATATAAATGTTTAACTGAATTTTTTCAAACTTACACAATATATAAATGTTTAACTGAAAATTTTCAAACTTACATCATATATAAATGTTTAACTAAAAATGAATAAGTTTATGAAAGGAAAGGGTTTGATTTTTACTAATTTTTATTATTGTTACTAAACGGGATTGGGAAGAGGGTGATGGTGATGGTAAAATGAAAGTGGGAGGGGAACCAACATGGAAGAAATGGAAGGATATTTTAAATTAGTAATAATAATTTTGGTTATAAAAAACTTGACATCTCAACTATGTTGATACTTCAAATAACAACAATCATTTATCATCACATGAAAAAAGTATTATTAAAAAAAATAAAAAAAAGTAATAATAATTTCAACTACTCTAGTTCTTTTGAAAGTCCTATTTCATCTAAACAATTTTTCAAAATAAGTTTACCTCTTTGTATATTTGCATATATTAAAGGAGTTAAAAGCCATTGAGGACTAGACAGAGGTATACATTCATGAAAGATAAAATTTATTTTTTTAGTTTTTAAAAATAATTGTTCTGAAAGACTAAACCTATACTAATTTTATTATATACAAGGATTAAATTATTAAAGAAGAACTAAATCTAAAAAGTATAATTGAATAAAATAGTTTTTACAAGTGAATAAAACATATTTTAAAACTACTAACATTTGTGATGTTAAATTTTCGTACTTTTTACTACAGTTTTTTGTTGCATTATTAATAAATTAAAAACAATACGGATTATATTTTAAAATAATTACTAATTTTATCATACTATAATTGGATTATATAAAAATATTTGCACACCTCAGGGAAATAAAATATTAAACAAATAATTTCTTTATTATATAAAAAAAATAAAATACCAAACAAATAATTGTTTAATTATATAAACTAGATTATTACAATCTAGTGTAACATATTTTTGCCACATAGGTCCTCTTGTATTTTTTTTTATTCTTTGGTGTAGCACTAGGAGCAATCTAGATGGTGTCCAATCTGGTGTTACAACCAGTCAAAGGGATAATGAGGTGGATTATTTCAGTACTAGTTGCTGGTGTTTAGGTAGTATGTACTCTTATATGGATTGGATACATTTTTGGATTATCCAAATTGCATTTTGGGTTGGGTTAAGACTTGGCCCGATCCAAGTTGAGCCAAGACAATCCAGGCCGATGTCGAGTAGACGGGCCTGGGCAGATCTCGGGTCATACGGGCCCGGTCGACGTCGAGTCGTACGGGCCCTGGCCGATCTCGAGTCGTACGGGGCCGAGCCGATCTCGAGTCGTACGGGGCCGAGCCGATCTCGAGTCTTACGGGCCCGGGTCGATGTCGAGTCGTATGGGCCCGGGTCGATGTCGAGTCGTACGGGTCTGGGCAGATCTCTGGTCATACGGGTCTGGGTCGATGTCGAGTCGTACGGGCCTGGGCCGATGTAGAGTCGTACAGACCTGGGCCAATGTAGAGTCAAACTGGTCCGGGTCGATGTCGAGTCGTACGGGCCCGGGCTGATGTTAAGTCGTACGGGCCCGGGCTGATGTCAAGTCGTATGGGACCGGGCCTATGTTAAGTCGTACATGCCCGGGCCGATGTGGAGTCGTGCGGGCCTAGGCCGATGTCGAGTCGTACGAGCCTGTGCCGATGTCGAGTCGTACGGGCCCGAGCCGATCTCGAGTCGTACGGGCCCAAGCCGATGTTAAGTCGTACGGGCCCTGGTCAATGTCAAGTTGTACGGATCCGGGTCGATGTCGAGCCGTATGGGCCTGAGCCGATGTCGAGTCGTACGGGCCCGAGTTGATGTCAAGTCGTACGGGCCCGGGCCCAGGCTGATGTCGAGTCGTATGGTGCTGGATTGATGTGGAGTCGTACAGGCCCGGACTTATGTTGAGTCGTACGGGCCCGGGCCGATGTTAAGTCGTACGAGCCTGTACTGATGTTGAGTCGTACGGGCCTGTATCGATGTTGAGTCGTACGGGCCCGTACCGATGTTGAGTCGTACGGGTCGATGTCGAGCCAAGAGGGCCCGGTCGATGTCGAGTCGTCCAGGCTTGGGCCGATGTCGAGTCGTCCGAGTCCGGGATGATGTCGAGTCGTCCAGGCCCGAGTCGATGTTGAGTCGTTCGGGCTCGGGTCGATTTTGTGTCGTCTGGGCTCGGGCCGATGTCGATTCGTTTGAGACCGAGTCGATGTCGAGTGGTTCGGGCTCAGGACGTCGAGTGGTCTGGCCCGGGTCGATGTCGAACCGAGTTGGTCTGCGTCGATCCACGTCCAAGTTGAGTCAGATTAGGCCCAATTCTAGCCAAGTTAGTTTGTGTCTGTATCAAAATGGATTTAATATATTTGACAAAGTGGATTTAATCTAATAACGAAAGTGGATTTAATCCACTTTAAATGGATTTAAGAAAAATCCAAATAAATTTGATCTAGTTAAAATTGATATGAATTTTAAATCCAATCCATTTATTTGGATTTGGATTGGATCTAGATTGAATTTTGTAAAATCCAATCCATGATCACTCCTAGTGGTGAAGTTGCTCGTGCCGTGGGTGTAGGTACCGGCGCTGCTGTGGGCATAATTTTTAAAGAAGAGAGTTAAAAATGAAAAATGTAACTTTTTTATAAATTAAAATTAATTTATAGATTTTTATTCATAATTTATTTAAATTTTTGCTTTTAACTTATATAAACTAAACTTAATTTATGAAAAAAATTGATTTTTATTTTATTTTTCTCTCATGGTGAACTCTATTTATTTGAAGGAATAATATATATGCTTAACTGCATATCAAAATTAATACAATAAATCCATCATTTAGCAATTTACTTTTCTAAAAAAAAAAATATTAAAAGAGAAATGTATAAAAGTATTTTGTTATTGGCTCTACATTCTCTATAGCAGTTCATTGACTTTTTTTTTTTTTTTTTCATTTTTCCATTCTTATACACATTGTTTTAGTTTCTACCATTTAAATTTCATGATTTTTTCCAATTATTTAGTGTAAAAGAATTCTCCAACTAAACATTCCTTGAAGGTGTGTACTTAGAAAATATTAAAAGAATTCCCCCATGGCCAAGAACTTTCAACTTACAAGCATATATTTAAAATTAAATATTTTAAATGAGTGTTTTTTCCTTTTTTTAGCATATATATAGATAAATTAATGTTTTAAAATTTGAATACATATAAATTTATAGTTATTTTAATAAATATAAATATACATATGATAATGATAAAAATAAAAAATGTGAATACTCATATACAAGTAAGTGTTTTTGCTAGTATTAATATTCTAATAAATATTAATAATATTTAACAGTATTAATAATATTTGTTATAATATTATGAATATTTAATAATGATTTAATAATATTTAGTAATATTACTAATATTTAATAATATTAATAATATTTAATAATATTAATAATTATTTAATAATATTAATAGTATTTAATCATCTTTAATAATATTTAATAATATTTGATAATATTTAATAGTCTTAATAAAATTAATAATTTTTGATAATATTAATAATACTTAATAATATTTAATAGTATTAATAATGTTTAATAGTATTTAAAAATATTTAATAGTATTAATAATATTTAATATTTAATAGTATTTAAAAATATTAATAATATTTAATAATATTAATAATATTTTATAATATTGATAATATTTAATAATAATTTTTATAATATTAATAATATTGAATAACAATTTTTATAATATTAATAATATTTAATTAATTTAATAATATTAATAATATTCAATATTATTTAATAATGTTAATAATATTTAATATTTAATAATATTTTTGTAATAATTAATAGTATCATTAATTTGAATAATAATAAAAATGATATTAAATATATGAATATTAATAATTAATAATTTCTATATTATTAATTATATTGATATTGATGATTATACGTATAAATATAATAATAATCATAACATTCTAACTAAACTTAGACCATGATAATTGAAAAAGGAGCAATGTTGTGACTATTAAAAGTTTTTTCTTACTTTGCCTGCTTGTGCAACCTTCAACAAACCATGCTTTTTCTGCACCAAAACCACAACCAACTGTGACTGTCAAAAATGAATTACAAGGAGGTCGAGATATTTTCCTTCACTGCAAATCTGCTGACGAAGAACTTGGTGGGCAACATCTTCATCCTCATGGTACTTTTTCGTGGAGTTTCAAAATTAACTTCTTTAGAACCACTTTGTTTCATTGTTCCTTTCAATGGGAATCTGTCTTGCATAGGTTTGATATTTACAAAGCAAACAGGGATGACGATAGATGTTACTTATGCAGTTGGGTAGTCAGAGAAGATGGACCATGCTTGGTTTTTGATAAAGATGAATGCTATGGTTGGAAAACTTTAGAAAAAAGACCTAATTTCTTATCCTAATTTCTATTAGTAAAACATTTATCAATAAAGACTATTTCTTGTGATTTTGCTTGGTTATATTTTAAAGTTAAATTCTAATTTGTACTTTTAGAACTATTATTTTGCTTGGAACAAACACTACAATTATTATGAATGCAATTAATATTGTAAAATAATTACCTACAACAATTGCGTTATAATTTGATAATTATTATTTCTTTAATATTTCTCCTTCTCTGATTGGTGTCTTGACCCTTCGACTTACATGTGATAATTCATGATGTACTTTTTAGGTGTATGAGTGACTTTTTTGATGTATGTGTGATAGCCTTTGGTAATTCTTTACGGATTCAATCAAAGTGAAGAAGGTTCATATTTATTTATTTTTTATTGCTGATAAAAAAAAATAAGTATGACCAACTTATGTCACTCTCACAACTCATTCCTTCACTCCCAATTCATCCTTCCAATCCGTTTGATGCAAATCTTGGTCCAATCTGGTTTTTCCTCTCAACACAATGTCACTTATTATAACCAAAAAGTGAGTTTTGTGTTAACTGATGCATCTATACTACTCCTTAAGGACCACCACTCTCTTATGACATGTTTGCTACAAGTCATACTTGATCCAGTTTAATGCATGGTTTCAATTCTTTGTTCACAAAATTTTTAAAATATTAAAAATTTATAAAAGAATAAAAAACTCAAATTATATTTAATTATTTTCTTTTTTAAATTTTTAGTTTTAAATAAATTTAAACTATTAAAATAAATTTCTTTAGAAAAATGTTATCGTTATTTAAAAATGTTATTATTATTTAAAATTCAATCATAATGATTTTATTACCAGTAACAAACATAAAAAAAATTGAAAATTTATCTTTTACATAAGAAATTTCTTAAAAGTTTTTTCGTATTACATAATTTGGACAATAACTAATGAGATAAACAAAATTTAAAAAAAAATGTAATTATGATTGTTACTAGTGGAATTTAAAAATAATGAATTTATATAGTTTTTTAAAAATATAATTGAATTCATTAAGTTTAACTACATCTCACTGCTATTTTAATTTTAAAAAAATTTCACCATTATTTTTTCCTTAATTTAATGGTTCTAGCATATGACCGTTATATTAAAAAATGTTAATAAAATTGAAGAGTTATAAAGAAATTTTTTCCAATTATTTAGTGTAAAAGAATTCTTCAACTAAACATTCCTTGAAGGTGTGTACTTAGAAAATATTAAAAGAATTCCCCCATGGTCAAGAACTTTCAACTTACAAGCAAATATTTAAAATTAAAATTTTTAAATGAGTGTTTTTTCTTTTTATAGAGCATATATAGATAAATTAATGTTTTAAAATTTGAATACATATAAATTTATAGTTATTTTAATAAATATATAATGATAAAAATAAAAAATGTGAATACACATATACAAGTTTTTTTGCTAGTATTAATATTATAATAAATATTAATAATATTTAACAGTATTAATAATATTTGTTATAATATTAATAATATTTAATAATGATTTAATAATATTAATAATATTTAGTAATGATTTAATAATATTAATAATATTTAGTAATATTAATAATATTTAGTAATATTAATAATATTTAGTAATATTAATAATATTTAGTAATATTAATAATATTTAGTAATATTAATAATATTTAGTAATATTAATAATATTTAGTAATATTAATAATATTTAGTAATATTAATAATATTTAGTAATATTAATAATATTTAGTAATATTAATAATATTTAGTAATATTAATAATATTTATTAATATTAATAATATTTATTAATATTTAACAATATTAATAATTTTTAATAATTATTTAATAATATTAATAGTATTTAATCATCTTTAATAATATTTAATAGTCTTAATAAAATTAATAATTTTTAATAGTATGAATAATACTTTATAATATTTAATAGTATTAATAATGTTTAATAGTATTTAAAAATATTTAAAAATATTTAATATTATTTAAAAATATTAAAAATATTAATAATATTTAATAGTATTTAAAAATATTAATAATATTTATTAATAATATTAATAATATTTAATAGTATTTAAAAATATTAATAATATTTAATAATTTTAATAATATTTAATAATATTTTTTATAATATTAATAATATTGAATAATAATTTTTATAATATTAATAATATTAATAATATTCCATTATTTAATAATGTTAATAATATTTAATAATATTTTTATAATAATTAATAGTATCATTAATTTGAATAATAATAAAAATGATATTAAATATAGAATATTAATAATTTTTATATTATTAATTATATTGATATTGATGATTATACCTATAAATATACTAATAATCATAACATTCTAACTAAACTTGGACCATGATAATTGGAAAAGGAGCCATGTCTGTTACTGTTAGAAGTTTTTTCTTACTTTGGCTGCTTGTGCAACCTTCAACAAACCATGCTTTTCATGTACCAAAATCACCACTAACTACTGTGATTGTCACAAATGAATTACAAGGAGGTCGAGATCTGTTACTTCACTGCAAATTTGCTGACGATGATCTTGGTGTGCAACATCTTCATCCTCATGATAATTTTTCGTGGAGTTTCAAAAATAACTTTTTTAGAACAACGTTGTTCCATTGTTCCTTTCAATGGGAATCTGTCTTGCATAGGTTTGATATTTACAAAGCAAACAGGGATATCAATATATGTTACTTATGCAGTTGGGTAGTCAGAGAAGATGGACCATGTTTGATTTCATGTACCAAAATCACCACTAACTACTGTGATTGTCACAAATGAATTACAAGGAGGTCGAGATCTGTTACTTCACTGCAAATTTGCTGACGATGATCTTGGTGTGCAACATCTTCATCCTCATGATAATTTTTCGTGGAGTTTCAAAAATAACTTTTTTAGAACAACGTTGTTCCATTGTTCCTTTCAATGGGAATCTGTCTTGCATAGGTTTGATATTTACAAAGCAAACAGGGATATCAATATATGTTACTTATGCAGTTGGGTAGTCAGAGAAGATGGACCATGTTTGATTTTTACTGGAGAGAAAGATCAATGCTCTCCTTGGAATAGTTTAGAAGAAATACCTAATTTCTTATCCTAATTTCTATTAATAAAACATTTATCAATAAAGACTATTTCTTGTGATTTTGCTTGGTTATATTTAAAAGTTAAATTATAATTTGTACTTTTAGTTTTCTTATAGTATAATTTTGTTTAAGGGTTTAAATTTTCAAGTGATTTCTGAAAAGAATAGTGTGTTGCTAATAATTATAGGATTAAGATATTCTTGTAAACACTAAAATATTTAATTTTAATTGAAATTTATTATGAGACCTCACTTCACTTTTCTACACATTTATTTTCGGAGACGACTTTTAACAATTTTAGAGAGAAAGCACATATCACTATTAATTAGTTGTAATGATGCAGACGTTAAAGCCAAAGACAACTAATATTTTGGAGGTCCAATTGTTGAATGACCCACATTTTCAAAAGACTAAGTTGATTACATACACAACATACTTGGAGTATTAAAATATAATAATGTGGAAATATAATATTTTTGCCACATAGGTCCTCTTGTATTTTTTTTTCTTTGGTGTAGCACTAGGAGCAATCTAGATGGTGTCCTTGCTAGTGTTACAACCAGTCAAAGGTCTTTTGGTTGTGGAAAGATAATGAGGTGGATTATTTCAGTATTGGTTGCTGGTGTTTAGGTAGTATGTACTCTTATATGAATTGTTTTTATATAAGAATTGGAGTACCTCTTAAGTACTCTATTTTATTACTTTTATTCTTAGTTGATAAAAAAATCACATTCTTATTGCTGGAAACTTTGTCGACCAAGTCGGGTTCATAGGCTATGCTTGAGAGGCACAACTTCGGATACAAGGTGTTGTTGCACGCACTTTTGATGATGGCATGAGATAGAAAATTAAAAAATTACTCATTCAAAGTCATTCCAACCTAGAATGACCTCAAAGCGAAACCACATATAACACTAAAGTTGTGGAAACACATAACAAGTTCTTCTTTGTTTAATTAAATCTTCTTTATTTGAAACGACTTTAGCAAGGTGAATTCGTGACACATTATCACGACTTACCTATTAAGAACATTTTTCTCTTGCTCATGTGATCTTTCAGAACAAATATACTAAAAATATTAATATTAATAATTATAAGGTAATGAATGATTTTAAGAGATGTTGGGTTTCAAACTTGTGATTCATGAGAAATACCCAAGTACATCGAGTATAGCCATCGACTATTGTAAAAAAAAAAACGTTTTCCAAAGACGAGTTGGGGTTTTATGAGTACCCCAAATGTCACAGTGCAATAGATTAAATGGGGAATCAAATTTTATTGTGCTTAAAGAAAAGGGTAGCCTTGTCTGTACTGATAGGTATAGCCTTGTCTGTACTGATAGGTAGTAATGAAGATGCAGGTTGTAGATTCGCCGAAGAAGGATGTTCGAGGCGCTTTTGCCATAAATCAAGGTCGATCGAAGTTTGAGATGCGTGGGCTTGGTTTGGAAGAGGGGGCATGTAGTATAAGCCTGCGTGTTGTTTACCCGAGCCAATCATCCTCCTCGTAGCCTAGTCCTGCAAAACGACACAACAATTTAGTGAACTGGTTATCTTACTAACGAACATGAGATTTAAATTTAAAAGAAGGAATGCAAAGAACATCTTTGAGTGATATTGTCATTGAATTTAATCGTCCCCGTACATGAGATGATCGCAATTGAGCGTGTGGGCAGATTAACATTTGGAATAAATGATGATGAAGTGTGTCTGAAAGATTGTGAATCAGATGCGATGTGATTGGTTGTTTCGCTATCCTATCCAAAATCCATGGTTTCATAAAAGCATAATTAATAGACGAGCTATGCGCATTCAGACCTGCACCTTTTATAAATTACAAGTTAATTACATAAGGATTCAATCATTATTAAATTATTTGTGTATAATTACGTACAATAATGTACAATAACGTAAAATAATTGCATACAATAATTGCGTTATAATATTATAATTATTATTTCTTTAATATTTCTCCTTCTCTGATTTTGATTGGTGCCTTGACCCTTTGACTTACATGGGATGATTCATTTTTAAGAAAATAATAATTATCAAATTATATGCAATTATTGTATGCAATATTGTACGATATTGTACCCAATTATATGCAATTAATTTAATAATTATAGAATCTCATGATTAGTATCTACCTAATTAGATTGTAATTTGGGGGAGAGAAACTCCTTATATATTTCCTATACATGAAGTGATGTAATACACACATAAGAGAATAAGAAACATCTCTTCTTCTTACCATTTTTTATCATTTTCTTACATGGTATCAGAGTACCGATCTTGGTGCCCTGACAACCTCTCCATTTTTATCCCCTAAATAAAAAATCATGTCTGGCAAAGAAGGCATCAGTAACGAGTTCGATAGAAACCTCGTACTATGCTTCAGTGTCGAGCAAATTCAGCAATTGGCAAATGCTATTTACTCACTCAACAATAACGGTAAAAGTGACACGTTTGTTAGCTCTGCAGGTATGCTTGCCCATAACTCCTCTTCTAATTCTGCTTTTACGAAACCATGGATTTTGGATAGCGGAGCAACCGATCACATTGCATCTTATTCACAATTTTTCACACACACTTCATCATCATTTATTTCAAATGTTAATCTGCCCACATGCTCAATTGCGCCCATCTCATCTACAGACACAATTAAATTCAATGACAAAATCACTCCCAAAGATGTTCTTTGTGCTCCTTCTTTTAATTTAAATCTCATGTCCATTAGTAAGATAACCAGTTCACTAAATTGTTGTGTCGTTTTTACTCCACATGGTTGCGTTTTACAAGACTTGGCTACGGGGAGGATGATTGGCTCGGGTAAACAACACGCAGGCTTATACTACATGTCCCCTCTTCCAAACCAAGCCCACGCATCTCAAATATCGACCGACCCTGATTTATGGCATAAGCGCCTTGGACATCCTTCTCCGGCGTGTCTACAACTTGTATCTTCCTTACTACCTATCCCTATCAGTAAAAATCTCATTCCCATTCATAATAATTGTAGTATTTGTCCCAAAGCTAAACATACAAGGCTACCATTTCCTTTAAGCACAATAAAATCTCATTCTCCATTTAATCTATTGCATTGTGACATTTGGGGTCCTCATAAAACCCCAACTCATTTTGGAAAACATTTTTTTCTCACTATAGTTGATGACTATACTAGATGTACTTGGCTATTTCTTATGAATCACAAATCTGAAACCCAACATCTCTTAGAGTCATTCATTTCATTTGCACAAAATCAATTTCATGCATCTATTCAAACCATCCGCGTTGACAACAGACTGGGAATTTATTTCAATGTATGATTTTTTTCTCAAAAAAGGTATTGAATGTCAACGCACTTGCGTCTACACTCCTCAACAAAATGGAGTAGTAGAACGCAAACATAGACACGTTTTAAACACAGCACGAGCCCTCCTATTTCAGTCCAATTTACCATTAGAATTTTGGGGAGAATGCGTTTTAACCGCCACATATATCATTAATCGCTTGCCATCACCTTTACTAAAAAATAAATCACCTTTTGAGCTACTATATAATCAACCGCCTTCACTTTCTCACCTAAAAACTTTTGGTTGCCTCTGTTACGCAACTGTTGTTTCACCTAAGCAAAAATTTGATCCACGCGCCCGACAATGCATCTTCATTGGTTATCCTCACAGTCAAAAAGCATACAAATTATTTGATATAGATGGAGACACTTTTTTTACAAGTCGGGATGTCATCTTCCATGAAAGTGTTTTTCCATTCTGCCAACAATCACAGACACAATCCTCACCTCCATTACAAGGTATTTTGCCCACTATTGACATTGACTTACCCACTCCTGTCCAACATTCACTCGATCAACCTTCTTCTCTTACTCATCACAATGCACCTGAACCTCCATCAAACCAACCTTCTTCTCCTACTCGTCACAATACACCTGAACCTCCATCAAACCAACTCTCTTCTTCTACTCGGCACAATGCACCTGAACCTCCATCAAACCAACCTTCTTCTCCTACTCGTCATAATACACCTGAACCTCCAGTAAACCAACCTTCTTCTCCCATGCCAAGAAGTCTAGCACCCATTACCAAACCTTCTCCAACCGACCTTCGTGTACGACGATCCAGTCGCACATCAACCCAACCTTCCCGGCTTCAAGACTACGTAACGGGATCCCAAGCCAATCATTCGACCACTGCCCAAGACCGACCGAATGGAACCAGGTATCCTATGCATCATTTTCTTTCTAATTCACGATTTTCTTCTACACGTAGTGCATATCTTGCTAACATCACAACCACCAAAGAACCTCACACTTATGCTCAAGCTATCCTTGATCCAAATTGGCAAAAAGCAATGGACGAAGAGCTTTCCGCCTTGCAGCTAAATCAAACGTGGACCTTGACACCGTTACCCGCTAGGCAGAAACCCATCGGATGCAAATGGGTCTATAAAATAAAGTACAACTCAGATGGTAGCGTCGACATATATTGTTGGGTCTATTAGTGTCTAAGTTCAAGAGGGGAGGGGTGAATTGAACATATAAAATTTTCGCAAATACAAACAGTTTTCAGTATATCAGAGGAAAAAGAACAGATTGTTTTTAAAAGAAACAGATTGATTTTTCAGAACAGTCTAACACAATTTGAGCTTGTTCAGATTAAAATTGCAATCAACAGAGAGGTATAACCGAATCAGATTGGTTAAATTTTACCAGTTTGAATAGTACAGATTATGCCAAGAAATCAATCAAGTTCATTCAACACAAGGTTTCAAAAGATTGTCAGAATTTAATGAATAGGACTATTTGTTCTTAAACCAATTAAAAACTCATATACAAACACTTTGTTAGTGATTAGAGAACTTTAACAAATCAGGAGGAACAATTTTTATTAAACCCAAAATTAACAGATTTGATTTCAAAAGAACAGATTTAGTTCTTGACAGAATTAAGCAAAAACCAGAAACGAGTCCAGGGATGAGAGAAAAAGACAAGCAGGTTTTTATACTGGTTCACTCATACAGAGCTACATCCAGTTTCACCTTACTCCAAGGTGGAATCCACTAAAAACAGTATCAATCACTTACAAACACAACAGTTCTTGAACACTACAAGAACTATACAACCAATGTTGAAAAACCGTATTTCAGCACACCTTGCACTCCAAGAAACCCTATCAAGGAGTGACTAACACTTACACCTTTACAAACCAGAATGAAGGAAAGATAACACCTGAAAAGAAGATGCAAGAACTCAAAACCAGTAGTTCAATTTGCTGCAGAACTGCACCAGCACCTTCACCAAGATCAAAGTATTCCTAGAACAAGCTCACTTGAAAATTCCTTTGGAAAACCTTTCAAAAACTCAATTCAATCCTTCTTCTCACATAGAAAGTGTTTAATCTCTGTCAAAAACGTGATTTCTCAACAACCTTTCATGTGAGAGAAGCTTTTCTTTATATAGAAAACAGTTTCTAACTTCTTTTCAAAAAACAGTTGAAAAGCTGTTATGAAAACAACAGACTCAGTTTTAAGCTAAACAGATTTATTTTAGGAAAACTGCCAACTCAGCCAACAGAAATAATTGACTGAGTTGTACCTTTGGTGCCCTAACCAACTTTCGAAAATCCTTTCAGCACACCAAAAATAAATCTATTCTTTTAAAGGGAAACATATTTATTTTTTGTGCAGTATCCTGATTTTTGGAGAGAACTCTAAAAAGCTTTTGGAAAAACTTTTAACCACTTCAAGTGCTTGATCTAAGCTTGGTTAGGCAACTGGGATAGGTCATGTAGCAAAAGGCAACCTTATACATACACAAGCCTAAATACAAAGATCATCTAAGTCTATTACAAACTTCAAAGCAAACTAGTTATTTTCTACATCAAACACACACTAAAACTAGGTAGAGAAGAAGCCCATCTTCAACAGATATAAGGCGCGCCTTGTCGCAAAGGGGTACACTCAGATTGAAGGTGTCGACTATTCTGAAACTTTTTCACTAACAACAAAATTAACAACTTTGAGGTGTCTCCTCACCATTGCAACAGCCAGAAATTGGTTTACTGACCAGCTAGATGTGCAAAATGCCTTCTTACATGGCACATTGCATGAAATTATATACATGGACTTGCCACCCTGGCATCATCGACAGGGGGAGAACATTGTATGTCGACTCAACAAATCCCTTTATGGTCTCAAACAAGCATCTCGAGCATGGTTTTCAACATTTTCTCATGTGATTAAATCTGTAGGATTTCAACAGTCCAAGACAGATTACTCTCTATTCACAAGACATAACAACACATCATTTACTGCCCTTTTGATTTATGTGGATGATATTCTTTTGACAGGAAATGATTTGACAGAAATTCAGCGTGTTAAAGATTGTTTATTACAACAATTTCGCATGAAAGATCCTGGAGATCTAAAATATTTTCTAGGGATTGAATTTTCTCGTTCCAAAGCTGGTATTTACATGTCCCAAAGAAAATATGCGCTTGATATTTTGCAGGATACGGGACTCACAGGTGCTCGCCCAGACAAATTTCCAATGGAACAATACCTAAAACTCACACCAGACGATGGAGAGTTATTAAAGGATCCAGTCAAATACAGGCGACTCGTGGGACGACTGATATACCTCACGGTTACTCGGCCTGACATCGCATTTTCGGTTCGGACCCTAAGTCAATATATACAGGATCCACGGAAACCTCATTGGGATGCCGCAATTCGAGTCCTAAAGTACATCAAAGGATCACCAGGACAAGGATTGCTATTGCCATCCGAAAACAATCTGACATTGACAGCTTATTGCGACATAGACTGGGGAGGTTGTCAAACAACTCGGAGATCAGTATCTGGGTATTGCATTTTTCTTGGTTCCTCTATTATCTCATGGAAGTAAAAAAAACAGAAAAATGTATCAAGATCATTAGCGGAAGCAGAGTACCGCGCAATGGCCAATACTTGTTTGGAGATAGTTTGGTTGTGATATCTGTTGCAAGATTTAAAGGTGCCATGTAACTTGCTAGCTCAACTTTTCTGTGACAATCAAGCGGCATTACATATGTTGGGTCTATTAGTGTCTAAGTTCAAGAGGGGAGGAGCTTATAAAATTTTCGCAAGAACACACAATTTTCAGTATACCAGAGGCAAAAATAACAGATTGTTTTTACATGAAACAGATTGATTCTTCAGAGCAGTCTAGCACAATTTGAATTTGTTCAATATAAAATTGTGATCAACAGAGGATTATAACAGAGTCAGATCAGCTGAATATTATGAGGATGAAGGATACAGCTATGCTTAGAAATCAAACAAATTTACTCAACACAAGATTTTAAGGAGAATGATTCTTTCTCAGATTTTAATGATTAGATTGTTTGTTCACAGATCACTTAAGCCATCATATACAACTGCCTTGTTTGTGATTAGAAAGCTTTAACAAATCAGGAAGAACACTTCTTACTTAAACCCAGAATTAACAGATTCAATTTCAAAAGAACAGATTTAGTTCTTGACAGAATTAAGCAAAACCAGAAATGAGTGCAGGGATGAGAAGAGAAAGGCACACAAGTTTTTATACTGGTTCACTCATACAGAGCTACGTCCAGTCTCACCTTACCCCAAGGTGGAATCCACTAAAAACAGTACCAATTACTTACAAACACAACAGTTCTTGAACACTACAAGAACAACACAATCAATGCTGAAAAACCCTATTTCAGCACACCTTGCACTCCAAGAAACCCTATCAAGGAGTGACTAACATTTACACCTTTACAAACAGAATAAAGGAAAGATTACACCTGAAAAGAAGATGCAAGAACTCAAAACCAATAGTTCAATTTGCTGCAGAACTGCACCAACACCTTCACCAAGATCAAAGGTTTCCTAGAACAAGCACACTTGAAAATCTCTTTGGAAAACCTTTCAAAAATCTTTTGATCCTTCTTCTCACATGGAAAATGTTTGATCTCTGTCAAAAACGTAATTGCTCAGCACCTTTTCATGTGAGAGAGACTTTTCTTTATATAGAAAACAGTTTCTAACTTCTTTTAAAAAAACAGTTGAAAAGCAGTTATGAAAACAACAGATTCATTTTTGAACTTAACAGATTTATTTTGTGAAAACCGCCAACTCAGCTAACTGAAATAACTGTCTGAGTTGTACCTTTGGTGCCCTAACTAACTTGTGAAAAACCTTTCAGCTGACCAAAGAATAAACCTGTTCTTTCACAGAAAAACAGATTAAAATATAGCAAACAGGCCAGCTCAACTTTAACTGAAATAACTAACTAAGCTTTACCTGTGGCGCCCTAACAGAATTTTAGAAAAGCCTTTTAACAGAGAAGAAATAAATCGATTCTTTCCCCATAAAACAGATTTATTTTTTGTACTGATTTAAAACTTTTAAGAGCACTTTTAAAAGCTTTTCAAAAAACCATTTAACCACATCATGTGCTTGATCTAGACTTGGTTAGGCATCTAGGATGGGTTATACAGCAAAAGGCAACCTTACACAATTACAAGCCTAATTACAATCGAATCTAAAAACCTATTACAATCTTCAAAGCACTCAAGCTATTTTCTTCATCAAACACACATCAAGCCTTGGTAGGGAAGAAGCTTGCTCCAGCTTCAACAATCTCCCCCTGTTTGATGGAGACAAATTCCCTTTGCTTTGCACAGCTTTGAAGAAAGATCATGACCAAACCTGTACAATACCATATACCAAAAAAAAAAAATACACAGGTGTCAAGGCAGAACAAACAGATTTAGAATTGATGTACCTGCAGATTTAACATCTGAATCATATCAGCAACATCTGTGAATATCAGCTGCAAAACCTGTACCAGGCTATTCTTCTCCCCCTTTGGATTCATCAAACAGAATGGGAGCACAAGATACCAAAGAGATCATAGCCATACATAACAGTTCAAATAAAACCAACATAGAGGTCCATTACAAACCACAAATCAACTAAAAACCAGTGCAGAATAAAGACAAAACAGATTAATCCCAAATTGTTCAACAACATATAAAAGATAAGGCCTTAGAAATAGGATCACTTGTTGTTGTAATAAAGCTCAGCTAGCTGCACTTGAACTCCTTCATGTTGATCATCCAAGTGTTGAAACCTGGCGTAGGTCATTTCATAGTGTGCCTTCTGCTCATATGTGAGTGTGTCCAGCCTGCTTAGCACTTGTCTTTCAAACATAGACAGAGGTTCACCTCTGTACTCAGGTGCCTCATATGCAACCATTGCATTTTGGCTTGTAGCAGCAACATCTTCATGTCCAGCAGAGTGCCCTGGTGATGCATCCATGTTCTGCACTCCATCAGCATTTTCTTCTTCATTTTCAGGATCAACTGCTTCATTTTCAGCCCTGTTTGCAGCATTCCTTCTAAATACCCAGCTGTCATCCTCCTTTTGAAAGCCCATCTTGAGGAGAGTGGAGTTGTCTATCTCACTTGCTGCCTTAATGGTGTCATTTCTTTCATTTGTAGTGTCAACTTCAAAGTAATCAATTAGCTTTGACACAAAAATTGCATATGGAAAGCGATAGTCTGGTAACCTTGTGGATTTGAGCATATGCTCTACCATAGTACTCACCCAATTTACCTTGAGTTGATTCATGATGCAGTACAACAAAATCAAGTCCTCTTCATGGAGAGTTGCATGATTACTTCCTCTTGGAGTAAGCTGCCAAGCAATGATGTAGGCAAGGAGTCTTGGAATGATTGTGAGATTTCCAGCATGAAATCTAGCCACTGGTTCAACAGGATTCCTCACACAACTTCTGTACTTGTTGAATCCCTGAATTCCAGCAGTGTTCCCTTTGCTTACCTTCATTCCAGAGTACTTGATTCCTCCCACATTGCTCCATATTTCTCTTGTAATCTTCAGCTTCACACCTTTCACATGGGAGACCAGATTTTTGCCATCTTGAACCAAGTTGCTGTAGAATACTTTCACCAAATCTGGATAGACATTTCCAGTTTTTATTTCTAGGAAGTTCTTCAGCTTTTGATGCTTGAGCAAGGTTTTTGCTTCAGTCAGATTTTCTTCTCTCAGCCAAGAAAGTTCCAGCACTTTGGGCGCATTGACTTGCTTTCTGCTTGTCTCATGAATGTACCTTGTCATTGCTTCAGAATCTCCAGCAAACCATTTCTCCAGAATACCTTGGTTGCTGCTGGATTGCTCCTTGGATTTCTTCTTTCTGTGTGATGAGGATGTCATGCTCAATATGTTTTTCCCTGCACCAGTTTATTAATATACAATTCTAGCAGAAAGAAAATAATTGCAGTTCAGATTAATCACTCAAAACAGAAATGAAACCTGTGGTGAAGCAAGTGTGAACCTGGACAGCTTATAGCACAGATGAGAAGGTGTGAGAGAATAGCTGATTTGTGCTAGGTTTATATAGAACATTAAACCAAATTTTGAAAACCACATATTTTTAAAGAAAAAACGATTTGATCAAATTTTAGGAAATTATGAATTTTGAAGGAAAATCAAATCTCTCAGATATGCTACAGATTTTATTCCAATGGTGCAGCAGGTTCAGGTGTGGATTCACATAAGAATATCTTGGAACCTGATTTTGGCACCTCAAATCTGTTGCATCTACACAAAATCCAATTAGTTAGGATACCCACACATTAATTGGCAAAGATATGCTGGTCAATAACCGTAAAAGCAGTCAACAATAAAGTGGGAGAGAGAAAAGTAAATCTTTCTCTTTCCTAGTCACAGTTGAAATTTCTGAAACAGGGAACAAAACATGTTAAAACATAAAACAACAGATTGAAATTTTCACTGCAGAGGACAATTTAAGCTAATAATACCCAATTCATTTAGAAGAAAGTAAAACCTGTCTTTAGCAAGTGGTTTAGTGAATAGATCAGCTAGTTGAAATTCAGTACCAATGAATTGTATATCACATGTTCCATTAGCTATATGTTCTCTTAAAAAGTGATGTCTAATTTCAATATGTTTAGTTCTAGAATGCATGACAGGATTCTTAGACAGATTTATGGCACTAGTATTATCACAATTTATAGGTATCTTGTTTAACAGAATTCCAAAATCACTTAGCTGCTGCCTTAGCCATAAGGTTTGAGCACAACAACTTCCAACAGCTATGTATTCTGCCTCTGCTGTGGAGAGAGCAACACAAGCTTGTTTCTTGCAATGCCAAGAGATTAGACTTGATCCAAGCATGTGACAAGTTCCACTTGTGCTTTTCCTATCCACCTTACGACCTGCAAAGTCAGAATCTGAAAAACCAGTTAAATTTAAGGATACCTTGTTAGGATACCATAATCCAACATCCTTAGATCCTTGCAAATATTTTAGAATTCTCTTTGCTGCATTGTAGTGTGATTCCTTTGGATCAGATTGATATCTAGCACATAAACACACAGCAAACATAATGTCAGGCCTGCTGGAAGTTAGGTATAATAAGGAACCAATTAAACCCCTATACTTGGTTTGATCCACTGATTTTCCTGCAAAATCTTGATCCAGCTGGCAGCTTGTTGAAATAGGAGTGTTGATTGCTTTGCATTGGTCCATATCAAACCTCTTAAGCAGCTCATTGCAGTATTTTTCTTGACTTATGAAAATTCCATCCTTGAGTTGCTTAACTTGTAGTCCAAGGAAGAAATTCATTTCTCCTAGCATTGACATCTCAAACTCACTTTTCATGGTTTTCACAAAGTCTTCACACATCTCTTCATTTGTGGATCCAAAGATAATATCATCTACATAGACTTGTACAAGTATGATATCTTCTCTTTTCTTCTTTATAAAGAGAGTTTTATCAGAATTGCCACGGCTATATCCTTGAGAAAGCAGAAATTCATTTAGCCTTTCATACCATTGCCTAGGTGCTTGCTTCAATCCATATAAGGCCTTCTTAAGCCTGTACACATGTTCTGGTTTTTTGTGATCTTCAAACCCTGGAGGCTGAGATACAAACACCTCTTCATTGATGTAGCCATTTAGAAATGCACTCTTAACATCCATTTGAAACAGCTTGAAACCTTGTATGTTGGAGAATGCTAGAAGTAATCTTACAGCTTCAAGACGTGCTACTGGTGCATAAGTTTCACCAAAATCAATCCCTTCTTCTTGGTTATAACCTTTAGCAACCAGCCTTGCTTTATTTCTAGTGATAGCTCCATGTTCATCCATCTTGTTCCTGTACACCCACTTGGTTCCTATGATATTCATCTCATGCTTTCTTGGCACCAAGGTCCATACTTCATTATATTCAAATTGGTTCAACTCTTCCTGCATTGCTGTTATCCAATTGCTGTCTTGTAGTGCTTCTTCCAGGCTTTAGGCTCAATCTGTGACACAAAAGCCACTATTTTGCAGAAATTGTTAAGTGAATTCCTTGTTGAGACTCCTTTCTCAATTTTACCAATTACATTGTCAAAGTGAGATCCCTTGGAGTCTTCCATTCTTTAGGCAGTCCTGCATCACAATAGATTCTTTGATAGAATTTGAATTAGTTGCATCAAGCTCACTAGATTGATTCTGTTGCAGAATGGTTCTTAAATCATCCATACCAGGTTCATCCAGAACAGATTTGGGCACAGAAAAATCTGTTTCATCAAACACAACATGTATAGATTCTTCAACTGCAAGCAATCTTTTGTTATACACTCTATAAGCATGACCATTTATAGCATAACCAATATGAATTCCTTAATCTGATTTAGGATCAAATTTCCCCAGATTATCTTTACCATTATTTAAAACAAAGCATTTGCAGCCAAATACCCTAAGATGACTAATGCTAGGCTTCCTTCCTTTATACAATTCATAAGGAGTTTTCCTAAGAATTGGTCTAATCAATGTTCTGTTAAGCACATAAGAAGCAGTATATACAGCATCAGCCCAAAAATATTTCGGTAATCCAGATTCATTTAGCATAGTCCTAGCTAACTCTTCTAGTGATCTATTCTTTCTTTCAACAACACCATTTTGTTGGGGTGTCCTAGGAGCAGAATAACTATGTATGATCCCATGTTTTTCACAATATTTATCAAACTTTGCATTTTGAAATTCTCCCCCATGATCACTACGAATCTATTTTATCCTATTTTCATTTTCATTATGCAGAACCTTAGCTAGTTTCTTAAAGGCTTTATATGCATCATTTTTAGAAGCAAGAAACAAAGTCCATGTATATCTTGAAAAGTCATCAACAATCACCAAAGCATAGTAATTTCCAGCTAAGCTAGGAGTCCTAGATGGTCCAAACAAGTCCATATGCAAAACATCCAAAGCTTTATTTGTAGAAACCATATCTTTTGACTTAAAGGTAGTTCTAATCTGTTTTCCCTTTACACAAGCATCACACAATCTGTTATTTTGAAACTTTATGTTTGGTAAACCAGAAACAAGTTCCTTAGATTTTAGCTTATTCAAGTGATTTGTGTGAATGTGAGCTAGCCTCCTATGCCACAGCCATGACTCATCATATTTAGATAACAAACACTCATTTTCAGAACAATTCTTTATAATGTCTAGGAGATAGATGTTGTTTACACTTTTTCCAGTGAACAGCACCTTACCAGAATTTTCATTTGAAATTGTACAAGTGTTGGCTTCGAAATTGACCTTGTATACCTTGTCACACAGCTGACTAATGCTTAGAAGACTATGTTTTAGCCCTTCAACATATAGGACATTCTCAATAGTGGTTGAGTCTTTAGTACCAACATCTCCTCTTCCAAGAATTTTTCCTCTATTGTTATCTCCATATGTGACATGCCCTTCAGCTTTGAGTTTCAGATTTATGAACTGAGTCACATCACCAGTCATGTGCTTTGAGCAGCCACTGTCTAGGTACCACTGGTATTTCCTGTTGTTTTTCTGCAACAAAACAGATTTAGCACATATGGTACCCCTTTAGTGTAGGGTCCAGCATGATTAAGACCTTTCCTTAGGAAGTCATTTGGCCAATCCTTTAGGAACAAGGTACCTCCTAGCTTTACATGTTCTAGATACATGACCAGATTTCATACAATAAAAGCATGTTGCAGTATGCATTGTTTTTGAATGACTAAAAGATGAAAAACCTGTTTTGGAAGGAACAAAGAAACTGGACAGCTTTTTCACATTACTTTTCATCCCAGGATTATATCCTAGACCATTTTTATTGAAAACAGCATTCTGTGAACCTAATAAGGTTTCAAGATTTTCTCTTCCTTTAGTGAAATTTGAAAGCGTTTTTAACAAATATTCAACCTATTTTTCCAGCTTCTTACAATTATCACAGGTTTTAATTGATGCATGCAAACATGTTAATTCAAGGCTAACCAATTCAGTTTTAGCTTTGTGCAGTTCTTCTTCAAGAGCTTTGACCTTAGGTTCAAGTACCCTATTTATTCTATTCAATCTGTTGCACATTATAGCCAACCTGTTTGCTTCATCATGTGTTTCCTTAAAAGCTATTAACAGTTGATCATAGTTTTCAGAATCAGTGGAAAAATCACTTACTGAGTCAGAGTTGGATCCTTCATCATTCACCATGAAGCACAAATTTGCTTCTTCACTTTCAGTTGAGGAATTACTAGATGAGGATACATCATTATCTTCCCATGAGATGTATGCTCTTCTACCTTTGCCTTTGTCACTCTTCTTGCTTGTTGATTTTTCTTTATTTTGATTGTTTGGACAATCAGCTTTTATATGACCTGGTTTACCACATCCAAAGCACGTGTAATTGGAAGAATTTGAATCAATAGGTTGTTTGGAATACCTCTTTCTTTGCTGAGTTCTGTCACGGTTTTTCTTTCTAAGAAACTTGCTGAATTTTCTGGCGAGCAGACTCACGGTCTCATCATGTTCAGGATCAACTTCTTCCTCACTTGTATCATGTTCCATGGTAGTTTTCAAAGCAATTCCTTTGGCCTTCTTCTCCACAGTTTCTTGTTCTTTCAATCTCTTCAGCTCAATTTCATGCTTTATCAGCTTTCCAAAGAGTGCAGCAGTGGACATCTTGGATAAATCTCTGAATTCTGAGATTGTTGTTACCTTAGGCTGCCAGCTCCTATCAAGACATTTTAGTACCTTTATGTTAAGCTCTTCCTTATCAAAGACTTTACCAAGGCCAGTGAGGTGATTTACAATGTGTGTAAATCGTTTCTGCACATCTGCAATACTTTCTTCAAATTGCATTCTGAACAGCTCGTACTCCTGAATTAGTGAGTGCTTCCTTGCCCGTTTCACATCATCAGTTCCTTCATGAGTCACCTCTAGTACATCCCACATTTCTTTGGCTGAGTTACATTGAGAGACTCTAAAGAACTCATCCATATTCAGTGCAGAGGTGATGATATTCTTGGCTAAGGAGTCATATTGGGCCTTCTTCTTCTCGGTTTCTCTCCATTCAGACCAAGGCTTCTTTATTGTTTCATCTTTGACAACCTGCATAGGTATAAAAGGTCCACTGACCACTGCATCCCAGATTCCCATATCAATAGATTCCATAAAGATCTTCATCCTGATTTTCCAGAAAGCATAGTTAACACCACCAAACATAGGAGGTCTATTAATAGACGCACCTTCAGCAAAAGGCATTTTAAACTCAGACATCATGCACACACTTGAGCAAAATACAAGCCCTAGCTCTGATACCAATTGTTGGGTCTATTAGTGTCTAAGTTCAAGAGGGGAGGGGTGAATTGAGCTTATAAAATTTTCGCAAGAACACACAATTTTCAGTATACCAGAGGCAAAAAGAACATATTGTTTTTACATGAAACAGATTAATTCTTCAGAGCAGTCTAGCACAATTTGAATTTGTTCAATATAAAATTGTGAACAACAGAGGATTATAACAGAGTCAGATCAGCTGAATATTATGAGGATGAAAGATACAACTATGCTTAGAAATCAAACAAATTTACTCAACACAAGGTTTTAAGGAGAATGATTCTTTCTCAGATTTTAATGATTAGACTGTTTGTTCACAGATCACTTAAGCCATCATATACAACTGCCTTGTTTGTGATTAGAAAGCTTTAACAAATCAGGAAGAACAGTTCTTACTTAAACCCAGAATTAACAGATTCAATTTCAAAAGAACAGATTTAGTTCTTGACAGAATTAAGCAAAACCAGAAATGAGTGCAGGGATGAGAAGAGAAAGGCACACAAGTTTTTATACTGGTTCACTCATACAGAGCTACGTCCAGTCTCACCTTACCCCAAGGTGGAATCCACTAAAAACAGTACCAATTACTTACAAACACAACAGTTCTTGAACACTACAAGAACAACACAATCAATGCTGAAAAACCCTATTTCAGCACACCTTGCACTCCAAGAAACCCTATCAAGGAGTGACTAACATTTACACCTTTACAAACAGAATAAAGGAAAGATTACACCTGAAAAGAAGATGCAAGAACTCAAAACCAGTAGTTCAATTTGCTGCAGAACTGCACCAACACCTTCACCAAGATCAAAGGTTTCCTAGAACAAGCACACTTGAAAATGTCTTTGGAAAACCTTTCAAAAATCTTTTGATCCTTCTTCTCACATGGAAAATGTTTGATCTCTGTCAAAAACGTAATTGCTCAGCACCTTTTCATGTGAGAGAGACTTTTCTTTATATAGAAAACAGTTTCTAACTTCTTTTCAAAAAATAGTTGAAAAGCAGTTATGAAAACAACAGATTCATTTTTGAACTTAACAGATTTATTTTGTGAAAACCGCCAACTCAGCTAACTGAAATAACTGTCTGAGTTGTACCTTTGGTGCCCTAACTAACTTGTGAAAAACCTTTCAGCTGACCAAAGAATAAACCTGTTCTTTCACAGAAAAACAGATTAAAATATAGCAAACAGGCCAGCTCAACTTTAACTGAAATAACTAACTCAGCTTTACCTGTGGTGCCCTAACAGAATTTTAGAAAAGCCTTTTAACAGAGAAGAAATAAACCGATTCTTTCCCCATAAAACAGATTTATTTTTTGTACTGATTTAAAACTTTTAAGAGCACTTTTAAAAGCTTTTCAAAAACCATTTAACCACATCATGTGCTTGATCTAGACTTGGTTAGGCATCTAGGATGAGTTATACAGCAAAAGGCAACCTTACACAATTACAAGCCTAATTACAATAGAATCTAAAAACCTATTACAATCTTCAAAGCACTCAAGCTATTTTCTTCATCAAACACACATCAAGCCTTGGTAGGGAAGAAGCTTCCTCCAGCTTCAACAACATATAGCAGCAAACCCAGTATTTCATGAACGCACAAAACACATTGAGATAGACTGCCACATTGTGCGAGAAAAATTACAAGCTTGGATAATCAATCCTTCATATGTACTGACACAGTATCAGCTCGCAGATATTTTTACAAAGGCACTGGGCAATGAACGATTTTTGACGCTACGACACAAGTTGGGGGTTCTTGATCTTCACCTACCAACTTGAGGGGGAGTATTAAGAAAATGATAATTATCAAATTATATGCAATTATTGTATGCAATATTGTACGATATTGTACCCAATTATATGCAATTAATTTAATAATTATAGAATCTCATGATTAGTATCCTACCTAATTAGATTGTAATTTGGGGGAGAGAAACTCCTATATATTTCCTATACATGAAGTGATGTAATACACACATAAGAGAATAAGAAACCTCTCTTCTTCTTACCATTTTTTTATCATTTTCTTATATTCATGATGTACTTTTTAGGTGTATGAATGACTTTTTAAGTGTATGGGTGACTTTTTAGATATATGAGTGATAGTCTTTGGTAATTCTTTACGGATTCAATCAAAGTGGAGAAAATTCATATTTATTTATTTTTTATTGCTGATAAAAAAAAAGTATGACCAACTTATGTCACTCTCACTACTCATTCCTTCACTCCCAATTCATCCTTCCAAAGACTTGCTTTATTTTCCGTTTGATACAAATCTTGGTCCAATTTGTTTTTTTCTCTCAACACAATTTCACCATGCATTATTATAATCAAGAAGTGAGTTATGTGTTAACTGATGCATCTATACTAATCCTTAAGGACCACCCCTCTCGTATGACATGTTTGCTACATGTCATACTTGATCCAGTTTAATGCATGGTTTCAATGCTCAATTTGGTTCACATAATTGATAAAATATTAACAAAATTATAAAAGAATAAAAAACTGAAATTATATTTAATTATTTTTTTAAGTTTGTAGTTTTAAATAAATTTAAACTATTAAAATAAATTTCTTTATAAAAATGTTATCGTTATTTAAAAAATTTATTATTATTTACAATTCAATCATAATGATTTTATTACAAGTAACAAACATAAAAAAAAATTGTAAATTTATCTTTTACATAAGAAATTTCTTAAAAGTTTTTTCGTACTACATAATTTTGACAATAACTAATGAGATAAACAAAAAATTTTAAAAAAATGTAATTATAGTTGTTACTAGTGTAATTTAAAAATAATGAATTTAGATAGTTTTTTAAAAATATAATTGAATTCATTAAGTTTAACTACATCTCACAGTTATTTTAATTTTCAAAAAAAATCACCATTATTTTTTCCTTAATTTAATGGTTCTAGCATATGACCATTATATTAAAAAATGTTAATAAAGTTCAAGAGTTATAAAGAGATATTATAAACCTTTTCCAATTATTTAGTGTAAAAGAATTCTCCAACTAAATATTCCTTGAAGGTGTGTACTTAGAAAATATTAAAAGAATTCCCCATGGTCAAGAACTTTCAACTTACAAGCAAATATTTAAAATTAAATATTTTAAATGAGTGGTTTTTCTTTTTTTTAAGCATATGTTTATAGATAAATTAATGTTTTAAAATTTGAATACATATAAATTTATAGTTATTTTAATAAATATAAATATGATAATGATAAAAATAAAAAATGTGAATACACATATATAATGTTTACACTAGTATCTAATAATATTTAATAATATTAATAATATTTAATAATATTAATAATATTTAATAATATTAATAATATTTAATAGTCTTAATAAAATTAATAATTTTTAATAATATTAATAATACTTAATAATAATTAATAGTATTAATAATATTTAATATTATTTAAAAATATTTAATAGTATTAATAATATTTAATAGTATTTAAAAATATTATCAATATTTAATAATATTAATAATATTTAATAATATTTAATAATATTAATAATATTTACTAATATTAATAATATTTAATAATATTAATAATATTTAATTAATTTAATAATATTAGTAATATTCAATATTATTTAATAACGTTAATAATATTTAAGAATATTTTGTAACAATTAATAGTATCATTAATTTGAATAATAATAAAAATGATATTAAATATATGAATATTAATAATTTTTAATAATATTAATAATACTTAATAATATTTAATAGTTTTTAAAAATATTTAATAGTATTAATAATATTTAATAGTATTAATAATATTTAATAGTATTTAAAAATATTTAATAGTATTAATAATATTTAATAGTATTTAAAAATAGTTAATAGTATTAATAATATTTAATAGTATTTAAAAATATTTAATAGTATTAATAATATTTAATAGTATTTAAAAATATTATTAATATTTAATAATATTATTAATATTTAATAATATTATTAATATTTAATAATATTATTAATATTTAATAATATTATTAATATTTAATAATATTATTAATATTTAATAATATTATTAATATTTAATAATATTTTTTATAATATTAATAATATTTAATAATAATTTTTATAATATTAATAATATTTAATTAATTTAATAATATTAGTAATATTCAATATTATTATTTAATAATGTTAATAATATTTAATAATATTTTTATAATAATTAATAGTATCATTAATTTGAATAATAATGAAAATGATATTAAATATATGAATATTAATAATTTCTATATTATTAATTATATTGATATTGATGATTATACCTATAAATATAGTAATAATCATAACATTCTAACTAAACTTAGACCATGATAATTGGAAAAGGAGCTATGTATGTGACTCTTAAAAGTTTTTTCTTACTTTGGCTGCTTCTGCAACCTTCAACAAGCCATGCTTTTTCTGTACCAAACTTACCACAACGAACTGTGATTGTAGGAAATGATTTACGGGGAGGTCAAGATTTGTTCGTTCACTGCAAATCTGCTGACGATGATCTTGGTGTGCAAGAGCTTCATCCTCATCGTTATTTTTCGTGGGGTTTCGAAATTAACTTCTTTAAAACAACGTTGTTCCATTGTTCCTTTCAATGGGAATCTGTCTTGCATACGTTTGATATTTACAAAGCAAGCAGGGATGCCGATAGATGTTCCTTATGCAGTTGGGTAGTCAGAGAAGATGGACCATGTATGATCTTTACTAAAAAGAAAGATCAATGCTTTCCTTGGAATAGTTTAGAAGAAAGACCTAATTTCTTATCCTAATTTCTATTAATAAAACATTTATCAATAAATACTATTTCAAGTGATTTTGGCTGGTTATATTTTAAAATTAAATTCTAATTTGTACTTTTAGTTTTCTTATAGAATAATTTTGTTTAAGGTTTAAATTTTCAAAGTGATTTCTGAAAAGAATAGTGTTGCTAATAATTCTACGATTAAGATATTCTTGTAAACAATAAAATATTTAATTTTAATTAAAATTTATTATGAGACCTCTCGTAAGTTTAGATGATTTTACAACAAATTCCATTGATTTTCCACTTCCACTTTTCTACACGTTTATTTTCGGAGACGACTTTTAACAATTTTAGAGAAAAAGCGCATATCACTATCAATTTTAGAGACGTTCATAATGATTTTATTACAAGTAACAAACATAAATTTTTTTTTGTAAATTTATCTTTTACATAAGAAATTTCTTAAAAGTTTTTTCATACTACATAATTTTGACAATAACTAATGAGATAAACAATTTTTAAAAAAAATAATGTAATTATGGTTATTACTAATGGAATTTTAAAATAATGAATTTAAATAGTTTTTCATAAATATAATTGAATTCATTAAGTTTAACTGCATCTCACTGCTATTTTACTTTTCAAAAAATTTCACCATTATTTTTTCCTTAATTTATTGGTTCTAGCATATGATCGTTATATTAAAAAATGTTAATAAAATTCAAGAGTTATAAAGAGATATTATATTTTTTTTTTCAATGTAAAAGAATTCTACAACTAAACATTCCTTGAAAGTGTGTACTTAGAAAATATTAAAAAAATTTCCCCATGAACTTTTAACTTACAAGCAAATATTTAAAATTAAATATTTTAAATGAGTGTTTTTTTTAGAGCATATATAGATAAATTAATGTTTTAAAATTTGAATACATATAAATTTATAGTTATTTTAATAAATATAAATATATAATGATAAAAATAAAAAATGTTAATACACATATACAAGTGTTTTTGCTAGTATTAATATTATAATAAATATTAATAATATTTAACAGTATTAATAATATTTTTTATAATATTAATAATATTTAGTAATATTAATAATATTTATTAATATTTATAATATTTATTAATATTAATAATATTAATAATTTTTAATAATTATTTAATAATATTAATAGTATTTAATCATCTTTAATAATATTTAATAATATTTAATAGTCTTAATAAAGTAATAATTTTTAATAATATTAATAATACTTTATAATATTTAATAGAATTAATAATGTTTAATAGTATTCAAAAATATTTAATAGTATTAATAATATTTAATAGTATTTAAAAATATTTAATAGTATTAATCATATTGAATAGTATTTAAAAATATTAATAATATTTAATAATATTAATAATATTTAATAATATTAATAATATTTAATAATATTAATAATATTTAATAATATTAATAATATTTAATAATATTAATAATATTTAATAACATTAATAATATTTAATAATATTTTTTATAATATTAATAATATTGAATAATAATTTTTATAATATTAATAATATTGAATAATAATTTAATAATATTAAAAATATTCATTATTATTAAATAATATTTAATAATATTTTTGTAATAATTAATAGTATCATTAATTTGAATAATAATAAAAATGATATTAAATATATGAATATTAATAATTTCTATATTATTAATTATATTGATATTGATGATTATACCTATAAATATAATAATAATCATGACATTCTAACTAAACTTAGACCGTGATAATTGGAAAATGAGCAATGTCTGTTACTGTTATAGGTTTTTCTTACTTTGGCTGCTTATGCAACCTTCAACAAACCATGCTTTTTCTGCACCAAAACCACAACCAACTGTCAGAAATGAATTACAAGGAGGTCGAGATCTGTTCCTTCACTGCAAATCTGCTGACGAAGATCTTGGTGTGCAACATATATAAATGTTTAACTAAAAATGAATAACTTTATGGAAGGAAAGAGTTTGATTTTTTTTTAATTTTTATTATTGTTACTAAATGAGATTAGGAAGACGGTGATGGTGATGGTGATGGTGATGGTAAAACGAAAGTGTGAGGGGAACCAACATGGAAGAAAAGGAAGGATATTTTAAATTAGTAATAGTAATTTTGGTTATAAAAAACTTTCATGTTAAACAAAATTATGCAACTTGACATCTCAACTATGTTGATACTTCAAATAACAACAATAATTTATCATCACATGAAAAAAGTATTATTAAAAAAATAAAAAATTAATAATAATTTCAACTACTCTAGTTCTGTTGAAAGTCCTATTTCATCTAAACAATTTTTCAAAATAAGTTTACCTATGTTTGTATATTTGCATATTTTAAAGGAGTTAAAAGTCATTGAGAACTAAACAGAGGTATACATTCATGAAAGATAAAATTTATTTTTTAGTTTTTAAAAATGGTTCTTTTGGAAGACTAAACCTATACTAATTTTATTATATACAAGGATTAAATTATTAAAGAAGAACTAAATCTAAAAAGTGTAATACTTTTTAGTGAATAAAATAATTTTTACAAGTGAATAAAACATATTTTAAAACTACTAAAATTTGTGATGTTAGATTTTCGTAATTTTTACTACAGTTTTTTGTTGCATTATTAATAAATTAAAAGCAATACGGATTATATTTTAAAATAATTACTAATTTTATCATACTATAATTGGATTATATAAAAATATTTGCACCTCGTCTTGATAGGGAAATAAAATATTAAATAAATAATTGTTTTATTATATAAAGAAAATAAAATATCAAACAAATAATTGTTTCATTATATAAACTAGATTATTACAATATAGTGTCACATATTTTTGCCACATAGGACCTCTTGTATATTTTTTTTATTCTTTGGTGTAGCACTAGGAGCAATCTAGATGGTGTCCAAGCTGGTGTTACAACCAGTTAAAGGTCGTTTGGTTGTGGAAAGATAATGAGCTGGATTATTTCAGTACTGGTTGTTCGTATTTAGGTAATATGTACTCTTATATGGATTGTTTTTATATAAGGATTGGAGTACCTCTTAAGTACTCTATTTTATTACATTTATTCTTAGTCGATAAAAAAATCAAATTTTTATTGCTGGAAGCTTTGTCGACCAAGTTGGGTTCATAGGCTATGCTTGAGAGGCACAACTTCGGGTACAAGGTGTTGTTGCATGCACTTTTGGTGATGGCGTGAGATAGAAAATTAAAAAATTACTCAATCAAAGTCGTTCCAACCTAGAACGACCTCAAAGTGAAATCACATATAACACTAAAGTTGTGGAAACACATAACAAGTTCTTTGTTTAATTAAATCTTCTTTATTTGAAACGACTTTAGCAAGGTGAAGTCGTCTCACATTATCACGACTTACCTATTTTCTTAATAAAAAAATATTTATCCATTTATGTAATATATAAATTTTAAATTGCTCTACTTACGTAAATATTTTGCTTTGTGACAAATACCATAAGAAGATTTAGCCCATCAAACTTTGTCCCTTTCAGAAGGCAAACTCTAGTGCTCCTTATCAATAATGTGAATTAAAAACATTTTTCTCTTGCTCATGTGATCTTTCAGAACAAATATACTTAAAAAAAATTAATATTAATAATTATAAGGTAAATTATAAAAGATTTAATTACTTTTTTGGTCCCTACTCTTGGGGTCAATATTCGATTCAATATAGTGGTTTTTTTAAAAAAAATCAATTTGGTCCTAAAGTTTTATAAAAAGGTTCAATTTGGTCCCTTCCATTAAGTTTTCACCAACGGCGTTAACTTGATGATTTGGGGGCACACATTGCACACGTGGAATGTCTCTCACATCCTTTTTCGCTTTTCTCTATCTCATCAATGGATCATTTATTGATTTTCCTTTTTACACTACAACCCCGATCTCTCATCCAACAAATAGAATCCAAGTTAGAGAAATCATCCTAGTATGAGTTAGGGGAACGACATGCACAATAGCAACAAGCTCATATGTCATATCAACATGTTACTAGGCCACCTCACAAACCCCCCACATTTATGCCAACAGATTAACAATTGTCACCACTAGTTGCTAGACCATCCAAGAATGGATTGTCTCTCAAAGACAAGATGAAACAGATGGTTAAGCACAACATGAATTTCCAACAGAGAACAAATATCACCATTCAAAACTTGGAAAATCAAATTGGTCAATTGGCCACTAGGGTAAATGAGATACAATCTCAATGGTTCAACAAGTTTCCTTTCCAAAGAATTATCACCCAACTTCTTCTTCACGATTAATTCACCTACATTTCTCACTCACTCTTCTAAAACGTCTCTCTCTCCCTTCCCTTTATTTATTCTCTTCTCCCCCCTAATGTCCCAAAGGAACATCTCTCTCATCCCTAAAAATGATGGTGGTGGAGTTGCTGGTGCCGTGGGTGTAGGTACCGGCGCTGCTGTGAGCATAATTTTTAGAGAAGAGAGTTAAAAAGAAAAATGTAACTTTTTTATAAATTAAAATTAATTTATAGATTTTTATTCATATTTTATTTAAATTTTTGCTTTTAACTTATATAAACTAAACTTAATTTATGAAAAAAATTGATTTATTTTATTTTTCTCTCATGGTGAACTCTATTTATTTGAAGGAATAATATATATTCTTAACTGCATATCAAAATTAATACAATAAATCCATCATTTAGCAATTTACTTTTCTAAAAAAAAATATTAAAAGAGAAATGTATAAAAATATTTTGTTATTGGCTTGTCTACATTCTCTCTGTAGCAGTTTTTTGACTTTTTTTTTTCATTCTTATACACATTGTTGTAGTTTCTACCATTTAAATTTCATGATTTTTTTTTCCAATTATTTAGTGTAAAAGAATTCTCCAACTAAACATTCCTTGAAGGTGTGTAATTAGAAAATATTAAAAAAATTCCCCGTGACCAAGAACTTGGAATTTACAAGCAAATATTTAAAATTAAATATTTTAAATGAGTGTTTTTTCTTTTTTTTTAGAACATATATAGATAAATTAATGTTTAAAAATTTGAATACATATAAATTTCTAGTTATTTTAATAAATATAAATATACATATGATAATGATAAAAATAAAAAATGTGAATACGGATATACAAGTAAGTGTTTTTGCTAGTATTAATATTATAATAAATATTAATAATATTTAACAGTATTAATAATATTTGTTATAATAATAATGATTTAATAATATTTAGTAATATTAATAATATTTAGTAATATTAATAATATTTAATAATATTAATAATTTTAATAATTATTTAATAATATTAATAGTATTTAATCATCTTTAATAATATTTAATAGTCTTAATGTGAGAAGGCTGCTCAAGGATCAATCTCTCAGAAAGTTTCTGGAGATGAAGGGAAACATATATCCAGATTTGGTGAGGGTGTTCTACACAAACCTAAAGTTTGAGGGAAACAATCTAGTTTCTCATGTGAAGGGTGTAGAAATGGAGATAACTAATGAAGTATGGACTGTTGTTGCTAGTCTCAAGTTCTCTGGTCTTAGAATCAACAAGGGAAACCTTGGAGTGGTGGAGGATTTTAACAAAATCCAATTCTACAAAAGTTGCTTGAAGAATAAACATGCTCAAGTTAGTACATGCTCGGTTGGAGGTTTGAAGCTTGATGAGAGATTGCTTGCTCTCATTGTAACTTGGATTCTAACTCCAAGGGGGAGTAATCATTCTGTGCTAACTGAAGAAGATCTGGTATATATCTTCTGCATCACCAAGAAAATCAAAATCAATTGAATCCATATCATCAAAGAACTCATGCAAAAACCCATGAGGTTGGGAGATTATCATTATCCATATGCTGTTTTGATATCTAAATTTCTACTCTATTTTGAAGTTAACCTTGAAGATGAAACTTCTGAGTTGGTCAAGTCAACTCAAGAGTTGAACAATGGATCACTCAGCAAGATGGATTTTACAAAAGTAGGTGGAAAATGGATAAGCAAGGATGGTGATCATGGTGCCTCATCTAGTGGTGCTGCTAATCTTGAACAAGATGAACCTGCTGATATGGATGTTCAAAATGAAGATCAACCTGAAGATTATCAAGATGTTGGACCTAGTGCTGGTGCTAGAGATCAGGAATATGGAATGCCAACCATGTCTTCTTTTGAAAGATACATGATCAATAGGCTTGATACTTTTGGGGAGAATCAAAGGAATCTTCATGATCTGTGTGTTAGCAACTTCCAGAACATTGATAACAGATTCAACAACATGGATGCAAGATTCATGACTCTGGATGAACAGATTGAAGTTGTTCAGAATCAAATCTTTGATCTTCAGTTTGCTGATGAAGAAGAGTGAAGGAAAAACAACTGATTGGTTATCAGAACAATCGATTGTTTTCTTGCTGTTGTATCTGGCTTTTTAAATTTCTTTCTTTCTGCTGTTACTGTTTTAATTTTGATGTAATCCAAACAATATATTGTTTTATCTCTTATCTTTGTCTATTTGTGAAGACAAATAGGGGGAGATATATGTTGTGTTTAAGTTTCTGTTTTTATTTGTTAAAACAGTTTGGGATATGTAATATTTTTTCTGATATTTAGTTCTGAAGGTTATTAACTGTTTATCTGTGCGCTAACAAAATATCAGAAGTTCAATGTTTTGTTCAAAGTTCTATTGCAGGAACTGCTTCAGATTTAATCAGGTACGACACAAGCATTAGGGATTTGTCTTCATCAAACAGGGGGAGATTGTTGAACCAAGTGGTGTTTAAGCTTTGAAGAATCCAAATCCTTTGAAGGATGTTGAAGCCTCTGCTATGCTTGATGTTGCTGTGCTGGTTTAGTTTAGTTCTGGGGTAGTTTATATGTTGTAATCCACCATTTGATTAAATCTAAAGCATTAACATTCTCAATCTTTGTGAAAGTAAAATGTTTTTAAACTAAGTTAAAACAACCGATTGTTTTGTCGAAACAACCGATTGTTTGTACTTAGGTATTTTGAGAAAAAGATTGAAAATTGTTTTTAAAATGGTTGAACTATTAAGTACCAAAAAAACCGACTGATTCGAGGAAACAACCGATTGTTTGTTTTGGGACCATAACAGAAAAACTGTTTTCTGTTTGACTGAGCTTTAAATGCTTTAATTGCTTACGCTCCAATCATTAAATGCTTTGACCAATCTTTTAATGCAATTTAAGAGTTTGTTAAGATTTGATAACAAACTACATCTTTGAATATATTCATAAAAACAGTTTTGCAAATTAAGAATCTTTGACAAAGTTTTTGCTAAGAGTTTTTGAGTTTTTCAAAGAGCTGGGATTACTAAGAGTTTGTGATTGATCAAAGTGTATGGAATAGGATTCTGCTTGTATTGATTTCAGATTATCTTTTGTAACAAGTGTAATCCTTGTACTCTGTTGAACAAGTATTCGTTTTTGTGTTTTTCTGAGATTGGTTGTGTGTTCTTGAGGGGATCAAGATCAGCAATCTTAGTGTTGGTGTGTTGACCAAGGAGAGTGTGTTTCTTGAGGTGTTCAAGGTCATTCTCTTGGTTGTTATGTAAGTGATCAAGGTGTGATTGCTTAGTGGATTTTCTCAGGGTTCTGAGAAGACTGGATGTAGCTCTGGGTTTGGAGTGAACCAGTATAAACAATTGTGTACAATCTTTCTATCTCTAACTCTTTAAATTCAGTTTATTTTGTTGTTTGCTGGTATAAACAACCGATTGTTTCTTAAAAACAACCGATTGTTTTTCTAGTACTACAGCTTTTGCTTGCTGTTTTGGCCAACTGAATTTCTGAATCAATTGTTTCCTGAGATAAATTCATTCTTGTTTGAAAAGTTTGCGAAAACCCTCTTTAAACAATTCACCCCCCCTCTAGTTTAAAGCCATCTTTTCTAACAATTGACATCAAGAGCTTGGTTCATGAAAGTTATTCAAGTTGATCCTAAAAATCTTTTTTAATGGTTGATAGACTACCTTTTGGGGAAGGTGCTTCAATTAACAGACCACCTTTGTTTTGTGGTTTGAACTACCAGTTTTGGAAAGTAAGAATGAAAATATTTATGGAATCTTTTGACAAAGGAATTTGGGATGCAATTGAAAATGGTCCTTTTATCCCAAAGTTTGAAAAGGATGGATCTGTCATTGAGAAACCATGGTCTCAATGGACTGATGCAGAAAGCAAAAAGGCCAAATTCGATTGCATTGCCAATAATATTATAACCTCTGCTTTAAATTTTGATGAGTTTTTCAGGGTCTCGCAATGCAAATCATCAAAAGAAATGTGGGACACTTTGGAAGTCACTCATGAAGGAACAAATGAGGTGAAAAGAGCTAGAAAGCATGCTCTTATCCAAGAGTATGAGATGTTTAGAATGCTTAAAGGAGAAACAATTGTTGAGGTGCATAAAAGATTTACGCACATCATCAATCACCTTATGAGCCTAGACAAGACCTTTGATAAAGAAGAGTTGAACATCAAGATCTTGAAATGTCTTGATAGAGCATGGCAACTAAAGGTAACTGCTATTTCCGAATATAAAGATCTAACATCATTAAGTATTGCTTCTTTGTTTGGAAAGCTTAGGGAATATGAGCTAGAGATGAATAGACTCAATGTTCAAGAGAGTGAAGATAAGCACACAAGGAGCATAGCCTTGAAATCATCCAAGCACAAGGGAAAGCAAGATTCCAGTGATGATAATGATGAGGAAAACCTTAGCTTGCTGTCAAGAAAATTCAGCAAATTCCTAAAGAGAAACCGCAACAAAGACAACAACAAGGATAAGTATGGAAACAAGAAACCCAATGATTTCAATTCAAATAACTATACTTGTTTTGGTTGTGGTGAGCAAGGTCATATAAAGACAGATTGTCCAAACAAGAGCAAAGAGAAAAAGACTAGCTACAAGGAGAAGAAAGGCAAGACAAAAAGAGCCTACATAGCTTGGGATGAAAATGAGGTGTCATCATCAAGTTCTTCATCAAGTGAAGATGAAAAAGAAAACATATGTTTGGTAGCTGAAAATGATGATGAATCTTGCAGCTCAAGTGAGGTAAGTTCATCTGCTTCCTTAAATGAACAAAATTACAGTGAATTACTTGAAGCTTTTCAAGAAACACATGATGAAGCTAATAGATTGGTTCTTTCAAACAACCGATTGAAAGATCTTAACAGTTGGCTTGAAAAGAGAGTTAAATCACTTGAAGAGGATCTGGAAAAAGCAAAAAGTGATTTTGAAAAATTGGAAAATCATTTAAAAAATGCCTCTTGCAAGTGTGATACTCTCATTTGCGAAAATTGTGAAAATCTTGAGAAAAAGGTTCACTATCTTGTTGAAACTGTGGACAAGCTTGCAAAGGGGAAATCAAACTTTGAGAATGTCTTGGCATCTCAAAGCTGTGTTTTTGGAAAGGCTGGTTTAGGCTTTAATCCACAGAATAAGTAAGATAAGTTTTCAAAAAAAATTTCAAGAAAATCAGAAAAACAACCGGTTGTTACATGCTTTTACTGCATGAAGAAAGGCCACTCTGTTAGGTTCTGTAAAATAAGGAAATATTATGTTCCAAGAGGTTTTATGAAATGGATTCCTAAGGGATGTGAAGTTTCTAACTGCAAAGAAAAGTCAAACGGACCCAAATTTGTAAGAGGACCAAATCTTGCTGCTTGAAATCTTTTATGTAGGAAAACTAAAGAAAAAGTAGGAACTGAGTCATCTGATCAAGCTTTTGAAGAAAAAGATAGTCATTGAAGCTGAATCAATGCTATGCAAAAGACCTTAACAGTGAAAAGAGACCTCTTGATCATAAAGCACATGGCTCATTGAAGAATTAACATAAGGATAAGACCTTCCTTTATTTGTTCTCAATTTCTGTTTCAAAGTTCTTTCTTATGGTTAAACCATCTTTTTATAATCAATGTCATCTGCTTTGAACTCCTTCTGCTCATGGTTAAAATTCAAAAACAAGTTTTTAACTGCTGCAGAAAAACAACCGATTGTTTCTTCGAAACAACCGATAATACTAATTTAATAATAATATTGAATAATAATTTTTATAATATTATTAATTAATTTAATAATATTAATAATATTCAATATTATTTAATAATGTTAATAATATTTTTGTAATAATTAATAGTATCATTAATTTGAATAATAATAAAAATGATATTAAATATATGAATATTAATAATTTCTATATTATTAATTATATTGATATTGATGATTATACCTATAAATATACTAATAATCATAACATTCTAACTAAACTTAGACCATGACAATTGGAAAAGGAGCCATGTTTGTGAGTGACTCTTAGAAGTTTTTTCTTACTTTGGCTACTTGTGCTACCTTCAACAAGCCATGCTTTTTTTGTACCAAAATCACCACTAACAACTGTGATTGTCATAAATGAATTACAAGGAGGTCGAGATCTGTTACTTCACTCGAAATCTACTGACGATGATCTTGGTGTGCAACATCTTTAACCTCATGATAATTTTTCGTGGAGTTTCAAAATTAACTTCTTGCATAGGTTTGATATTTACAAAGTAAACAGGGATATCGATAGATGTTACTACTTAGAGAAGATGGACCATGTTTGATTTTTACTGGAGAGAAAGATCAATGCTCTCCTTGGAATAGTTTAGAAGAAAGACCTAATTTCTTATCCTAATTTCTATTAATAAAACATTTATCAATAAAGACTATTTCAAGTGATTTTGCTTGGTTATATTTTAAAGTTAAATTCTAATTTGTACTTTTAGTTTTCTTATAGTATAATTTTGTTTAAGGGTTTAAATTTTCAAGTGATTTCTGAAAATAGTAATGTGTTGCTAATAATTCTACGATTAAGATATTCTTATAAACATTAAAATATTTAATTTTAATTGAAATTTATTATGAGACCTCTGGTAAGTTTTAAACACAGCATACTAAATCTTGAACCACCACTCAAACATAGATGTAACCCATTAGCATTACAGAGATATCAAGCGGGCCCAGACCGATGTCGAGTCGAGCGGGCCCGGACCGATGCCGAGCCGAGCGGGCCCGGACCGATGCCGAGCCGAGCGATCCCGGACCGATGCCGAGCCGAGCGGGCCCAGACCGATGCCGAGCCGAGCGGGCCCGAACCGATGCCGAGCCGAGCGGGTCCGACCCGATGTCGAGTCGAGCAGGCCCGGGCAGATGTCGAGTCGTTCGGGCCCGGGTCGATGTCGAGTCGTTCGGGCCCGGGTCGATGTCGAGTCGTTCTAGCCCGGGCCGATGTCGAGTCGTTCGGGCCCAAGCCGATGTATAGTCGTTCGGGCCCGGGCCGTTGTCGAGTCATCTGAGTTGAGGTCGATGTTGAGTTTTCCGGATTCGAGCTGATATCGAGTCGTCCGGACGCAGACCGATGTCAACCTTTTGGCTAAGATCAAGTGTAGTATCTGTTCTTATCAGTTTAATATATGATATGTGGATCATTGATTCACACTATATTAAATTTATTTTTTGAGGGAAAGTGTTCATTACAATAGCTTGCTATTGGAACTCTTATGCATGACTCTTGTTTTGCACTATTGCATGAGTCTTCTGCATCCCACTCAAAAACAGTTTAACAATTTGTGTCTGGATTATGGTTATGGAATACAAATTTGTTTAAAATTGTAATCTTGTTTGCTCTCTACTGGTAAGGGAAATGCATAGCCTATTTTGTCAGTTATATTCTCAAAGCTTAAAAAAATGAAGCAGAAATGGTTGTATATTATCTGTCAAGGGTGCCAAATTGCAGGTGAGTTACAACAAGTGGGGGCATTCAGCACTATTGCTGCAATAAGTTGACTTGTCTACTTAGTTTTTTCTCATGTTTTGTTTATACTATTAATACTCATATTATCTTTATTTGTTTATACTATTAATTTTCATAACATGTGCTTTATTGAGCCTAACAACCAATAGTAAAAAAAATTATGTTTGGAATGCCATTAATAGGATTCTCTTACTTGAACAATACAAGTAAGTTGTGCCTTACTATTGAATAGAAATCTAATTCATCAAGAAGTTTGTAGGCATGTTTATGATATAGTATTTGTTCTTATTAAATTAAATTAATTTTTGTACAATTTTTTACAATCTTAATTTTTCATTTCTGACAAGAGCTCTGATTGCTGAGCTGAGTTACTCCAGCTTGTGACCCAAGTGGGAGCATCAATGTGATGGAATAACACTGAGACTTGCTGGGTTGGGCCTGTGTCTGCAAAATGTTTGCCTGTCCGTTCCAAGTTGAGAGTTAAGTATGGGGACGTTAGTGAAGGCCTAGGTCTCTTGACTCTTAGAGTGGAGGGCATAGCGTGAGGCTGGTTTCACAGATTCAAGAGATGCAGCATTTTGTCAACCCTAAACCAATATCAGAGAATCCCAGTTCAGTAACTATCTGGTTAAGCAAAGTTTGCTAAATCCAAGGATGAATGTCTCGGACTGAGAGAAAGAACAGGAAGAAGGCAACCAAACTTTGAATCTAGGAGAGCTGAAGTTGTTCAATTGCCAGAAATAGATTTACAACAATTACTTTTATCTTAACCTTATAAAACAAACAATTCAAGAAGAAGAAGAAAAAAAAGTGAGACTAGTGCTGAAACGTTGCAAAATTTTATGCAACCATAAAAAATTGCATAAAGAATAGTGAAAAGTTTGAAATAGATAACCCAAGCACCCAACTAATATTTTAAGGAAACTGGAGTGTAACCATGATTCAAACCTAAGTCCTTCTAGTGACCAAAAAATGTTAACAAGTAGTCTAATAAAGTTCTTTGATTATATTATATTTTTATTATACTTATTATTATTAACATAATTTATACATATTAATATAATTATTATTAATAATAATAAAATAAATTATATTCATATTATTAATTATTATTAATATTATTCATATTATTAATATTATTACTAATATTATTATTATTATTAATATTACTAATATTATTATTATTAATATTATATTCATATTATTAATACTAGCTAGCACACGAGAGCGCTTGTGTATCCGCATTTTTTATTTTTATATAATTAAATAAAAAATTTAATCAAATTAAATAATATATTATTATTTGTGTTAATTTTTTATTACTTATATTTATATTTATTTTTAATTAAATATGTTTAAAACAATTATAAATCAAATGTAATATTATTGAAGAACTTAATATTTTTAGAAGTGATTCTTAACTAAAGAAATTGAAGTTATTAATTTAATTATAAAAAAAACTAAACATCTCTATATAAAAAAATAAAATAAAATGTATACATTAGAGAAATAGGAAAAGCAAAATAAGATAAATAAAAGAAATGAAATAAATTAGCAATACACAATTTCAGAATCTCAACATTAGGGTTTTTGAAGCATTGAGGAGACGGAAGACCTGGTGAAGTGACGGTGATGAAATATGAAGAAGAACAACAATAGAGTTTCAGAATCTCAAAATTAGGATTTTGGAGACATTAACATGTTTTTATATTATTTCTCTCACACAGTTCTTATATATCACTCTTTCAGAATCTCAAAATTAAGATTTTCGAGGATTTTTGAGACATTAAGATGTTTTTATATTATTTCTCTGTCACAGTTTTCTTATATATCACTCTTTTGCCTAAAAAAAAGTAACCGTCCATAAATCCACATTTCACCCCTCTCTCTCCACTCTTTCCTAATAAAAGGCACCAATCTCTCCACATTTAAGTGAGAACACATCAAATAAAATTTTAAAATTAAAAATATGCTTATTTAGTAAAGAAGAATATCAGTTTAAAACAGAAAAGTAACCAATCTCTCCACTATCCTAGGTGATAACAAAAAATAAAGTTAACGTACCAATCTCTCCATTAAGTGAGAACAAATAAAATATTTTACTTCCAAATGATACTCACAAAAAAAAGTGGATCTTTAACAATAAAAGATTTTCATCTATGACATCAAAATATATTAATTTTTCAAAATAATATTAATTATTTATTTTAAAACATTAATAATCAATACCCTTTTTATCACTACCTTAATAATCAACACCCTTTTCTATAAAATCTCAAACTAACAGCAAATAAAAAAAATTAAAAAAACAAATCATAAACTTGTATCTATTGCTCTTTTTTTTTGTTAAATTCTATTTGTTTTAAAAAAATTAAAATCTACTAACCGTTTCTGTTATTATACAACAATTAAATATACACATTTTTATATTACAGAAATATTGAACAAAAACAATTTAAAAAATGAATGATCCTATTAGAACTCAGATCAACTCAAAGATAATGATATTTTTTTTAATAAAAGGTTGGTATAGTTAGTGGAGAGGAGAGAGACGTAAATAATAAATTATTATAAAAGAACGAACAAAAAAAAATAAAAAAGGGAAGAGGAGAGAGAGACGTAAATAATAAATTATTTTAGAAGAACCAACCGAAAGAAAAAAAAAGATAGAAAGGGAAGAGAAGAGAGAGAGCACCTTTCAACATAAAAATATAAAAATAACTACAACTATTCATTATTTAAAATAAATTACTAATCCTAATCAATTCAAGAAAGCCATTACAAAAGGGTTACCTCCATATGGTCTATATGGTACCCCAAGGACTATATCCTACAAATGAGGTAGAGTTATGAACATTTGGAATGTTGTTGTGTTGGGCTGCACACGGAAAATGATTATTGGTGTGATTAGGTATCCAACTTCAAGTCCCATTACCCTTGTTACAATCTCCATACCAGGTTTTGTGTTTTCTTTAGTAGCAATACTTGCATCACTAAAATCATGTCCCACAAACCACATCTTGAAGGAAGCACTTTTCACCTCTCTGGTTCTTGTAGGCCATTCTTCATGAAGCAACCAAGGTTGAATATATCAGGAAAATTCAAAACAAACCTCTCACAAATACAAAGATAAAACCGTTATGACAGATACGAATCCCTAATTGCAAGTATTTTTTTGGGTTTGTAAACAATGTCTTAAAATCTCACCACACCAAAAATAGAAAACAAATAAAAGCTATAATTAAATAAAAAAAACTATAAATCATGGATTTATTTATGCAGAAGCAAGCACACACGTACCTGAGTCGAGTTCAATAAGCCTTAGCAAGTCCAGCCTGCACAGGTCATGATGTATTAATTCAAGCATAAACACACGAACTGTAATAAAAAGTTTCATTAGTCTTCATCTTGACTTTGGAGTAAAATTAATCGAGAAATTGAAGGCAAAACCTTGTTAATCACAATGCAAAACGAACTTGCAACGAAGCACAATGTGATTGAGAAAGGTGATGAAATCTTCGCGTGTGACTTGGGGTGCTTGGATTGCTCCCTCTTTTTCTCAGACTCCCCCTCACGGTTTTCTTTTGGCTTGAAAAAAAATCAAGTTTAAAGGACTAATCACATGAAACCACATTGACTTCTCAATCTTGTTCTCCACTTTCTCTGGAAAATCAAAAGCAACATCCACAGAGAGACGGAACAACATCAACAGATAGAAAATGAGAGTTTACATTAGATTTCGTTGATTGAAGGAATAAAAAGGTAAGAAATGAGGAAATGAAAAATCTATTTGAATCAAATTGAAAATTGTTGTGTAAATCAAATGATAAATTGTTCTGTATCAAATTGAGAACTGCTCTCACTGATTCAAATTGTTTTGTTTTGCTGATTCAAATTGTTTCGTAAATAAAATGAAAAACCGTTCTACTGATTCAAAAAAAAAAACAACAAATAGAAAATTAAATTCAAAACTGTCTACAAAATAACCAAAAACGGTTATTTAGGAGAATTCTCTTTATATTTAACTTTTCTTTTAAAAAATATATATATAAAAAAAACAGTTACAAAATAAAATAAAATAAAAATAAAATAAAATATTAATATATAAAATATTAATAAAATGTAACTGATTTTGAAAATAAATCAAATCGCTCATCCACCTCTCTTTTAATTCATAATTGTTCATCCACATCTCTTTCAATTCAAAACCCTCTTCCACCTTTCTTTCAATTCAAAACCACCTCACTAAGTATACCAAATATTGTAGAAAAAATAAGAAATGACACAATACCCATAATATAATAATAAAATTAAATATTAATATAAGGATAAAATGGGAAAAAAATGAAGAGCAGTTAAGAGGGGAATCTCCTTTATATATAGGTATAAATTATATTCATATTATTAATATTAATATTGTTAATAATAATAAGTATAATAAAAATCATAATAATATTGAAGAATTTGTTTGGTGTAGTGGTTAAATTTTCTTTTGGTTATTTGAAGGATCCTGGCTTCGAATCTCATTCATTGCAAATTTTATATTTTGTTGGTGCCAAAATTTACATACGGATTTTGATCCGTATATAATTCGCGTCTTTGTTCTTCATTAATGGAGATCTAGTTCTTGAGGTTGAATTTACATCAACAAGAGCATGTAATTTGAATTGAGTTTGTTTCTCTTTTTTCTAATTTCATATTTGCACTTTATTATTGTAACTTTTGTTTTTTATTTTAGAAATAAAGTTAGGAATAAATTTTTTTTGATTTGATAATTATATATGAATGATATTTTGATTTCATTCATATTTCTAGTTTAATAATATTTGTTCGATTTAATTAATTAATATGGATAATTATTCAACCTTGGATCCGAATCCTTTGAGAACTATAGAATATGGATCTTGAATTTATAAATTGACTTTTCCAATTAGTTGCATTTTTCAATTTTCTTTAATTTAAAAAAAACCCAAAAGTTAATTTGTAGAAGAAGAATATCAAAGATTGAATACAATCTATGTGTCATCTAATAATCAACTTACATTGTGCTCAATGTTACAAAATTATAAAAAAAACTTAAAGTTACTTTTATTTCAAAACATTCATGAAAATGAGCAATGGTTTCAATTCTAATTGCATGTTGAATTATTGAAATGTATAATATCAAGTTGGAAAAGGGTGTTTGGATCATAAAAGGGTAATTTAATTAAACTTGTCTACTTGAATAAATAAGAGTTATGGAACTTACTATTTCGTTTAATAATTTTGTTGGATATCATTCTCCGTCAAAGAATTGACTCATTCATAATAAAATTATTTTATTCTGAAGACATAAGTGCAATTTGAAGATGGATAGCGATGGTGTGAATAAAGATGAAGATTGACATTGTAATGATTCTTTATACATATAATTTTTGCAGAACAAATACATTTTAATAGCTAACTAACTAAAGATGTGTTGGGAAATGCATTAAAGACCCAATTACTTATCTTTATTATCAATAATTTTATAAATAATGAAAACTATTTTGAATATCAATTTTTTTTTTAATTTATAAAATAATATCTAATTCGATTAATATAATAATTAATTATTTTTTTATTATTTTTAAAATTAGTTTTTATTTAATATTTTTTTATATATAGATGATTAAATTGTTAAGAAGCTTAATAGTAACTAATAAACTATATGTAATTGTTTGGGATAAAAAAAAATAACACTTTGACTTGTTTTTCACTACTAAATGTAAAATCATAGCTTACAATAACACTACATATTTTTTGTTTTCTCTTATATTATTATGGAGAAAAGGCATTGTTTTAGATCATGTAAGAAATCATTATCTTAGGCATATGAAGGAGTACAATTTTTCTAACTACCTTGCTTATATGATAAAAAAAAAAGCCATTGTCAAAGTCTTGCCTAAATTATGATAGTTTTAAAATGAGTCTCAAATATAAAGAGATTGACTTTCTAGATATAGACATATTTTGAAAGTTGAATTTAAAAGAAGGTTTTCATAAGCCATATAGTCAATGAGTGTCATTCTTTTATACATAATTCAAGGAAACATCTTCATATGACTGAGAAATTCGCTGCCTTAATATTTGTTTACATAATATCATATGACTGAGAAAAGTATTACATTGTTTTGAAATTAGATAAACTAATGAAATAATTCATACAACTAATTTTTGTTTTGTTGAGGACGTATACGACATGCAGAATGAGAGATGGAAGTTGTTATTTCGTAATGTAAACTCTCTTAATTTCCATTTAAAAAAGGACAAAAAACTGAGACTAAGAAGAAAAAGTCATGGCTTTATGCAGAACACCAGCACCACCTGTGCATTCTATCGTCTCTATAAATATCTCTTCATTTTGAGTTCTGCACAACAATCACACTCAAACAACAACTACTTCAGATCTTTCTTCAGAAATGGCTCCTCAAGAGGGTGTCATCGCGTTTCTTCCATTCCTTCTTTCTCTAATCTTGCTGCTTCATCATTTTCCCACTTCTGTCATAAGGTAACATTTCTACTCATATGTTTTTACTTCTTATTTTAAAATAAGAATGGTTCAATGATTTCGTTAGATGGGGTTAAGAGATGTTAGAACATGAAAACATACATTTTATTGTTATTAAGGTTTCACTTCCAAGAAGTGCTGGTACATGCTGCATAATTATGCAGCTTTTTTATGCTTTATAGTATGCTGCAAAATTATGCAGGTAGCATTGTTTATCAAATGTTTTTCTGGTTTTGAATGCAGTTTGTAGTGTTTTTTTTAGTTGAAAGCTAGATGTAGAAAGTGTAAGCTTTTATACAAGAGTTAAGAGTTGAGACATTTTTAAAATGTTTATTTTTAATTTATTTATTCTGCTGATAAAAAAGAAAAGGTTGTTATCACCAAAAAATTTGCAGGATCATCACAAAAAAATATTGGTAACTTGTGTATTTTCTATTTTTAAATTCTTTGTTAATATGTTACAATTTTTTTTATAGAGTGCTCAAAGTGATAATCTCACACTCCCATTACTTTCTTCACCAGACACTCAAACTGATAACGTATTACAAAATTCCGATATAAATATCCAAAGGTAAGTTGTTACCTTTAACTTTAAATATTTATTATATTTATTTTATTAAGCATATAGCACAATAATTCATATATTTATTGTTGTTTTATTTGAGTATAAAATATATAGAATTTTATTGAATGAACAGTTTTTTAAATGTATTTAAGAAAAACAAATAATAGAAAGGGCAGGAAGAGGATGAATGAGAGAAACAAATAATAATAAAGGATAGTTAATAGGACTTAATTAAATTGATTTTTATATTCTTTATCTTTACCATCAATTTAAACTGAAAATATAATTAATTTTTATAACTTTTAATAGGATTCAAAGTGATTTTCACACTTCTCCATCTCCCCCACCAAGTGAAATCCAGAAGAATGTGTCAAGCAATTCTAATCTCAGAGTGCAAAAGTGAGTTGTTAATAACTTAAATATCAATTATATATTAATTTTGTATAAAACAAATTATTAACTCTTTGTTAGGACTCAATCTCCACCACCTCCATCAAAACCACCAACTCAAACTGGGAGAATTGGACCAAGCAATTCTAATTTAAAACAACAAAGTATGTTATTTTTAACTCATGTATCAATTATATATATTAATTTTTCATAAAAACAAATTATTAACTCTTTGTTATTAAGACCGAATCTCATCCACATCCACCAGAACCACCGATTCAAACTGAGGAAAATGCACCAAGCAATTCTAATAAAGAACAACAAAGGTGTGTTACTTATAACTCAAATATCAATTATATAATTATATATATTAACTCAAATATCAATTATATAATTATATATTATTCCCGTACACCAATATAGTCTCACATCGTTTCGGAGTCGAGATCAAGAATAATTTATATACTTTTTCCTCCATCAATCTATTGAGGTGCCTTTTCAGGATAAAACTAGTCTAAATACTAATGATTTTTTTTTAGTTTATAAAATAATATTCAATTTAGTTAATATAATAATAAATTTTTATTTTTTAAATTATTTTTTGTTTAATAAGTTTCGTATAGGAATATATATAATAGACTACTGTTCTGAGAGATGAGATGTAGTGATTGTTGTCCCGTAGTTAAATAAATATTCTTTCTATGTTTACTTCACAATAATAATTATTGTTGTTTTGTTTTAGTATTAGCTTCAAAAGTATGTTACTAATAACTCAAATATCAATTATATATTAATTTTGTATAGAACAAATTATATTGCTTTGTTATTAGGACTCGATCTCCTCCACCTCCATCAAAATCACCAACTCAAACTCAAAAGAATGTGCCATCTTCATTATAATCTCAAATTCAAAGGTATGTTACTAATAACTCAAATATTAATTATATATAAAAAAAATACTAACTCTTTTTTAATAGGACAAATAGTGATCCTCACACTCCTCCATCTTCATCACCAACTCAAACTCAAAACAATGTGCCAAGCAGTTCTCATATTGAAGCACAGAAGTACGTTACTTATAACTCAAATATAAATTATATATTTTTTGTGTAGTGCTAAAAATTAGATAACTTATAGCACTAGAAGAGATTTCTTTCCACGTTACAATGAATCCTATTGCGTTTCCGGTGAAGTGATTGGGCAGTTTCTTAAAGTTTCTTAAACGGATACTTATTTTTTAATGTTGCCTATTTAATAGGCTTTTCTCTCTTTTGTAAAAGTAGAGCAATATATATGAAATGTAAGATTCAGAGTTATATCCCCTTCCGTGTCTCTTCTCTTGTTTTGTTTTCTTGCATCTTAACACGTATTGTGTTTGCATCTACATGTATTAGTTTTTGTGCAGAGTTGCTGCCTTTCACATACATTGTTCATCTTTAAATATTTCATGCCTCTACCATGGAGATATTCCAATATGGTATCAGAGGGGACTGAGACCCGCTCTACTCTCATTGTCCTTTTGTTTTTTCCCCTATTTCTCTCTTCCTTCTATCTTGTTGTTTCTTGTCTTTTGATTTTTTGTTTTCATGGAGAGTTCATCAAATGCCAACAGTGTTAACAATCCTCAAAATCCTTCTAGCCCCCATTATCTTCATCCTGGAGAAAAACCAGGCATGATCTTGATAAATATACAACTCAATGGTGCAAATTATCATACGTGGAGCAAGACTATGAAACAGGCCTTATTGTCTAAGAATAAATTGAAGTTCATTGACAGATCTTTGGATACGCCACAACAAGGAACATCTCTCTATGAAGCAAGGAGAAAGAAGTGTTTTTGAATTTTTTACAGACCTGAAGATCCTATGGGAGGAACTTGAGTCATTAAAACCAACTCCAAAATGCATCTGTAAGGTAAAATGCAACTGTTATTTGATGAAAAATGTTATCAAATATAAAGACTTGGAATATGTTATCTATATTTTTGAAGGGTTTTAATGATCTTTACGACATGTTTAAGACTCGAATTTTACTCATGGATCCCTTACCAAGGATCAACGTGTGTTCTCCCTTGTTCAACAACAAGAAAGGCAATTAACAGGGAGTGTAGTCTTTGACAATAAAGTTCTGATAAATTCTGCAAACCAAAATAATTGGAAACAAGATAGAGTCATTGGAACCGGGTGGAAATCACAATGGAGAGGAAGAAGCCGAAATCAGAATTATGGTAAGCAATGTAGTTATTGTCATAAACTAAATCACATTTCTGATGAATGTTTTTTCGAAACATGGATTCCCTCCATGTTATAAACATAAGAATGATCGAGCCATTAACAATATTGTTTCACAAAGTTACGCTGCTACTCAAAAGACCGAAGATATTGATCAAGAAGGTCATAAACATTCCCTTAGTCAAGAGAGTGCATAGTTTTCACAAGTATAGATTCAACAAATCTTGAAGATTTTTCAAGAATAAAAAAATGAGTCTACTCATAAAGTGAACAACTTTATTAGTGAGTTATCTTATGAAAAAACTGAGAAAGGTAAGCCTATAAAAAATTATTGAATTTTAAATACAAGAACAACAAATCACGTTACTCACAATAAATCTTTTTTTAAATTTTTTTACAAAATAAAACCTATAATTGTTAAATTACCAAACAATTCTCATGTTATAGCTGAACATGCAAGAACTGTACAAATATAGTTTAATTCGCTGGTAAGACATAAAAAAGTGTTAATCCATCTTAATTTCAGTAGATCTCTTTTGTCGATTTTATTCGATACTAAATTAATGAATTATTTTGACCTACCTAAATAAATAAAAAAATAAATGTGAAAAGAAGTAGTTATAGAATTTAAGTCCCATTAATAAAATAATTTTAATTTTTAGATAGATTTTTCAGAAAACCTACACATTCTAATAATAAAAAAATTAAATATGTCTAAATTTTAAAGAAAAATAATCAAACAAAATTTTTAAAAATAAAAATAAACTTTTTAAATGAAAATAAAATACAAGATTTAGTATTTTATTTATTATAAAAAAGTAAAACAAGTAATATAAATTAAAAAAAAAACTCTAGCGTTCCGTATAGGGAACGACTAACTAGAAAAGCCCTCACATCAAAACCGTGTAAAATTGTTTAACTAGTATCGATCTATTGGCAGTTTTTCTTCCAACTGTCATTTTATTTTATTTTAATTTTTTTATCTTTATATTTATTTTTTATTATTTTAAAAATATATGAAAATAGATTTTATTTCAATTTTTTTTATCTTTATATTTTTTATTATTATTTTAAAAATATATGAAAATAAATATTTATCATTTTCTCAATAGTTTTAATTTTATATCTCAAAAGATAAGAGAAAACACTATTTTTAAATTCAAAAAATTTTAAGGTTGTCTTATGTTTATTTTGTAACATAAGTTAAAAAGGTTAAAAATTGGGCTAGGAGACTGGAATAAAAAATTCTTTTGGTAATGTTCACAATGCAGTTCTTCTTAAGCAGGGTCTCCTCCTTAGTATTCAACAAACCTTAGAAACTGCTACTTTGTTTGATATTGACGGGCTTCTCTTTCAAGAAAAGATTGCTAAGGAGGAGTTAGATCATGCTCTTTACTATCAATATTTGTTTTGGAAAGAAAGGGCTAAGATGTTATGGTTTAAAGATGGGGATCAGAATACTGCTTTTTTCCATGTTGTGGTCAAGAGGAGAAATAATTTTATGGGATTCATCGTCTACGGATTGATAATGAGTTTATTAAGGATCAAATTTTGGACTTTTATAAAAATCTTTATGTTGAGTCTTTTGTAATGTTCCAAATACAAGTAATATGGATGATTTTAATCGTACTTATATTTTTTTACCTAGTTTCCTTTGAGGAGTATATGATGTTGATTAAATGTTCTAAGTTTTTGGAAATCAAGAATGTTGTTTTTAATCTTAATGATAATAGTGCTCCTGGTCTTGATGGTTTTGGTGGTGTTTTCTATCATTCTTGTTGGGAAATTATTGGGACAGATGTTGTTCAACAGTTTTTTAAACAAAACTGGGTTCTCCCTGAAATGAACAGTAATGTGATATCTTTTATTCCTGAGATTCAGGGTGTTGACTCTATTAAAGATTATAGGCCATTTATTGTTGCTAATTTCAAATTTAAAATTATTTCCAAGATATTGACAAATAGGCTTGCACTAGTGGCTACTAGAATCATTTCTCCTAATCAATATGGGTTTGTGCAGGGTAGACAAATTCAAGATTGTATTGGTATTACTTATGAAGCTATTAACATGCTTTCTAAAAAGGTTAGAGGAGGTAATGTGGCTTACAAAGTTATTATTAGTTTTGACATGTTTTGGTTTTCACCTCTTGTTTGTTGGTTGGATTATTACAATTCTCCGTTCAGCTTTCTATCAAAATAAATGGCAGTTTGGTAGGTTTTTTTTCCTTGTAGTAGAGGTGTTAGACAAGGTGATCCTTTGTCTCCTTTATTTTTTTTTGTCTTGCAGAGAAAGTTCTTAGTAGAGATATCTTTAAGCTTGTGAATGATTAGAAGATTCTACATATGGCTAGTCCGCAAGGTTATCTCATTCCCTCTCATATTTTTTATGTTGATGACATATTTGTTTTCTGTAGGGGGGATAATAAGTCTCTTAGAAATTTGAGTATTTTTCTTAAAACATATGGTGATTTTTCTTGTCAATATGTTAATAATTCTAAGAGTAGTTTTTTCACCATGGATATTTCTGCAAGATTTGTCACCAAAATTCAACGTATTCTTTCTTGTAGTCATGATTGTTTGCCTTTCACTTATTTAAGAGTGCATATATTTGTTGGTGCTCCTAAGTGTCGATTTCTTCAATCTTTGGCTAATAAAGTCAAATTGAAGCTAGCATCTTGAAAAGGTAAATCTCTTAGCATGATGGGTCAGATTTAGTTGGCCAATACGATGATTACTAGATTTCTAGTTTATAGCTTTAATATGTATAAATGCCTTGTTTCACTTTTTAAGCAAGTTGAGCAGTGGTGTCGAAATTTTATTTGTATTGTTGATATTTTGAAAAAAAAAGGCATAACTACCGTTAATTGAGCTCTTATTTGTTCTCCTCTTGAAAATGGAAGTTTGAATATTATTAATCTTCATGATGAAAATAATGTGTATCTTCTTAAGTTTGCTTGGAACTTTGCTTATGGCAACAAGCCTTGGTCTTTCTCCTTAAAGTTAGGGTTCTTAAATCAAAATACGAGTTTAGAATGGTTTATATATCCTCATCTCTTTGGCCTGAAATTAAGTAGTTTTATTCTACTATACTTGATTATACTTCTTGGACTTTTGGTGCAGGTACTTCTATTAATTTCTAGAATGATAAATGGTGTTCTACTACTTCTTTAGCAAATATTGCAAGGTTATCTGATGGTGCTAGAATTTCGGATACAGTCTCTCTGTTTTGGATTGATTGTGATTGGAATATTCCTTTGACTTTATAGCAAATGCCTCATTTTTTTAATCATATCATGGTTAGGGAGGAACAGGATATTCCTAATTGGATTCTATATGAGTTTGGTCGTTTCACTCTTAAATCAGCTTGGACTTTTTTCTCGGAACCAGGAGTTCCCTATGGTTGGGGCAAATTCATTTGGTCTTCATATATTCCTCCTTCAAAAACTCTAGTACTCTAGAAAGTTTTTCATGGGTGACTTCCTACATATCAACATATTCATAATAAAGGTTTGCATATATGTTCTATGTGTATGCTTTGTGAAAAATACGATAAATCTATTCAGCATTTATTTTTTGAATGTTCTAATGCTTTGCATATTTGGAGTTTCATTCGACAAATTTTCCTTACTTCTCATTTCTCTCATAAGGATGATCTTCTTTCTTTTATTAAGAGTGATGGTAGTTGTTTGATTAAATTGATTAAACTTGCTATGATAACTTTTTCTATTTGGATGATATGGCGTATGAGGAATTATGCTAGATTTCAGGATAAGATTGATGTTTCTAGGGCTATTTCGGTAAATAAAGATTTAACTTGTCTAGTGGGAAATTCGTCTAAAGCTTCAATGAAGAATGATATGTTGGATTTCAACGTGATTAAGTTTTTTGGTATTAATACTCGTACTGGTAAAGTTCTTTGTCCTCTTTTGGTTAGATGGGAGTTCCCTTGACCAAACTTAGTTAAAATTAACACTGATGGGGCTACTAGGAGATATCCTGGTCTTGCTACTTGTGGAGGTATTTTTCGTTGGAGTATGAGGGAGTTTATTGGTGCTTTCTTTGCGTTTCTTGAAGTTTAGATTGCTATGATTGTTGAGTTTTATGGAGTTATACATGCTATGGAGGAAGCTCAAAAGATGGGACTTACTAATGTTTGGCTTGAATGTGATTTTGCATTGGTTTGTGTTGTATGTATTGCTAGAACTAATATTCCATGGACTCTTCATAATCGCTGGAATACTTATCTTAATTACTCTCGGAAAATTAGGTTTAGGGTTACTTATATTTTCGTGAAGGGAATATGTGTGTTGATAAGTTGGCTAATTTAGGTTACTCATAGAGAATCATTTCATTAGTATAATAGGCTTCCATCTAGTCTGTTCTTAGAATTCTTTATGAATAGGTATAGTCTATCTATATATCGTTTTTGTTAACATGTGGGTTTTGGTCTAGTCCCCCTATATTTTTTTTGTATTTTCTTTCGTTTTCTTTTTTTAATAATATTTTTTTATGTGAGGGCAAATGATTGTTGTTACTTGAGGTGTCAGCTTAGTTGAGATGTCAAGTTGCATAATGATGCCTAACATGAAAATTTTTATATATAAAAAAAATTATTTACCACCGTAAAAATATCTTTAGATAGACAACGGTTTTAAAAATATCTTAAATGACAGTTTAAGAGTCGTAGTCCATGTAGACATTATAAGAATTTTTTTAAATAAAAACCAATTTCAAAGAGAAAAAATAATTAGTTACTATATTAACTAAATTAGATATTATTTTAGAAATTAAAAAAAAATTATTGCTATCTAAAGTATGTTCTAAATTTATAAACTAATTTCTAATTGATATCTAATTTCAAGGTTTTAACTACCAACTACTTTAGTTTCTAAAATTGCTAACTAAAACTTTGGTAGTTAATTAAATATCGATTAGTTAATTAGATTCTAAAATTAGTAGCTAAAACCAATTTTAAATTTGTTCTTGTAAAAATGTTTTAGACAACGGTTTTTAAAGATCTTAGACGACGATTTTAGAGTCATAGTTAGTGCACATGTTATTTATAGTTTTGAATTAGACGACGGTCACACAACTGTAGTTTATTAGACAATTATGGGAACAAGAAAAGAAAGTTAAGAAAATAAAGAAATGACCACCAAGTTTGATATTGATAAATTTTCGAAAGAAACAACTTTGGGATGTGAAAACTCAAGATGGGGGGGACAAAGCTTGTCGTAAAGGAACAAAGGTTGTGAGGAGCTCAAAAGCTTCAATGGTGACGCATAACAGCGATGCTGAGGAGAACACAAACAATAATTTCAAACTTGGGAACACACTCGTTCAACATTGAAAATGAAGAATTATCCATTAAGAAAGCCCAAAAAGTATGAAAAAACAACATAAAAAAATAATAAAGAAGACATATTACAAGGAATGAGAGCAACGACAACAAGGAAAATTTGTAGAAAAAACAACATGACAAGCGGAGAAGAAAGTGCGAAGACAAAAAGGCCTAAAGTGAAAAATTAAAAAGCATATAGACAACAATTATAACCTAATAACCATATAAACAACGGTTTTCTAAAAACCATAATCTATAATAGCAATTATAGGCGACAATTCTCCTTATTTGCAAATTCATATTTTCTTTTCAAGCTTGGTTAAGTTCTCATCAGTTTGATTAGCATTCAATTTAGTTGATGTGGATTATAATTTTTTTTATTAATATTAATAAGATTTATTTTATGATTTAAGTTGTTAACTTTTTTATTATTGTAAGTTATTATTTCTTGTTAAATATTAGTTAGAATTTTCTTAAATTGTTTCATTTTAAGAATGTGAAATTGTTAAATATTAGTTAGAGTTTTCTTAAATTGTTTCATTTTAAGAATGTGAAACAAATAAGTTTTATTATAATTAACATAAATACTTTTTTTTCCTTTCAATACTTCTTAGGATGTCTTTTCTAATGTTAATTGGAAAATTTTCATTGTTTTTTTTCGAATATAAATTGGAAAAACTCAGGAGTGAATTGATAAAAAAATATAGACAAAAAATCTTTTAGCGGTAAAAATAATTTTGATCACTAATAATTATAATCAAACTATAAACAATCTCGGTTAACGGTAATTGATTTTTTTTAAATATTAAATGAAAAACTATCATGAACTTTGACAGAAAAATAACATAGAAAGTAAACTAAAAAAATTATCAATAATGACATTTTTTAATCTTTAAAAATTTAAATAATTTTTTTAAATTTAGTGTTAATTGAAACACTTTATTTAAAATTAAATTCAAATTCAAATTCTTTATCCAAACTAAATATTTAAAAAATAAAACAATTCAAATTCAACCTATTTGAGTGTTATAAAAATCCTTAAGTTTTCTATCCAAAGATAAGGTTAAAATAATAATAATAAAAAAAAAAAATTATTTTTACAAAAATGAAAAGCTTTAATTTTTTCTGATTGATTAATACATTTCCCCTTAGGAGAAATAGGATTGAGCTCACTGATACCATTTGTTTGGACATGGTTTTGCCACTATAAATAGGTTCCTTAGTGAAGGCATAGATCTCCTAGAGTGGAGGGCTTCGGACTATCACTTTTTTTTTTATGTCAAAATCTGTTCATCTTATTTAGCAAAAGAGAATAAAACTTAATATGAATCTGGCTGGTGTGAGCCTTGTTGCTTGGATCATTATTTTTTTTTGTATGAAAATCTCTTACAAAATATAAGTTTTATTTGTAACCATTCTATTGCACATTTTAGAAGTACTATATAAGTTGCTTTGTATTTGGTTAATGGAAAATTTTCCCATTGGCACAAGTTTGCTCACCTTATCAAAGGGATCAATATGATGATTGGTAAGCCAAATTTGGATCTTAAACTGTGTTTGGATACTGTGAGAAGGTACAATCAATAAGTTGTTTTGTCTTCTCTACTTACAAATAGTTGAGTATTTGTTATTTTCAAATTAAACCAAACATATCAAAAAACAGAAAGCATATCATAAACTAAATAATGAAATGTCTCAGAGAGTGAACAAATGAGACTATTGGACACTTTAATTTATATATTAGAGGGTATATTATTTTCTAACAATTTTTTTACTAAAATTAAGAAATAATATGATTCTAAATCATTACCTAACTTTTTTTTGTTTTTGACAAAATCTTTGAAATTGTAAACAGATCAAAAGAAAAAGTGTTAAATTACTTTACAAATTGTTGGAGAATGCATGTTCTATGTGTTTAATCATGTCATCAATGAGTAGTTGCAGAGAAAAAATTGAATTACTCAGATTTAGGTACCATTAGAAAAGAAAAATAACACTTATTTTCAAAAGACTTTGTCTGATGCCAACAAGTACATGAATTACCATGACTAACTACTAAACTTTTCACAAAATCCATTTTTTCTCTAAATTTTAAACATAGCATAAGAAATCAACAAAACTGTGGCAGTAGAATGTTAAGTCAACATCATTTTATGTGTTTGAGCTATAAGCTGATCAAACGCAAGTAGAAGCAGTAGCAGAACAATAATTGCTGAAGTTCACTCAGTAGCAGATTTAAAATATAGCAGACAACAAATATTAAAATACAATAAACAAGACTTAGATCCTTAAGATTAAAATGCAACAAATTACAAAATACTAACAATATTTTTAAATTACTGCACACAAGACAAGCAAATTTTTGCATAAAAATTAATTTCTACAGACAAGTATTTTCATACAGCAAAAATACTACAGCAACTAGCATTTTGTAAAGGAAAAATAAATTGCTGTATATACACTGTTTTCAAAAAATCTACATATAACAACAGTTAAATAAATTCATGCATTATAAAATTATACATTCACCAATTCTAAAATCATTTTGTTCAAGCATTCTTGAAGCATAAGTCCCACATTTCTTACAACTCTGACAAGAACAGGAGAGCAGAATATAAAAACAGAATACTTAGACAGTACAAAGCATACCTTTCTCGGCCTTTTGGCTAAGATCAAGTGTAGTATCTGTTCTTATCAGTTTAATATCTGATATGTGAACCATTGGTTCACACGATATTAAATTTATTTTTTAAGGGAGAGGCCAATTACAGTAGCTTGCTACTGAGGCTTTTGGAGCATTGTCTTTGCTTTGCACTACAGCAAAAGACTAGTGCATCCCACCAAGATCAGTTCAAATTTTTATAATCTTAAATTTTTATTTTTGAGTTTGAGTGTCTCTTATTCTGTTTTTCTGAGTGGCTCTTACATAGATCCTTTTTTTGGCTCTCTTGTTTATTTTGCTAATTGTTTAGGAGAAAGTAATTTGCACAAAGAATCAGAGTCTTGATTTTAGGAGAAATGTACCAATTCTATGGAGTGTTTGTATTGCATATATATATCTATGTAGAATATTTGGCATGGTGCATGAATATTGAAAGTTCCATATATTGCATATATATCTATGTAGAATGTTTTGCATGGTGCATGAATATTGAAAGTTTGAATTGCATATAAGGATGTCATTCTGTCCTACATGGAAATATATCTGTCCCTAATTCTTTAATTGTATTAGAAGAATTCATCTTATAATGAAATGAAATGGCAATAGAAAAAACCTTTTTTTTTAATACTAGAAAGTTTGTATTGGAAAGTTGATATTATGAATCGTATCGTGAATCGTAAGATTCATAAATATTACAAAATTTAATTTATATTTAAATATATAGGATATGTATACATGCAAGATACAATAAATTATATATATACTACACAATTTCACCAAAACAACCTCTAAAAAAATAATGTGGTGCATACATGTTATTAAACAAATTCTGTCTATCTTCTTTTATTTACTAATTTTTTAAAATCCACACTGATTCACACAATACAGAATCGTTTCGCGATTCAGCGATTCTTCGTGCGAATCGCACGATACAACTAAGATTCAGAAACGAAAAAGATTCATCAAAAGATTCGTATCGTGAGAGGGTGAAACTGTATCGTTTCGTACAATACGTATCGTGAATCGTAAGATACTAACTACTATGACAGAGAATGCTAATATTTTAACAGTTTCAAACATTTAATCACTTTGTACTAGATCTTAAAGCACAAATTAGGATATTTTGTCTTCCCCAAATTCATCCAAATACTCTATATTTCATACAAATGAAAGAAAGGACATATTAGGATATGTAGCATAGTGTACTTTGGTGTATTTGGATGAATTTGGATGCTAAAGGACATATTACACTTTGCTAGTCATCCAAATATCTCCAGTCATGTAGCACATTGGTGTTGTTATGCCTTTTATAAAGGATCATTAATTTAGAGAGGTTAAGGAGCAAGAACTTGATTAGGATATGTAATAGACTTGCAAAAGATTTTTGTTTGGCTTCAATGGTTATTAAGGTTAGATTTTAAATCTTTATGCATAAATCCCTGACTTCACAAAATCCAACTATAGTTCAGGTAATAAACAAAAGATGCCAATCTACCATAAAAAAATGTTTACCATTGATTACTTTCAATGAGTAGAATCAAATGATTGACTGATTTCTACTCATGCATACATAAAAAGCATTCAGTAAGTCCCTTGCTAAAAGAAACTCTAGTAACTTGCATTCATTATATTACATGATTTTCTACTTCGGTAAGAAACAATGTTAAGCTGCAACACAATTAAAAGACTGATACATAGTAAGCAACTGACTCAGTTTTGGTTGATCTGAAGTAAAACTCAATTGTTATCTATAAGCAATGTGGTTCTCCTAGACGCAATATTAAGCAATGTTGTAATATTGAATATCTACCAGATCGACCAAATGTGTGTTTGTCCCAATATTATAGGAGTTCACTGTTCTATTTTTATACTATCTTTGTTATTATAACAAGGGTATCTCTCCATAACATATATCAAGAGACATGGCATGGCATATTTTGTTTTGTAATTACAGCATCAATCAAGCTATCACCGGCATGAATCAAATAAAACAGATAAATGATTATATGTTAATACAATTACTCACAGAACTATGGCACCCAAATAATATCAGATCCATCTACAGTCCTACTGCAAACACTACTTCTACAGCAATACAAAATACGTTTAAAACTGAGCTTCAAAGGGAGAGAAGAAAAGAAAACCTTCAATGAGAAACCATCCCTTCAATCGGATCTTCTGTCAAGCCTCCTCAACCAAACTCACTAGCAAAGTGTCGCTTCACACTCATTGATGAGCAAATTGCCAATACACAGTATACTTTCAGCCTTCCAGACACTGCTTAGGATTTTGAAGACTCGGCCAAAATCTTGAGTTCTTGATTTCTTATCAGGGGGCTGAAATTTAAATAACAAAATTTTCTTCATACCCTTTGACCACTTCTGACATCTAACCTATTTTTGTTATTTTAAACATTTTATCCACAGCTTACACTCTAGGATGCACCGGTGCCGAAAAAATGCTGTGTGCAGCTTGAGTGTTCCCTAAGTACTTCTATCAAGGATCGGTTTAGAAGCACTTATTGGTGACTGGTGAAGTCCATCAAGTATGGTGGCTCGTGATGGTGAATTCTCATAACTTGTTATGTTAGTGATGAAGCTGCTCACATCCTCAAAATTCCAATCAGTCAGGTATCCAGGCTTTGTAGTGACACTACTCACTTCCATGTCTCCTGAAAGCATTGCCACAACACGTGACATTGATGGTCGTAATATTGGTGATGCTTGAGTGCATAAAAGCACTATTCCTACTATGCGTTTTACTTCTTCCTCATCGAATTCTATCAGTCTAGGATCCACCAGATCGCTTATGCAGTTGCTCTCATGAAGTTCCCATGCCTAAAAACAAAACATTAACCAAAAAGCTCAAATGACAACAATGTTTTGTTGTATCAAACAATTTAATAAACCAAGAAGATACAACTACTTAAAACTAGTTTTTTATATAGAAATTTTACCATATAATTAGTATAAGAAGAGAACATGCATACCCATTCCAGAAGATACACCTTCTCTTCTTCCATATTTGAATAAGAATTTGGTCTTCCACTGACTAACTCTAGAGCCATAACACCAAAGGAAAACACATCTGCTTTCTCTGTAAGGTGTCCACGCATGGCATACTCGGGTGCAAGATATCCACTTCATCACAAGAATTTAAGTGTATATATCAATATTTTATATAAATGGGATACAGAAAAAAAGATATGAAAGATGATGAAGACTCACATTGTCCCAGCCACACGAGTGCTCATATGGGTCATTTTATCATCATACAATTTGGCCAACCCAAAATCTGATATTTTTGGGATAAGCTCATCGTCAAGTAAAATGTTACTAGCCTTCACATCACGATGTATGATTCGGAGACGTGATTCTTCATGTAAATAAGTTAAACCTCTAGCAACACCCATGCAAATATCATAGCGTGTGGACCAATTAAGTGTTAAACGATTTCCTGCCCAAACAAAACCTTTGTTATTTGTGAAAATGAAAATGAGAACATAAAACTTGTGAATTTCTTATACCGAATAATGCTTGATCAAGACTCTTATTTGCTAGATACTCATAAACAAGAAGTTTTTCTCTCCCTTTAATGCAACACCCATATAGTTTGACTAGATTACGATGTTGCACAGCTGATATGGTAGCAATCTCAGTCACAAATTGACTCTTCCCTTGATTGGATCCTACTGATAGTCGTTTCACAGCAATAGCTCTTCCATCATTTAGTGTCCCCTACAAGAACAAATAGTTCCAACAAAATTATTACATTAAACAAGCTAAAATTCCAAATATCAATATATAAAATTTTCTTCACAACTGTATAAGTGTTTCAAAGCATAACAAGACTTGTTTCAACCTCTTGAAGTAATTAGGAAGCACAAAAAGTTTATGGTTTACAAAAGCATTCTCACCTCAAATGATCATGGTTCCACCATTGACTAGTTTCCACTAGTATGATTTAAACTGGTATCTATTATAACCTTTTGAGGAGAACACCATTATCTTTAAGTATGGGAGCTCATATTACCTTATGAACAGATCCAAAACCTCCCTCGCCAAGTTTGTTTTCGAGACTGAAGTCATTTGTAGCGTTCTTTAACTCAGAATAGCTAAAAGTGTATGGCTTTGTATCAATTCCTAGAAGCTCTGGAAAATCATATTATGAACAAGGTTAAGGTTGAATAAGAAAACAAAAACAGTAAATGCTCGATTTTCTTGTTATTCAAGTTTAAAAGCAGCTTTTCTAGAATGTTTTGATTTTCTTTTCTCAGCTAAAAGAAATATATCATGAGACAAAGTGTGGTACAAGAAGATATTATATATACAAGGACACACAACAACTGAATATGTACAATAACAAAGACGTAATGTATTTATGCATGAATTGCAAACATATATGAACAACATAGTTTACTCATGTAGTTGGGACAATGTTAATCTTCATCGGGTACAAATGCATGAACAACATAGTTTTCTCATGTTTCCAATGATATAATTTTATTTTTTGTAGATACTGCAGATAAGAAATGGGGGTAAATGTGAAACCAGCTTTTGTCACTCTATTGGTAATCCAAGCCCATGCTCACAACTGAGCCATAATGAAAATCTTTTCTACATCAGAGTTATATATACAATTTATAAAAGGAACTTCATTTCTCTGAAATCATAAGGACCATACTACTGTTATCTACATTAGTTCCCAAACCTTGTTAGCTTTCATATCCAGGTATCCACTTCATCTTGTTTTGGTATGCTTTGGTTAATTTCTAGCATTGAATGATTTAATAGTAGTTTTTCCCATTGGAACCACACCTTTCTCCATTCCCATTGCATCATATACCACTAGATCTTAAAATATATTGTTTGACATTCAATAGATTTAAACATATAGTCTAGAAGAACATTTATGATAAGCAAAAACTATTCTAGTAGTTAGAGAGAAATATTATACAAATACCTTCATCATCATTTTGGTGTTTTCTTCTATAAATGATATATAAAAACACAAAAACTGATAGAAAGCTTATAACTCCAGCAACAACAATTCCAACAATAAGACCAGTACTGCCCTTTTTACTGCTCGTAGGTCCAGTGTTGACATTATCTGGAAAATCTACAATAAAGACACACAATATCAAAATAAAAAATAAAAATCTTGAATATTTAGGTTAGAAGAGAATATATATGATGAGAAGTTAGTAATTTAAACCAGTTTTATTCTCTTTGCTGTTCGGAGGTTCGTTACTGACTGTAGGTGTGAAATCTGTACAACATACACATTCTATCAAGTTCAAAGAAACAATTCCCTTTTAATATTTAACAAACAAGAGATTATACATCACGAAAGGTTTCTAAATAAACATTTGAACTGCCACATTTTTTTCAGTCTTACCTGCGATAACAAGAATGGCTTGAATCAAGGGCCCATAAGTGCCTTGAACTGGTATGCAGCATGTCCCTTTTCCAGCCCAAAAGAGATGGATCTCAAGATAATTTTGGAGAACTTCAGACCTAAATTTCTTTATTATACCATTGTAGGAACCCCCAGCTTCCTTTAGTATGTCAAAATCCTTACGAACAAGTGTCCCCTGGAATATTCAAATGGAAAGAAAACAGAAGGTAGAATAAAAGACAGCAAACGAGAGTGTCAACATTTTTTGTGTGCTAAAAAATGACACCGCATCGATTCAAACTACTTAACAACAAAAACAACTTGGTTACATGAATTTGACTTGGACAACAAACAAGATATGCATATATATATATATATATATATATATATATATATATATATATATATATATATATATTCCCTTCTCTACTATATATACCCATCAAATATAGAATAATACGTCATAAACTCTTTAGCCTTGTTTCGTGACCAGATATTTAAGATAAAATAAAATAATTATCTTATATCATTGTAATCAATTTGTTTGCTGAATTGATACAATATGATTCTTTTATCCTCGAATAATGTATTTCTTATTTAGAAGGAATTGAGTTAGAAAGTAATTGAATAAGATAGTCAACATTCTTTCTACTCTCATGTTACTTTAGCCTTTATTTACAACTATCATCGTCACTATCACTGTTGTTATCAATGTTCTTGTTATCATCGCCATTATTTTTACTACTGTTAAGGATGATCAACACTTTCACAATATTTGTTGTTGTAGCTTCCTTATTATACATATTGTCTCTGATAAAATCATCTTTGTCACAACAACCACCATCACGACATAATTGTTATACCAACTACCACCACTTTCATCATTTTTGTCAAAACCTTTACCATCACTTCTATTATTGTCACATCATTATCATTTTCTCATCGCTATCACTATGTCATCATAATAACTACAAGTATCATGTCCTCACTTATGTTGTTGTCATCATTACCTTCAATCTCACTGTTATAGCAACCTTTACTACTTTCCCATGGTTGTCACCACTCTCACCATCATCACTATTATCTCTACTACTCTCGTTACAATCATGACCATCATTTTTCAATGCCAAAAGCTTGTCTACTAAGAGTGTATTTGCTTCGGGAGTGTGAAAACTTTTGTATTCTTGATTTTGTGAAGTAACCACCTGAGAAAGGAGGTGTTTTTGTTTATCCTCTTAAAGAGTTATTCCTTGAGAACATATTAACTTATTGTAACCAAAAGTGACAATTGGAAACACTTGAGTTCTTAATTAGAGTGAAATTTTGAAGGAATAATGGTTTGTGTACCTTTAAAAATCAAGAGTGATTACACTCGTTTAAATAGTTACTTAAAGGGAAATTGAATATAGCTGAAAAGTTTAGGGTGAATTAGTATAAACTTGTAGGGGTATTTTTTCTCACTCAACAATCTTTGTTAGAAGATCTAGTGTTTATATAAACAAAATTGTATCCACTATTCAACCACCCTCTTATGTACATTCCGTTAGTACATCAATAAATCAAAAAGAGAAGTTTAGTAAGATTATTGTGCTCTTATGAAGGATGGTATAAGAGCTTGATTGGATAGTTAATGTATTTATTACAACAAAGGTGAATATATCTAAATATTCTTCTTGTTGATAACATAAGAAGTGTTAAAGATATTATTTAAGTGTAGGTTTTAGAATTTTCTCATGACACAAAAATAAGAGGCTGTAGTTCAATTCAATCTACTGCTAACAATTATCTCAGTTATCTCAGATTTCAGCAATCTTGGCGCAACACATTAGTTTTACCTATTCTATTTGAAAGGTTATAAATTATACTGTTGCTATACTGAATAAAACAGATTCCTCCTATCATATATTTTCTTTCATAAAACCGACTATAATAAGTCTCTAAGTATATTGTTGCACCTTTATTGTGTTTTCCAAGTACCTGGATATAGACATCAAAGACTCGCCTCTCTAGGCTCTTCCATGTAGTATCACTCGAAATAGCTATTTCTGAAAATGAAAGGGTGATGTTGTAAAAGCCATTTTCCAACCCCAAACCATAATATCTTAATGATGAAGAAGATTGTCGTGCTGTTTGGAGGATCTCCGAGAGCACAACGCTTTTGTAGTTGGGTTGATTGCTCCCAGTATAAAGTCCAACATTACTAACAGCCCATCTTTTTGCTTCTGTAACAAAGTATGTAGCAGGACCAAGTGTAGCATTGTCCGCCTCATACACATTTCCTTCTGTCGATAAAATTTGGGGACCACCACACTTGATTGCAAAGTTAGAATCTGCATAAAATCATAGATCAAACCAATCAATATTTTCAAATTAGTTTTAAGTAACAAAATTGAATTTAGGTAAAGCCTTCTATTTCTTTTACATGTATTAAAAGAGGAAAGGAGAGTATCCGACAATGTCGTGGAATAGCTCAAACAAACTTACTTCAAATTGTCTATCACACGGACGATAAAAAATAATAAAAAAACCAACAAAAGAAACAACTAGGAAGTAAATGAAGGAAGGACAAGGAAGTATTAAATAATATGGTTCAATTGAAGTTCTAATGAACTTTCAATATACGTTTATATAATTCATTATCAAACAATATCTGTGTGAACTCTAGGTTAACTAATAGTTTTCTATTATATAATTGAGAAACAACTCTTAGTTGACAAAACTACTAATACAGGATCCTATTTATACAAAATAACTATCATAACTAACTTCCACGTCTAAATTAACAAAGAATGCATCAAAATGCTTTCACTACTGAGCTTGAAACGTTAGTTAGGCAGACTCTTCAGATTATACAAGATCAAGAGGAAGTTAAGGTATGATGCTGGAAGATGGTCCAATGTCATCAAATGCTCTTATACACGTTGTTGAAGACAAATTCATTGGTCAAGACAAACACATTTGAACCATCAAATGATCTCGAACCATCAGAGAATCTAGAGTAGTCAAACAGTCTAAGAAACTTAAAAAGATTTTTACTAAACTAATCCTCACAAATATCCACCTTGGTTCAACACATAACATCCGAGCGAGAAGAATTGTCTACCATTAAGCCCAATATAGACTTAATCACCAATCAATTGGATCAAATCTAGTTGGATATAACACATCGACTAGAGATAATATCAATTTATAGTATATAAGTGGGGGAAATCCTTCCTTATCTTACAAGTCAATTTTGTAAGATTGAATTAGGCTTAAAGTTCACTTCTTAATATGATATTAGAATCTATTCTAGCAAGGTTTGATGAACTTATTATGCCACCCTCTATCAGGCACCTATCGAACCACTCACAATATCTAAACCCATGCACAAGATGTACATGACTCGTCATGAGGGGTATGTGTTGGAGATCCCGCATCGACTAGGGATATGACTAATTTACACTATAACTGGGGACAATCCTCACCTTACAAGTTGATTTTCTAAGGATGAATCGACATAAACTCACTTCCTCATCGAAAGCAAAACGGGTCCAATATAACTAAAGCAAAATTTCCAATGACTCAAGGAATATGTGAGCTATTATAGCTAAAAAGTAAACAGAATTCCATACTAGATATCATAGATACATATAGAATTATGTGGAAAACCGTATTCGATGAAAGTCGTATGTACGGCTTGGAGGGAGAAATTATACGGGAATACTTGAAGAAAAAATGGGATTGACATATGAAGCTATATATTGTGACAACAAATATGCAATTAGCACAACTCATAATCTAATACAAAATGATAGAACTAAACATATTGAAATGTAGAAACATTTCACTAAAAAGATGCTTGACAACAACATGATTTTCACACCATATGTTTCTTCACAAGGAAAACTTGTAGGTATAATTACCAAGGACCTAAACAACAATAATTTTGAAAGAACTATATCTAAGTTGGGAATATTTATTCACCAACTTGGGGAGTGTTCAGTTATTTTTGGAAACTTCCAATGTTTATTTTATTGGTTTTAATTCTGTCATATAAGTTTTATTTCCAATATTTATTGGGGCTTCAGTTATGTATATTTTTTATATTTATTTCATATTATAAATCCTATAATTTGAGTTATTGTTTTATTAAAAGTAAGGGCGGTAGGATTCCAAGATTATATTGCTCATTTATATATATATATATATATATATATATATATATATATATATATTCAATGTATGTAATGAGAAATAATAAGCGAGAAACATTCTCCTTTATTCTCTTTTATTTTTGAGATGGTATCAAAGATTTACACAATTCCGGCCTGCATTGCTGCATTTTTTTTTTGTCCTGATTCATGGGTGTATAAAAGAGTAAGGTTTTTCCATAATAATAAGGAAAAACCAACAAGTATGTGTTTGTTGACATATTCTAGTGAGTTACCATTTTTTTGTGAATTTAATGCTCAAATACACCTTTTACCAATCATTGGATTTTAGACTCTAGAGTCGGTGATCACATGACACCATTCCTTGAATTCTTTTTCACATTTTCCCATGTCCTAATAACAACAAATATCTCCGCAGGAGATGAAAACGTGATAATTACAGTTGGTCAAGGAGTATCCAAGTAAACCCAATCATATTCCTAAAAAATGTCCTTCATGATCCTAGATTGTCCACAAATATAAAATTCATTCAAAAACTTACCAAAAATCTCTCTTTTAATTGAATTTTTTATATATTGCAAGGCAAGGAATCAAATAGGAGGATTGAACATGCTAGAGAGTGGAATGATTTTCCTACATGAAAGACTTGAACTAGTTTATTAAGAGTCACTCTTTAATGACCGAATCCTTAATACACAACCATGAAATTTTCATTTATATCATTGTCCTCCCTGACATAACTCATTTTGTGTTAAAAAACTTTTGTTTCTTTCTTTGTTTGAGTATTTTGAATTTAAATATGCAAAATCTTCATTGTGAGATTTGTGAATTGGGAAAAACATGAACAAGTTCCATTTCCTCCTACTTTTAATAAAATAAGTTCTAATTTGTTTTATCTAGTTCATCCTGATGTGTGAGGTTCCTCTAATATTGCAAATATTTTAGGAGTTAAATGTTTTATTAATTTTTATTGGTGTACAAGAGTAACATGATTTTTTCTCCTTAAAAACAAATATGAGGTTAGTTATGTCATTATGCAATTTGTGTCACTGAAATCAAAATTTGGGGTGGTTATAAGAAATTTAAGTTGAATAATTCTAAGGATTATTTTAATAGTATATTAGACTCTTTTTGTTTCAAAATAAAAGGACAAATCATGAATCTTGTTGTGTTTATACACCCAACAAAAAGGAGTTGTTGAGAAAAAAATAAAAAAAAATAATGTTCAACATATTTTAGAACAAACGAAAGCAATCCTCTTTTAAAATAATGTTCCAAAAAGATTTTGGGGGAATACTTGGATGTTGGTCACTCTACCACCTAGTAAAAAACATGTTGGATCCAAGTGTGTTTATACAATAAATTATAAGACTAATGGAACTATTGAAAGGTATAAGGCTAGGTTTGTAGCAAAAGGATTCAATCGAACATAGGGAGTGGATTAATTGGAGACTTTTGCCCAGTTGGAAAATGAACTTGATCAGATTTATTTTATCCTTGGCACCAAACCGTGATTGGAATTTGCAGCAATTTGATGTAAAAATTAATTTCTACATGAGGATCTTGAAGAAACATACATAGAGGTACCACCTGCATGTATAAGGAAAATTGAGACAAAAACAGGATGCAAACTAAGGAAGACGTCTTAGGGGCTGAAATAGTCACCTAGAGCATGGTGTGGTTATTGGTAAAGAAATGTATCAAAGGCTTATCTATTTATCTCATACTAAACCTGGCATATATTTTGTTGTGAGTGTAGTAAGTTAGTTTATGCATCAACCAAAGAAAGCATATTTACAAGTTGTTCTTAGGATTGTCCAGTATTTGAAAGGAACACCAAGAAGAGAAATTTTGTTCAAAAGAAACGGGAATCTCAATCTTGAAACATATACTGATGTTGACTATGCAGGTTCAGTTGTTGATGGAAGATTAACTACTGGTTATTACACTTCCTTGGTAGAAACTTAGTAACTTGGAAAAGTAAAAAGAAAAGTGTTGTATAGCCAGGTCTAGTGCTGAAGTAGAACTGCGAGCAATAGCAAAAGGGATATGTGAGCTATTGTGGCTAGAAATTATACTGAAAGACTTAAAGATTAAATGTGATGGACCTATGAAACTAAATTGTGACAACAAATATGTAATTAGCATAGCTCATAACCCAGTACAACATGAAAAAACTAAACATATTGAAATGGTCATACATTTTATTAAAGAGAAGCTTAACAACGACATGATTTGAACACTATGTTTCTTCTCAAGGACAACTTGCATATATACTTACCAAGGGACGCTGAACAACAATAATTTTGAAAGAATTATATCCAAGTTGGGAATGGAAAACACTTATTCACCAGTTTAAAGGTGAGTGTTGAGTTATTTTAGGAAACTTTCGATATTTATTTTATTGGTTTTAATTTTATCATATTAGTTTTAATTTTGGTATTTATTGGGGCTTCAATTCTATCTATGTTATCTTAATTTCAGATTATAAATCTCATAATTTGAGGGATATTGTTTTATTAAGATTAAGAGCGATAGGATTACAAGATTATCTTTCCCATTATGTATATATATTCATTGTATGTAAGGAGAAATAATAAGTGAGAATCATTCTATTTTATTCTCTTTATTTCTTGAGAAATCCAAGTAATGAAAGAACTTTATGCATGATAAAACCTTTGTAATCCTATTAGAGGAACTATGATCTATTGAGACCTCTATTACCTTTACAAATCCTCGAGCAATCTCCTCTCATACAAAATATAGCTTGATGTCAATATGTTTTGTTCTTTCATCGTAGACTTGGTTCTTTGATAACTATATAACACTGATTTTGTCACAATAGACCGCTGAGCCATAAGGTTTCCTTCACTACTTTAGATGGAAATATACTTTGCTTTAATGTTGAAAAGGTTACTACCTTCTGTAGATTGACCTTCCAACTTATTACAATAACATATCCAATAAACACATAACATGTGAGAGATTTTTTGGTGTCTAAATACCCAAAATTTCTGGCATGTTGTCTAACTCCACAATATACTAAAAATCTTCCAAGAGCTTGATAGTGAGCTCACCTAAGATTTGACATGAACTTGTTAACAACACTCACAACAGAGGCTATGTCGATCGAATGCAAACCATCATGTCCATCAGAGAACCAATAATATTTGCATATGGAATACCATCTATATAATTTTGTTCCTCCACTGTCTCAAGAGATTGTTCATCAGTTAGCTTATACTGAGAACCAAGTAATGTAGACACATCTTTCAAGTTTTTCATTCCAAACATGTCAAGAATTTTTCAGAGGTAGATCTTTTGAGACACTCACAGATACTTCAAATAATGTTTTTTTATGATCTTAATTCCTAAAATCTTCCAAGTAACTAAAAAATCCTTCATATCAAATTCGTTATTCAACTTAGCCTTAATCTTTTCAACCTCAAGCTTCCTATTGCTAGGTATCAAAATGTCATCAGTACACATAAATAATACTATAAAGTGATCTTTTATAAGAAACTTGACGTAGATACAAGTATTCTTCTTGCTACGTTCAAAACCAACACTTGCAATAAACTCATATAATCACTTCTTCCTTTGCATTTTTGTCTCTTACCTCAAACCCTTTAGGCTACTTCATGTAGATGGTCTCTTCTAAGTCTCCATATAGAAGTTTAGTCTTAACGCCCATCTATTTCATCTTAAGGTTAAGCTTACCAGTAATGGCTTACAACATTCGTATTGATTTGTAGTTTATGAAAGGAGAGAAAACATCATTATAATGAACGCCTTCTCTTAGATTAAAACCTCTAGCGATCAATCTTACCTTGAATTTTCATTTATCAATTCTTGGATTACCATCTTTATGTTTGAAAATCTATTTACAACTAACCAACCTCGAACTTTCATGTCTACAAGCAAGAATCTAGGTATTGTTCAGATGAAACAAAATCATCTCATTTATGTCATCTAACCATTAAGTCTTTTTCTTACTTTCTAATGTAGAGGATACACTAAAAATTTCATCTTCTAACTCCTCACTAGGAGTTATTGAGGAGTACGCAATAAGCTCTACATATCCATACCTCTATGGAGCTCTAATTGTCCTCCTTGCTTTATATCTAGCAAGTTTGTAATCATAGAAATGTTTGTCTTCATCAGACACAATAGAGTGTTTGTCTTCATCAAACACACTAGAGCGACCATCCTCATCGCAAGCTTCTTGTTTATCAAACTCCATCTAAATGTTTTCCTTCTCACCATCACAATTACTCTCAAGCTCACATTTTGAAACTATATTGGCTTATGAATCATCTCAGTTTCATTGAAGATGACGTTCCAACTGATGATACGCTTCTTGAATCTTTGCTCAAGACACCATAAATGATATCCTTGCGCACCTTCTAGATAGCCTAGAAACATGCATTTTTCCTTGCCTTATGTGAGTAAATGGAACCAAATATTTGTATTTTTCCAAGGTTGGCCGATTGTCTTGACTAAATTTCCTCAGGGTCTTCATATCAAGCACTATTTAGGGACATCTATTGGTTAGGTAGACAGTACTAGTAGCTTCAGCCCAAAAGCCTTTGGAACTAACATTTAGCAATATGGATCTCACTCATTTCAGAATGGTCCTATCCAATGTCTCTACTAGGGAATTATGTCAAGGAGTCCCTGCAACTGTTGAGTGCCTTGCTATGTCACTCTCCTAGGTGTTAAATTTTTTGAACATGATTAAAGACAATCATCAATTCTAAACCTCTTCACTGTCTTATCGCCTTGGTCTCCACTAGATGCTTACCACTCTTAAAATTATCAAAGACTTTGTCCTTGACCTTCTGAGGATAGACTCATAACTTTCTTAAGTAATCTTTAACAATTGATAGGAAGTATCTAGCTCCACAATGTGATGGAGCTGAAGATGGTCCTTATAGATCAACATGAATGTAATCAAGGGTTCCTTTTGTCCTATGCTATTCTATATTAAAACAAATTTTGCAGGTTTTACATTGGACACAATGTTTATAGAATCGTAGTAGTTTAATTTTCCTGCTTCTTCAAATCAACTAAGCCTTTCTCACTTACATAATTTAACCTCCTATGTCATATCTCGATCTTAAACAATACCATCTTCTCAACAGTAGACACTGACCCATATTTAAGACACCTTCCAAGGCATACAAGTTATTCTTCCTCACACCCTTCATCACTATCATGGATCTTCTCAACACCTTCAACACTCCCCTCTCACCTTTAAATACATCCCTCATTTTCTAGTTCAACAAGGGATATAAATTTAAGTTTAAAACTAGGTACAAGCCTAACTTCTTCATGTAACACCTCCGTTCCAATATGTAGACAAAACTTGACGTTCCAACCCAATTATCTTATAGGACTTGTTATCGCTAAGGAGAACTGAACCTCATTCAAGTTTTGTAAATTCTTATAACCATAAACAGTTAGGTTTCATAAGTTATGAGCAACCTGAGTCCATTATCCATTCACAATCATTAGTACTGCTTCACACTGTGAGGACCTTTGATGATTCATAATCGTCTTCCACTAGAGTTGCTTCATCCGACATGGACAATCTATCTTAACCAAATTGTCTATCAGACCCAAACACTCTACTAATGCTTTTGGCTTTTTTAGTCTTTGTGGATAGAACTTTCTAGTTTGACCATCCTTCTTACAATGTTAACATCTAATAAACAATGCAACTCCCCCTTCATGAGTATTTGACTTTGACCTCCTTCTAACTCTTCCCTTATCCTAGTAGACAATCTTTTCCTTGCTATAAGGTCATCTCTACATTGGATGCTTTCAAGTCAAACTTGTCATTCAACTTTTTCGAGCTTAGTGCAACTCGAACCTCCTAAAGAGAGAGAGTATTTATTATGCACAATAGGATTTCCTTGAGATGATCATGCATCTTAGGCAAAAAAGAAAAAGAAAAAAAAAACAACGCCTATTCCTCATGATCAATTTGAACATCAATATTTTTCATATCAAGAATCTACTTGTTGACTTCATCCAGTTGTTCGCTAATTTCCTTTTCGCTACTCATCTTATACAAGTAAAATGTTTTCTTAAGATATAAACGATTAACTAAGGACTTCGTCATGCACAAGCTTCCAAGCTTCTCTTACGACACTTGCCTCAACATCTTGTCATCGAGGCTAAGAGAAAGCGCGTTATGAAACTTTCTCCAATAACGCTTTCTTTTCCTTCTTTTCCATGGCTACTTCAAGCTTGATTTCTCCTTCTAAAGCTTCAAGGAAGCTCTATTGAACTAGAAGAGCACATATCTTCAATTGCCACAATTTGAAATCATTCAAATTAGTGTATTTCTCAACCTCATATTTTGTGGAAGTCATGATGATTGAATTCCAGACTCCTCAAATCAATTTTTTATGGAATAAATCAAAGAAACTCACTGCAGGTAATCTACCACATAAACGATAAAATGATAACAACAAAACCCACAAAAAGAAACATCTAGAAGGTAAATAAGTGAAGGATAATGAATAATTACACACATAAAATAGCATGGTTTAATCGAAGTTTTGACAAACTTCAATCTACGTCCATAACATAATTCATTCTTAAACAAATATTAAAACTAAAATTTTCTCTTTTAGGAAACTCTCGTTCAACTAACAATTTTCTATTATAAAGTTGAACAATAATTCTCAGTTGATGAAACTATTAATACATGTTCCTATGAGAGAAAGAGTGTTAAACTTGAGGAAGATAGTCTTAAAATTTCAAGTGTAAGTTGGAAATTCCGTATTAAATAAGAATGAATAAAATATAAACTTATTATCTTAAATTTTTGACTTAGTAGTCATTATAGTAAACAAAATTCTCATATCCTCACATGGTTATATGATATGGTTATATGATATGTTACCATTATGAATACTACAACTATTTATAACTATTTATTATTATTAATAATAATAATATTATTATTATTAATTTGGACGTTGTTATTGTTTTATTAGTATGAAATTATTAGAAATTAAGTGGAGCAAAATAAAAATAATTCTTTAAATTACTAATTATTTAAAAATTGGCTTTTCATAAAGTTTAGTATTAAAGTTTTAATTTAAAATGTTTAATAAATAAATTTTGTAGAAGTTGAAGTTAAAATACCCTATTCAAACTAAGAATTTAAATTAATTGAACCAAATTACGCAATTAAAAAAATTTAAGAGTAACATTTCAAATTTGTTCCAGTGTCGCCAATATAGTTATATATCGCTCAGGAGTCGAGGCCAAAGGCAGTGTATATACTCCTTCCTCCCCCAACCCGTCAACCTCAAGTTCGAGAGATAGCACCGCTTGGGTCAATCACCGCATCTGAGGTATTGTCCACTTTAGAGGTCGGTGCTCCATCACGGTTTTGTCCTTAAAAGACAACTATATTGGCGGTACCAGAACAAAATTTAAAGGCAAAATTATTTTTTAGTAAAAGTGAGCTACCTAATTGAAATATAATATGTAGTTAAATCTAAACAAAATACTAATAAATAAATCAATATTTAGCAAGTGATACACAAAAACTACTAACAAAATGTTAAAATGACCCTTTTTGAGTTGTTAATGTTACCTCACACAACATGTTACGAAGTGAACTTTAAACCTAACTCAACCCCATAAAACCGGCTCATGAGGTTAAGGATTGCACCCAATTATATACAATGAAAGGCTCTAATTTCTAGTCGATGTGGGATCTCCAACACACCCCTCACGCCGAGAGTGATAGATAGAAGCTCATGCGTGGGATAACATAATATGGGTGGTGGCCTGATAAACCCAACAAATACTCGCTAGGATAGGCTCGAAATGACTTTGATACCATGTTAAGAAGTGGACTTTAAGCCTAACTGAATCCCATAAAACCGGCTCAATGAGGTGAGGTTTGTGAAATATAAGGTTGAACATGCTGTTGAATCCAGCTCTGAGCATTAGAAGGGTCCTTCAAACTCGGCAGATCCTCGTTCCGAACTCCTATGATGAATTCCACGTCTGAATTGGAGAATGCAGATAGAACATTTGGATCAGAATCATAGAGTTTGATTTTGGTGACATTCAGAGATTTTATAAGAGTAGCCACACGAGAATGAGATGGAAGGTTGTCGGCTATTTGCCCATAGTTGATTCCAAAATTTAGGCTCCGGGTTGAATATATTGTATCAGATCTTGCCTGAATACCCCTGATGAAGGAGGAAACGAGGAGACTAAAATTTTGTAAGAATGAGCAGAAGTAATAGTAACCTGTTGTGCTAGTCCTAGATTAACCAGAGCATTGTACATACTTTGCATTGCAGGGAGGAGATTTACTATAAGCTGAGAGAGATTGTAGTCGAACACCTCGTTCCCTACAACTATGCAAGTGATCTTGGTTTGAGTTAGGCTTAAAGTCCACTTCTGTAATATGGTATCAAAGCAATTTCGAGTCTATCCTAGCGAGTATTTGTTGGGTTTATCAGGCCACCACCCATAATATGTTATCCCACGCACGAGCTGCTGTCACTCTCAGCGTGAGAGGAGTGTGTTGGAGATCCCACATCGACTAGAGATGAGGACAATTCATTGTATATAAGTGGATGCAAACCTCAACCTTAGGGTTGAGTTATGCTTAAAGTCCATTCTTAATACAACAATTAAAAAAACAACCACGTTCTTAAATTTTGTGGTAATTTTTTCAATTATTAATTTTATACATAGTTTTTTTGTTGCATATAAATGAAGAGGATGATAAGTTGAAGCAAGAAGCAAAAGATAATGGTATTAGATTATTTTGGCTTCTCTCCATGCCAAACCTAAATGAAGCTTATGTTTATGTATTATGTGTCTTAAAGGTCATGCAAAGCAAGTATAAGGAATCAAAAAAATTTAAAATTAAAAAGAAAATTTAAAGAAAAAGAGATTTTTTTATAAAAAAAAATAATCTTGGTAGTTTAAAATTTTAAACTATATCTTTCTAACATATATTTATATTTTATATAATTTATTTTTAGTAATGTAGTGAATTATAAAAAATTGATAATTAATTACATAAGAGTTTTGTGTTATATATATAAAAGATATGCTTTACTAGATTACACATCTGAACTAGATACAGTGTATTTAAATATTCTTGAAAGATTCTATAGTATAATTTTGATTTCAATGAAAATAGCTCAAAGTAAACTTTTGTATAATGAGTAAGTTCTAACAAATTACAATTTAAATCGATTATATATATATATATATATATATATATATATGAGATATATTTTCTTATCACTTTAGAGAGAAAATAGTTTAAAGTGATACTTACATCTTCCAACTCCACTATTGCAAGGAAAATTTTTCTGGAGACAGCCGAGCCCACTAGGCAAACCACTGCAAAAAAATAAAAACAGTTATTTTTTTAGATGGGAGAAATTCACATATGAGTATTTTCTATAGATAACACTATTTTTCACTTTTATTTTCTCAACCACCAGTATCATTTTATTTTTATTTTCTTATCTATCACTGTTTCAAAAGTTAAAAAAAAATTAATAAATTAAAAAAAATTGATAATTTTAATTTTGGATGCATTAAAAAAATTATTAATTGTAAAACAAATATTTTAATATTTAAAATAGTTAAAAATATAATTACTGAAAAAAGAAATTAGTATTTACAAAATAAAAATAAAATACAATAAATTAAAAATGTTTAGTTTAAACTTTATTTTCTTTGTAAGAATGAAGAAAATAAAAAATTAAACCGCACAACAAAATAAAAGTTATGTTGAATCTATAAACATAAATTAGTATTTATTTTTATTAGTGATGTAATCATGCTTTTTTTTAGAATTTTGCATTTAGGATGAACACTTCAATATTATCTGTGTCCATTACTAATTAATACTAATTGATTTTGGTTTTTTATAATTATGTCATGTATTTTTTACTTGAAATTAACATGATCACATCATCAATAATAATAAAAATAAATACTAATTTATGTTTATAGATTCAACTTTTATGGTGTTTTAATTTTTTATTTTCTTCATTCTTAAAAAAATAAATTTTAAACTAAATATTTTTAATTTATTACTTTTTATTTTTACATTGTAAAAACTCATTTCTTTCTTCAATAATTATATTTCTAACAATTTTAACCATTAAAAATATTTTTCTTACAACCAATACATTTATATTTTTAATGCATTCAAAATTAAAATTATCAATTTTTTTTATTTATTATTTTTTATTTATTTTTGAAACCATGCTATATAGAAAAAAAATGTTAAATAAAGAAATAAAAATAAAAGAATACTAGGAAAATAAAAATATCTGCTTTTCGCACTCTAATACTTCTAAACTTGCATTTCCATTATCGGGTGACTCAAATTGAAAAAAAAAATACATTTTAATATATTTCAGTAAGTAGTTTTAGATTTGAAAAATATTTTTTAAAATATACTATCTCTAATATATTAATATATATATATATATATTAATATATTTTAAATTATATAATCCGATAATATGTTTTAAAATGTATATATTAAAATGTTTAGAAAGTGATATTCAGAATATATTAATACGTTATGGAATATATATTTCAGAATATACATTATAAAAACACATTTGAGAATATACAATCTGGATTGTATTAATATATTCTCAAACACATATTTTAAAATATATTTTAATAAGAATAAATTTGAAAATTCAAATTTCATGAAGAAGCAGATCATACAGTCCCTCTTTCAAGTTATATCCGATAAAAGATGGGTGCACAATTTTTTTTTTTCAAGAAATATAAATACTAACGAAATAATTAATTTATAATGATTTAATTGTTAAGGCTTTTACGATCCCAAACAAGTATGAGCAGTATAATTTCAAGATTCTTATGAGAAAATATTAAGTTTAGGAAAATCAACCGCCAAGTGTTAGCTTAAAGGGTAGCTTATTGGTAATATTGCATTGACTTATTTAATAATCATTTTCGATCATTGTTACCAAATGAATTTTGAATTTACAACAAAATGATAAATCTCCTAAAAAATTTTAAAAAGTGAAAACATTGTGAATTATTCCATTTATCTCTTGATTAAGAGTAGTCATTAGCATAATTAGTAGTTTTGACTAGAAGAACATTAAGACTTTTTAGAAGGAAATATAATATAGTTTGAGTTGAGTGAACTAACACTACAAGAAAATCATGAAATAGAAACCAATTTTTAGATACCAAAATAATTAGTTACAATAGGAACTAAAATAGAGACCATTTTAGAAACTAAAAAAAAAAAAATCGGTTTCTAAATTAGTTTCTATTATTGTTAAATAGTTTCTAAATTGGTATCTAATTAGCAACTAAGGTTTTAACTACCAATTTTTTAATTTCTAAATTTGGTAGCAAAAACCTTGCTTAGATACCAATTTAGAAACTACTTAACAATAATAGAAAATAATAGAAACTAATTTAGAAACTAATTTTTTTTAGTTTCTAAAATGGTCTCTAATTTAGTTACTATTGCAACTAATTATTTTGGTTTCTACAAATTGATTTCTATTTCATGATTTTCTTGTAGTGTAAATACAAGAAATAAGTATATTACGATTATTGAATATCTCAAATCACTATAAATAAAGTGAATTTATAATATATAAATGACAAAAATTCTTATTTTATAAATTAGTTTTACAAGATTAAATTAATCTTAACTCATTTATTATAGTATCGTATTATTGTGTCATATAGTATATATTGTTACATTTTATAAGTTGATACTAAAAAAAATTGTTTAATAACAATTAATTTTAAAAATAAAAAATAACTAGTTACTAAGTTAGATACTATTTTATAAACTAAAAAAATTATATTAATATTTAAAGTAATTTTTATTATTAATAAAAATTTATAAAATAATTTTAAAATTAATATGCAATATTAGTTGCTATAATTTTAACTACTAACTACTTAAAAACTAATTCTAAAATTAATTTATGTTTCAGTGAGATAAAAAATTATAAAATTCAACAACAAACTCTATACCAAATCTGTTTTTTGATTACAAGCTACCAAGACTATGGAGAGACAGGAGAGACGAAGGGCGGAGAGTTGGAGGAGGCCTGAGGGAGGGAGGAGGCCTGAGGGTCATAAGCCACAACTTTCTTCAAGTAGATTTACCACCTTCTTTTTCTCAAACTTCCCGGACAATTATGGAGAGTATGATCTGATTAAGATTTTCCAAAGGTGGGCTAGGGTGAAAGAGGTGTTAATTTCTCGAAGACTCAATAGATGGGAAAGAAGATTTGAGTTTGTTAGATTCTTCAATTTGGATAATGTGGGAAGATTGGAGACGAAGTTGGACCAGATACACATTGGCAATACGAAGATGTACGTTAACCTTCCAAGATATAGAACAACTGAGTCAAACAAAAGAATGGATGGCAGAGAGTGGCAAGAAAACAACAATACGTGTATGGTGATAATAGTAAGGTGTTTAGAAAACAACACGTTCAAGGTTATGAACCCTCGAATAACAGAAGTAAGGTGGTATGGAAGGAAAAGAAAGGGAAGGAGGTTTGTTGGGGCAAACAAAGGGAAAAAGGTTTGGAGAGGGAACAAAATGGAACAATCCTATACAGATGTTGTGAGAAGAAAGCCCCAAGAGCAATGGAAAGGTCGTATTATTGAACTCAACACAAAGTTCTACCTTGGATGTTAAATAGTGTGGTCGGTCAGGTGCCAACAGATTTTAATTTCGACCATTTGTGTGAGGAGTTCATTAAGGGAGGGATGAATATGATCAGAGTGCGTTATATGGGAGATAACATGGTGCTTCTTACACCAAAGGGAGGAGAAAGGATGGAAAATTTGATTAAGCTCAAGAAAGATTGGTTTGAGAGTATTTTTTAGGTTATAGAACCTTGGTCGAAATCCTTTGATGCAGGCCATAAATTGGTATGGGTTAGATGCTATGGTCTACCCATTTATCTGTAGAACAAAGATTGCTTATCTAAAGTGGCTGGTGAGGTGGGGTCTTTGGTTACTATTGACGCAGCAATGAAGTCATGGGACAACTTAGAGTACGCCAGAATCAAAGTTTGTCTTTTTAAGTCGTGTAGTGCAGGGTTTTCAAAGGGTATTAGGATCAATGGCAAGGTGTACAATATTAGTTTTGATGAGGAAATACCCAGTCAGGACAGTAGCCTATGTAAGTGCACCTCTTATCACTTTGCACCTTCTGTGATACAAACTGACAGATGACTAAGGACACAACAAGAAATTTCCAAAAGGGTCAGTCATCTCAGTATACAAAGTCAGGTCCCACCAACCCTGAGAAAGCATCAACAAAAGAAGAAGCTGTAAATCAGAGCACCTAAAGTTCTTCCTGCTAGTCTTTTTAAATGATTACAAATATGTTGTAAATAATTGGGCTCACTTTGGGGGTCCAAATAGCAAATATAGACTAGAATAAGGTACCTTTAGTATATTAGGGGGTGTGGATAGCATTTTAGCTTATTCCTAGCCCATTTGAAGGCATTTTGACCTAGTTTCTAGAAGGACAAGCCTAGGATGCGGGATTGACTTAGTCAAACTTTAAGACTGTCCATTTTTCCCCTTTTCCCATCCTACCCCTTTAGCTTGTTCTCCACAGCTCCTTCACCTATAAATAGAAGGTCTACCTAGTGTATTTTATAAGTTTAATGAAATAGAGAAAAGTTACTCTGCATTTTGTGAGAGATGCATATTTTCTGTTTTTGTCCAAATATGCAGAATGAAGTCCAGAAATGTGAGAGGACTTTGGTGCCTCTTATCCTGTTTTTACTGGTAGATCAAGCTTTTGACAACATACATGTATCTCCCCAAGAGGAAGGATGTCTTGATTAAATGAAGCAGTAGAAGGAGTGTTTAAATAGAGGAGGAGGCAAAGGAGTGTTGTCTTTGTAAAGGTTTTGGGGTCACTGGCAATGTAAGAGCAGTTAAGAGGGCTTTGGAATGTGTGGAAAATCCTATGGTCTAAGTCTTACCTCTAGGTGTTAACAAGAGGTTCGGGTATGGAGATGTCACAGTGGTGCACATATAGAGTAATCTAAATGATTTTTATTGCTAATTGGGCTTTGGAATGATTTTTTTGTGACCAGTAGGTTTATTTCAGCTGCAAGCAATCACCTGTTCATGGTTCATGGTAATTGTTTCTGGTTTTTTTTTATATGGATTGGAATATCTTGAACTATTTTATTGAAATGTTATCTGTACTTACTTTAATCAATTGCTCAAATTCTTAACATTAGATAAAGAAAAAATTATCTAAATATGTTTTAATCATAAGGTCTAAGAGTTTTATAAAAAAAATGTCTTACTCATGGCTTAACTTATAGTGTTAAGAGACGTATTCCTTTTCTATTCATCTCGATCATATAGGTTCAATGATTTATTTATGAATAAATTAAAAATGAAATCTCTACTTCTTCGAAAATAGGTTTTCTCCACTTCTATATTAAGATTTTATATTCCTAACTTATTCACAATATTAAAACCTAGACAATCCTAATTTATTAAAAACAATGAAACTATTTTTTTTTAAATTTATTAACCGTTTTCATTAGTAACTCAAATTTATTGTAAAAACTAAAGATAACCAATGTTTTAAAAGAAAATTGTTAAACCAATCATGATTGAAGTTCTGTATAATACTCACCTTATATTTGAACCTTCTATTCTGAAGTTGTTGGCAACTAAATTCCTGCATGACACCCCAAAAATGTTATGATGATGATAAGTTTCAACACATATATATATACTAATAGCTTGACACACATACAAATTAATATGTAAAAGAGGAGAAGAAAATAAACACAATACTTACAACTGTAAATTTGGTTCATTTACCCAAGAGGGAAGGTCGTTTGATAGATTATTGTATGACAAATCTCTGCAAAAAAGAAAATAAATCCAAATGAAGGATACATGTTAGTTTAAAACCGAACAAACCCTTAATTTTGATTTGTGAAATATATATATATATATATATATATATATATATATATATTAAATAGAATAGACATTAAATAAAAATAAATTTTAGTGATAAAAAATAATTAGTTATTATATTGACTAAATTAGATACTATTTTAGTGATTAAAAATTATTGATATCTAAATTTGTTTCTATTATTGCTAAGTAGTTTCTAAATTGATATCTAATTAGCTACCAAGATTTTAACTACCAATTATTTATATTCTAAAGTTGGTAGTTAAAACCTTAGTAGCTAATAAATACCAATTTAAAAACTACTTGTCAATAATAGAAGTTAATCTAGATACCAATAATATTTTTAATCTATAAAATAGTATCTAATTTTGTTAATATAGGAACTAATTATTTTTTTTTTCTAATTAATGGTTTTCTTGTAGTCAGAATATCACTCTTAGACTCTGTATTCATTGCACTCATATATAGATGAATATAAGTTTCATCATTCTTGTATACAAATCTTACATCTGATTGATTGTTTAAGGAAGAACACATATATGATAAGTCCCAACACTTATCCGAAGAAGAATCTAATCTAAAAGTTATTTTGTCTCGGTAAGTACAATATTTTGTATCTTTTTCTATTAAAACATTGAATCTAAGCGTAGAGTAAAAAACAAGCATTCATGTTGTAAAGCTTATAATTAGAAATACATGTAAATAATAGTCATGTTGTAAGTAGGGAATGACCTTACCAATACTTCTTTTCATATAATGATAACTCTTGATTTTGTTCAAATTTTATAGAGTAATTGTAATTCCTTAGGGTTTCTTTTATTTTTTTTTTTCTATTCTTAGTTTAGATTTGTATTTTTCTAATAAAATTAGATTTTTTAATAAAATATCATAAAAATTGCATATTTTTTAGCTTATATATTGGTTGAACCATCTCACGAGTGTTTTGATCAATTGTAGGAACATTTTCTAAATTGGACTTTGACCTTAAAAGCTTGAATGAAGATATGCCATGAAGATTGGAAAAGTTGAGTTAAAAAGCAAATTTTTTTAAGAAAATCGACATTAGACAGTCAATAAGTCTTTGTTAACTGGATGGTCAACACTGCCTTGAATGAAGAAGATGAAGTAGTTATTTTAGTTTTAGAACTGATTGTGTGTGCCCAATTTTTTTTTACCACCAAGGCCCATTCATTTGTAAAGCTTGAAACTTCTATAAAGAATTATTAGAGCGAAGCTTAGTAGAGAGACACAACATAGTTAACTAATGAAGTAGTTTAGTTTAGTTTTCTATTTTTTGTTTTTGACGTTTCCAATTTTATAAAATTTTCTCTATTTTCTTATGAATTTATTTCTTATGAATTTTTCTCCATTGATTCTCTTCTCTTTATTTTCTATGTTTTGTAATTGTTGTTCAAAGTTGAATTTGGTTTTGGAAATGGGTAACAACGAAATGAAAACCATGTTAGAAGATGCTTGGTGTTGGTATTTTCTTCTTCAAAATTATTTCAAAACTCTATTTTCAATTGAAAGTAATTTATCTAAGAAACATACAAATAGATTAGTTGTGTGTTTTCTTTAGCAATAAGGATTCCAAGTTGTAAATTGACGTGGAATATTATTAACCATAGTTATTTGCAGTCATTTACTTTTCTCGCAATATAAGGTTCTATCATTTACTTTTTTTGCAATTTACACTTTATGCTCTAGCTTTCTTTTTCTTTCTTTTTATCTCTTCACAAAGCTATTAGTCGGTCTAGTAAGTGATTTCTTACTAGATGGTTTAACAGTTATATGAAAAATCATTCTACATAATTCATTTTACTTTCTGCACAACAATCATTAAAAGGTCTAAGAAGCGATTCCAGAGTAAATGATCTAATATTTGTAATTCATTATTTTTGTTTCATTTCTTTTGATTTTCATTTACATTACATTTTATTTTCATCTTTTTACTATTTTGTCGTTTATATTTCCATCTTTACATTTTGAGTGTTATTAGATGGTCCATTAGACGATCGTCTATAGACAGTTTAGCACTCACTCTGCCTTATTTTTTAGTTTGCTTTGTAGTTCCATTATTTAACTCCAATTTTCCATCTTTTAATTTGTAAGAGAAAGATACATTGAATTCTTCATTGTTGAAGAAGGTGCTTTAATGCTTCCAAATCTACTTTGAAGACTTGAGGAATTTGTTGTTGTGTTTGTGTGTTATTTAGTAGATTTTAAGTTGTTAGTTCACATCTAGTATTGATCCAAGTTCACTTGATTCTTAATCTCTTTTTGAAAGAAGTGTTTTCTAAAAGTTGTGTTAATTTTAGTCAGTTGTTTCGAGCTTTTAATCAGTTGAAAAAGTTGTTGTTCAAAGTCTGGTGATAACAACAAATTTTTCATCTAGTTGTTTTGTCATGACAACCGATTGAATTACACTTAGTGTTTTTCAAAGCTTTTGATAAAACTTTGGTTTCTTTTGTCTTTTTTGTGAGACAAAAATAATCGGTTATTTTGATATAAAAAATGACTGCTTTATGTGAAATCTTTAACCTTAAAAGAATTCAATCAGTTCCTTTTAAAAACAATCAACTATTTTTTACACAGAATTTTGTTATGAATTTCAAACTATTTTTAAATGTTTTTAACTGCTTTCAATTAATGATCTAACAGTTTAAACTGCTTTTTAAAGCCTATATAGAGGTTGTTTTGTGATCTTTTCAAAAGCTAAGAAAGAGAGTTTTATAAAAAATGTTTTCAAGAAAAGATTAAGAGCTTTTGGATTATTGCTTGTGTGTGAAGTAAGAACTTGATTTTCTATTCAATTGTTCCACTGCTTTGTAAAGCCCAGGTGTACTCTTATTCCTTCTTTGAATACTGTAATTATGTGTTAGTCGGTTTCAAAAAAGGGTTTATGGAAACTGTGGTGTTGCCAAGAAGTGTTGTGTGTTCTTCAGGGGGTTCAAGATCAACATTCTTGGTGTATGTTTTGTAATCTAGTTTTGATTGCATAGTGAATTATCAGTGGTTAGAAGAGGACTGGATGTAGCTCTTGGTTTAGAGTGGACCAGTATAAATCTCTCTGTGTGAATCTTTCTTTTCCTACTCTTATACATTACTTTAATTTCTATTCTTTACATTCTGCTGCATTAAACAATCAGTTGTTTCGATAAAACAACTAGTTAATTTTTCATAAAGAACTGTTAATATAAAAATTCATCCAGTTGAACAGAAAATCAATTGATTAATTTTACAGATATTTTCACTCTACTTTTAATCTTTGCGAAAACCTTGTGAAAACAATTCACATCCCTCTTCTTTTCACCATACATTCTAACATTGACATGATATATTGTCCTTGGATTTGACCTAGGTTGAACCTATACCAGATTAGGGAGAAACATAGTTTTATTTTGAAATTAGACGCAACTAATTGTTCTATCATAAAACTTAATCAATTGGTTAAAAACTTGTTGTAATCTTATTTTAGACAAACCAATATAAAAATATTTGTGTTGTGATTTTGTTTACCTTGTTTTAATTCAATTATGTCACCTTAATGTCTTTTGAGAGTTTGCAAAAATTTGTTTTCTAAACTATCATCCGTTGTTCTCATTATTCGAATCAAACCTTGACTGCTTTATAAAATATAAATTTACATACAATTTTGGGTTTTTGAGAAAGTTTAATTATATTCTATAAAACAAAATTTAACCTCTCTTCTTCTATTTTTTGTTTCTATTTTTACACATGCCATATGACTTGACCTTGATACCAATATAGTGAAGAAAGAAACTTGTGAGTGATATAATAAGAATAAATCTAGTTGGTCTTTAGAGTTGACAATAACAATGGTCATTTCCTAAAGATTATTTTCTCTCTAGCAAATGGGTAGTCTATCTTTATATGTTTATTTTGTTCATGGAAGATTTAACTTATTGCACTATGGAGAAAAAACTTGATCACTATGGAGAAAAAACTTGATTGTACAAATAATCTTAATATCCTGAATGTCTCTAAGCTTTATCTATTAGATAAATTGTTTAAGCCATGTGAACTTATAGGAAGCTAGTTCCATTTATTTGACTTTATTCATGAGATGACATTTTGACCAAGATACTAATACCTAGAAGTGGATCTCTTATTTCGTGGCTTGCTCAATCAACATTGACATAACAAATTATTTTCTTATTTTCTTTTCCTTTATATAATCTCCGTACCTTATTGCATTTTTATGCATATAAAACTGTGTATAAAATATCTTAATGAGTATTATAAGGGGTTATGAATTGATTTATTGACATTGTAATCCATAAGATATTGGAGAAATTGCTATCTCCTTATTCTTCTTTTAAACCTTCTCAAGAGTATAAACATAATCTTTTAAAGCTCAAGAAAGAAGTAGTAGCATCAAATGTTTTCAATACTTGGTTATGTGCACATTACATCTAATTATCCCCCCAAAAGAACTATGATGATACAAAATAATGGTGGTGTGTACTCCAATCATTCTCCTTCTTCATCTTTTTCAAGTAATAGTGTGAATAAATTAACTTATAAGGAAGGAGATTATTAACTGTGAGGTGTATACTTGTGCATGAATGAAAGAATTTTGTTGATACAGGAAAAATATATTTCTTACAAGATGTTTCATCAATAACAAACTTTGCAAGAGTGATTATTGATAGAGAAATTGCAAAAATGTTACAATTAAAAGAATGACGAAGAAGCTTGAACTACCCATTTTTTCTCACTTAACCTTACAAGTTACAATGGCTAAGAGAAGAAACAAGAAGATTAAAATAAACAAATTTTTTATGTAAGTTTGTATTATTTGTTTTTTGTAAAAATATATTGCAAAAGTTTTTCCGCATTTGAACTTAAGAGAATATGAGTTATTCATTCAAATGATTGATATGAATTAAGAAATATAAAGACACCTTAAAATCCATTTTTAGATACCAATTTTAGAGATAAAAAATAATTGGTTTCTATATTAACTAAATTAGATACTATTTTAGAGACTAAAAAAATTATTGGTATCTAAACTAGTTTCTATTATTGAAAAGTAATTTCTAAATTAGTATCTAATTAGCTACCTAGATTTTAGTTACCAATTATATCAAATAGCAAATAAAGAGATATGCAATAAATCAATTAATAACTTAACAACCTACAAATCTGGTAACCATGAGATAAATCAGGTAATATCTTAACACCCTACAAATCTGGTAACCATGAGATATATAAGGTGATCTTGTTTTATTAAAGATACGCATCAGATACGGTCTATAAGCAAAATAACCCACTATGAACATTATAAATAAACATTGTCACACAAGATTAAGGTACACTTTTATCAATATATCAATCACTCTTATACAAAACACTTACTTGATCGTTGGAGAACCTTCTGCAGGTTAACTCTCAACCAAGTATTAGAGAGCAAATATGAGAAGGAGTAGGAGAAACGGCCGAGCACTAAGGAGCGAGTATGAGAAGGAGGAGCGACCGAGGGATTAGAGACAATTGTTCAAGCCAAGTACTATCTAGACCTTATCAGTCTATACAAGTACAATTGGCACCCACTATGGGGTTGAGATAGATTCGAAGAACAACAAATGGTTTCAACAAGGCAGATGACAAACGAGAGAATGACAGAAACCGAACAAGTAGCTATGTTCCAAACCTTACAAAGAGAGATGGTAGAAATGCGTCAGAAGAACAAGAAGAAGATATAAGCCCTTTGCCAGAAGAATGAGAAGGAAGTATGAGTCCTCTGAGAAAAAAATGACTAGATGAAGCAGCAACTAGCCAGGATCAAACCCAGAAACGGACAAGGGCCTTGAAGGCCAGATCTAGAGGTTAAAAGTCCACTATTCAAACCAGGGCCTCAAGGGTCAGATTCAGAAGCTGAAAGACAACCCTCCGCGGAGAGATCCGAGAATACACAAAATTAGGAGAGGACAACCATCGTTCGATCTCAGACTCATCAATCCTCCAAGAAACATTCAGAGCGTATTCTTCTTCTAGAGAACGAACCAAAAGAACACCCCTTTACTGATGAAATCATGGAAGCACAACTCTCTCCTAATTAGAAGGGGCTGAAAATCGATTGATACAGCAATAACACTGATCAGGGCGAACATATGGATGTATATAAGACTCAAATGAGCCTTTATACATCAACTACTTGGTGTTGTGTCGGGTATTCCCCACCTTACTAAAAGAAGTGACACTTAGTTGGTTCACAAGGCTTCCCCCTAACTCGGTGGATTGCTTCATAGCACTTTTGTCCAAGTTTGGTAGTTAGTTTGAAACCACTCGATCGCATCATCTCACATCCATTGCACTTGTTAACATACGACAAGAAAAAGGTGAATCACTCTAAACCTTCATGGAGAGATTCAATAAGTTATCTTTAAATATCCAAAATCTGAGTTCGGAAGTGGCCATGCATCATTTGGTCACAACCCTAGGGTCAAGACGTTCGCCAACAGTCTATGCAAAAAGCCAGCAGCTAACTTAGGCGAATTGAGACAACTAGTGACAAAGTTCATGCAACAGAAAAATTGCGTGATTATCGCTATCAAGTATGAGCAGAGAATGGTGGAGATGAAGGAAAAGAGAAAGATTGAGGTGGCCAACACACACCCAGAAGAGAGTTTGTGCACCATTAATTATTAACACTATCACTTCTTACCTCGAAGCACCCAACGGTCACATCTAGGCTCTTCTAGATGAATCTCCCTCAAGCCTGGGGGCAAGTGTATCGATCAGAGTTGAATGAGCCGCGTCACTTGGCTTCGGTGACTGACCGATCAAATGAACTGATTATATTAAATAACAAATAAAGAGATACATGATAAATCAAGTAAACTCTTAACACCCTACAAATCTAGTAACCATGAGATAAATCAGGTTATATCTTAACACCATACAAATCTGGTAACCATGAGATAAATCAGGTAATATTGTTTTATTAAAGATATGTATCAGATACAGTCCATAAGCAAAATAGTTCACTATGAACATTATAAATAAACATTGTCACATAAAGAGTAAGGTACGCTTTTATCAATATATCAATCACTCTTATACATAACACTTACTTGATCGTCGGAGAACCTTTTGTAGGTTAACTCCCAACCGAGTATCAGAAAGCGAATACGAGAAGGAGTAGGAGGAACAACCAAGCACCAAGAAGCGAGTACGAGAAGAAGGAGTGACCGAGGGATCAGAGACATTTATTCAATTTGGTAACAAATACTATCTAGACCCTATCAGTCTATACAAGTATAGATTCTAAATTTGGTATTTATAACCTTGATAGTTAATTATATACTAAATTAGAAACTATTTATCAATAATAGAAACTAATTTAGATACCAATAATTTTTTTAGTCTCTAAAATAGTATCTAATTTAGTCAATATAGCAACTAATTATTTTTTGTCTCTAAAATTGGTTTCTATTTATTGATTATCTTGTAGTGTTAGGGGAGGTTAAGATGGTATAACCCGAAAGTGGTTTTGTGTACTCTTTGTAACCATGAGTGATTTGTATACTCTTGCAATCATTAATTTGATTAGTGGAACCTCTTGAGAATTTTTCTTAAGAGAGAACTAACGTAGCCATGAGTTTAAGTGAACTGGTATAAAATATGTTTGTACTATTTCTATTGCTTTTGTGCTAGACAGTATAATCTATTTATCTACTAAAAGAGTCTAGGCTCTATTCAACTCCCTTCTAATCTCTGTGGTTAGTTCTTAGCAAGGCTAGAGGCATGATCTAACAAATTGTATGAAGAGCTATAAATAAGCCATAAACTATCTATTCTTGTTCAAGGGAGAAAGGTATGACTACTAGAAGCTCATGAAAAGTACAAAAATAATTTTTTATATATTTTTATTATATATTTAGATTATCGTTCATATTTAAACCTTTGTATACAAGTTCTTCAAAAACATTTTTGTGACAATACCTTTATTAAACATCTAAAGGATAGTCATTAGACTCTTTGATAGTTCATTTGTTTTCCAATAAACTGTGAAAAGTTTTCATAATTTTATTAAATATCTTGTAAAGTTAACTTGTTTTTTCATAGAGATTAGGCATACAAAACTTTCCTACTTGGGCAATATCTGCAAAAGTTTTTCTAATATAGACAATGTTGGTAAGTTAATAAGGTTGGTAGTGTTCAAGAAGTTGTTTGAGTAAAATTCAAAGCTTATGCACAATTTCTACATGTGATATATAGTTGGAGGGCTCATTTCTGTCCTAGTATTTTAAATAAGCAAAGTAATAAATAGGATTCAAATAGTTGAATCTTACTCACATATTTTGAAGAGATGAACTTTTTTGCCTCGGCAGAGTGCCACTTAGCATGTTATTTCCAAGAAACCTGTAATTGGATAAAAACAAAACATCCTTTAAACCTTGTTAGATGGGATATCAAAAATACAATGTATGACATGTCGGAATGCAATATGGCAACAACTTACACGTAAGAGAGTGAACTCGAGTTGAAAATTGATTCTGGAATGTGTCCTGAGATGTTATTAAAGCTTAAATCCCTACCAATAGCCATCAAAATATATATTAAAGATATGGATACAAAACCTTATAAAAAAAAGTTAATATTGATGGTGTCTTTTTTAATTCTTAGTTGTTTATCTTTGTAGAGGTGAATAACCTTTATTTTGTCTTTGTCTGTTATGATTCTAGTATTTATTGATTGATTAGACTATTTTTTTCTTTGGCTAGACCTAGAACGGGTGTGTACACCTTGTATATATTCAGACTATTCGTTATTATTTCAAAACAATAAAAAAGATATTCATTTTCATATCCTTTGTCTTTTTATTCTTTTTTTCATCTTTGTTCTTTTTTGTTCATATTTGTTCTATTTTATAATATGGTATCAGAGCCATTTAAAGTCTATCCTAACAAGTGTTTGTTGGGCCTATTGTGTCACCCGCTATCGGGCCGTTATCGGACCACCCATAATATATTGTCCCATGCACGAGTTGTCACTCTCGGTGGGAGGAGGGTGTGTTGGAGATCCCACATCGACTAGAGATGAGAATATTTCATTGTATATAAGTGGGTACAAACCTTATTCTATGAGCCGGTTTTATGGGATTGGGTTAGACTTAAAGTTCACTTCCTAATAATATAATTTTTTTTAATCTTTTTCAAATACGGCATAACTATAACTATAATACAAGATACTAGTTTCTATTTTGCAAATAAAATATTGATAATAATGTAGTACTTATTTTACAATATCCCTTATATAACTAGTTAGTAATTTAATTAGAGACAAATTATAGTGTAACACTTGAATGTCATTCTTATCTAGTTTAACACAAGCACATGTAATACTCACAATTGAGTCAAATTTTGAAACTCTCCAACGAAGGATGGAATTGAACCATTAATATTGTTATTCCTTAGTTCTCTGCAAAAATTATAGAATTTTTTTTTTAATTGCACTGTGGAAGATATATAACAAGTAAACGAACTCGGTTTGCATTGTAGGAAAACCTGTGTTCATTAGTAAAGTCAAGGGACTCACAATATAGCTAAAGATTTCATATTCCTTAGAAATTCTAGTGAGGAGCTCCCGTTGGACATGTCACTTATTCTCCTACATTCATATCACACATTATTTATTAACATTCATCAATTAACATTAATCATAGAAGAAACTAGTGATCATACTCACAACTCTGACAAAGAAGTCAACTTGAAAAATGATGAAGGTATTGAGCCTTTAAAAGAATTTCCCTGAAACCTCCTATTAAGACACATCAATAAATTTTAATAAGTAAAATATATTTAGGGTAGACACTTAAAGACCTTCAACATCAATAAATTATGAATATATATATATATATACTAAAAAATCATTAAATAAAAATTAATTTTAAAAATAAAAAATAATTAATTGTTATAGTGACTAAATTAGAAATAATTTTGAAGACTAAAAAGATTTTTGGTTTCTAAATTAGTTTCTATTATTGTTAAATAGTTTTTAAATTAATATCTAATTAGCTACCAAGGTTTTAACTACTAATTATTTAGATTCTAAATTTGGTAGCAAAAACTTTGGTAACTAATTAGATACTAACTTGGAAACCATTCAACAATAATAGAAACTAATTTAAAAACTAAAACAAATTTAATTTCTAAAATGATCTCTAATTTGATTACTATAATAACTAATTATTTTTTTTTCTTTAAAATTAGTTTTTAAGGAATGATTTTCTTGTAGTGATATGAGATGAATATAATATCTTCGATTCGAATCTTAAAGACAAGTATAATTATAAGATCTTTCTACTTATATATTATTATTTTATTTATTTTTATTTCATGTGAAACTTTTAACAGACAAATAATCTAAAAGAGAGAGTTGAGTTGTAATGTTATCTTACAAGACTTGAAGCTTAGACCAATTCCCTATGAAGTCTGGTATTTGGCCTCCGAATTCCAAGTCTGAAGCCCATCTGAAATGAATAGAAAAACCTTTGTTACGGTAGAAGTTCCTTTTTTAAATCAATTATCATAAGGTACATAAGAGAATAGGAATAATTTACACTCTCTCCAAATTTGTAAGCTTTGCAAATGTGGAAGGAATTGGACCACTGATTCCTGAACTATCAAAATACCTACAATGAAATCATTCTTTTTATTCTCTTGTAATCACAATAATGAGGTATTGTATATAACTTTTTAACAACTAATTCTGAATTAAAAGACCAAAGCATTGTTCAACAGTATCAGCTTATAGACAATAATAAAGAACCACTTTTTGCTTCAATAATTCTAACTCAAGAAAAATTTATGTCAGATATGTCAGATAAACAATATTTTGGCATACAAGAAAACAATGCTTATATATATATGTGTGAATTTATGGATTTAGAAGTATAGTAAAAGTGTTTATTATAGATACTCACAGTTCTTCTAACTTTGTCAGTTTCCCAAGTTCTGGTGGAAGAGATCCTGAAAACTTGTTTGAGGAAAAAACCCTACAAATATAACAAAAAAATCTCAACAGTGCCATCTACAGAAATTTCTCATGACACCATCTCATAACTTGGGTTTATACAGTTTGAAACTTATAAACTTATTACTTAACTCAATTCTAATTGAATACACTAATTTTTTTTTTTTTTTTTTTGGTACAGGTGAGAACCGAACAAGCAACACTCGGTCTTGGGGATCGAACTTAAAATACATTTAAATTAATTATAATAAATAATAAGGCAGTTAAAAAAACTTTCTGAGAATTAAGGTCACATCCGACTAAAATCGGGTAAGGTCCTAGGAAATCAGGAAACCTCCTTAAAAATAAGTTAACACTAATATTTGATAGATTCGACTCATCACAATAGATAATTCATGGTCAAACATTATAAATAAACCATTTGCAAAGGAGTAACGTATGCTTCTAATCAGTTTCTAATATACACTCTAAGTATTGAGTACTTCGTCGGAGTATCTTTTGTAGGTCAACACCGATCGAGTGAGGAACAAATCTTAAAGTATTGAGGAGTAATTAGGGAGCAATCGAACAACCAACATCAACAACAATTGTTACAACAAATCTCACATACTATCTAGGTCAATCTCAAATACTATCTAAGTCCATTTTATTTATATAAGTACAATTTTAACTTAATTCAACATAACTCAACTTAACTAACAAAATATAATTAAGTTACAAAGAATGCAACTTATTTAAATATTTATTTATTATATTGACTAATTTAGATAATATTTTATAATTTATTTTTTAACTAAAATAGTTGATATTATTCATAAAAAAAGTTATAAACTAGTTTCTAAATTGATATCCAACATTAGTCGTTTATGTTTCAGCTACTAATTATTTTAGATTATAAATTATTCTTTATGGAGACTAATTTATAATGTAAAGTAATTAAAACCTTGATAGTTAATGTTAGATACCAATTTAGAAACTAGCTTATAAATTTTATTAATAATAGAAATTACTTTAGATATAAATAATTTTTAGTTTATAAAATGACATCTAACTTACTTAATACAATATCTAATTATTTTTTTTCTCTAAAATTAATTTTTATTTAATAATTTTCTTGCAGAGTATGTTTACCATTTACAATATCTTTAAAATACTAATTTTAACATTTTAAAATATATCAAAAAAATTGATATATCAAGATCAATGTACTTTAAAGACAAAAAATACCAAATATTCCACCAACAATTGGATTAGTGACTACAATGATTTTTTAAAAAAACCATTAAATAAAAATCAATTTTAAAGATAAAAATAGTTAGTTGTTATATTGACTAAATTAGATAATACTAAAAAATTATTGATATCTAAATTAGTTTCTATTATTGATAAATAGTTTCTAAATTAGTATCTAAATTAGTTTATATTATTGATGAATAATTTCTAAGTTGGTATCTGATTAGCTACCAACTTTAGAATATAAATAACTAGTAGTTAAAATCAATTATTAAGAACTAATTTAAATATCAATCATTTTTAATCTCTCAAATAGTATTTAAATAACAATTAATTATTTTAATTTCTAAAATTGATTTGTATTTTCGTATTGATACTTGATAAGTAGTGGGAAAAAACAAGTTAAAGTAAATATGACCTACAATGCTTTTAACTGTGAAAGATTTCCCAATTCCTTTGGGAGCTCCCCTGCTAAATTATTCGTTGCAACGGACCTAACAAAGAATAAAACTAAATGTTAGAAGTCATGTGTCTAAAGATTAAATACAAATAAATTAATGAACTGAACTTCTTCAATGTGCCTTACAAGTATTGCATACGAGTTAGATTTCCAATGGCTGCAAGTAGAGAACCCGTCAAGTAATTTTGTGCAATAAATCTGCTTTCAAATGGATGGAACTTATTATATAAAATAAATAAAATGTCTAGCTTAAGAACAATGAACCGAAAGCTAAAAATGCATCAAAATAATTGTATATAATCATTGAATCACAAATAATAACACTAAGCTAGCTATACAATTGGTTCACGATGGATCAATAGATTTTACTTGTTCACATGGGTTTCTTTAAGTACTTTTATTTGTACAGAATATAATTATCTCATTAGCTCTAATAAAATAGTTTGAAAACACAAAAACCTCAATTTACAATCCTCATTGTTGAACGATTTCTTGAGTCTAAACTACGCTTTACATTTAACTTGGTTTTGGATTTGACAGTACAATTGATATCATCATAACACAAATTATTTCAACTAAACTTCAAATATATAGCCATTGATAAGTTAGACCAGACTTACGTAATCAATATTTGTAACAAAAGAAATAAGAGGTTGAACAATTTTATTTTTTATAAAATTATTTTTAAAACTTAAATAATGACATTAAAGTTCCTAAATGTAAATCAATGGACGATTAAAAGTTTGTTATATTGGGTTGTTCAAACTTAAACATATAAACCATATTAGCTATCACCCAACTAGAGGTTACAACCTATATTACTGGTGCAAAAATGCAAAACAAGTGCGACTATTTTACTTTTATAAGGACGGTTATATAGTTGTATTTGATGAGCACGCATTCGTAAATTAAAGCGATAAGAATGCGGCTTTGTAGCCGCATAATAGCCGTCCTTGTAAATAATGTTTATTCCCATATAAATTAACATGTTCAATTATATATACCCAACCAGACAAATACATAAATTCAGAGAATCAAATTGTTTATATTGATCAAAATGTATTACAACCACTCATAAAAGAAATTCAAAAAATTTAAAACACCACCAACCTTAAGTGTGAAGGAAACGTTGGTAGTAGAAGCAGCAACGAACAAGGAAGCAGCGACGAAGCAAACCAAAAGACACACAAGAACAAAATGTAAGAAAAACGAAAAAGATTTATACACCATTGGAGAAGAAGAAAGAAAACTTAGAGAAACTTACAAAGGCACCAATACAAAATGCATGAAGTTGCAGAAGAAGAGATGAACACAAAGCGCAAACGCGAGCAGGAACAGTGCAAACGCGAAACGAATAGGAGAAAGAAAATATGAAAGAGTGTGGCACGCTTCAAAAATTAGGGTAAAAAAGGATTTACAAGGGCGACTAAAGGTAAAACTGCATTCGTAAATCAAAACGCTTGATTTACAAAGGCGACTTTACCTATAGCCGCCCTTGTAAATCAAAGCCTTGTAAATGAAAGCGTTTTGATTTACAAGGGCGGCTTTACCTATAGCTGCCCTTGTAAATCAAAGCCTTGTAAATGAACTTAATTTCAAAAATGCCACTGCGTTTTTAACGAAAGCGTTTGAGCGCGAAGCTGCACTAAATAAACCATATTTGTTTCTACATTTTGCACTAGTGTATGAACCAGAAAGTGGTCAAGTTTCTATTACCAGAGATGTTATCCATAATGAAAATGGAAGTTGGAATTGGAATTCAGTCTTTAATAAAGCTCAACTAAAAATACTATTAGAATAACTATTAGTTGCATCCACTGCCAACAATGATTCTAATGTGATGAGAACATCATTAAGACTCAATAGTCAAGTTGAACCTATTGAGTTTGACAAGCAGTGACAAAGGAGGAGTGGGTAACAACTAATAAGGAGGAGGAGATCAACTCTATAAAGAAGAATCAAACCTGTGAATTAGTGAATTCTCTTTCAAATAAGAAACATAAAGCACTCAAACGGGTCTATAAAATGCAAGTTAACCCCCAAAGGAGAAGTGATGAAGCATAATACTTAACTTGTAGTACAGGATTTTTCTTAAAAAAAAAGTCGAATTGATTATGATGAAGTTGATTGAAACTCTCAGTTTGGTTGTAGTTATTGTAACTAATGCTAATTGATGAGTGCATCAACTTGATGTTAAGTTTGCATTCTTCAGTGGTCCATTGGAAGAAGAGGTTTATGTGCTTCAACCATGGGGTTTGTAGTTATGGGTGTATAAGACATATGAAAGATGGTTGATCCTATACACTATAAAAAAAGTGTTTGTTTAATAAGTAGATTCATGCAAGAACCAAGCTAGTATCACTTGTTTGATGCAAAGGATATTGAGTATGTGCAAGGGATAATTGATTTTGGAATGTTATTCCAATGTAGAACCAAAAATATTGGAATTCTGATTGAGATAGTTGTAGAGGCAAAAGTGATAGAAAAAGCTTTGTTAGGTATATCTTATTCTATGGAGCTCAAATCAATTGGTCCTTTACAAGGTAATATGTTGTAATGTTATCATGTTATGAGACATATTAAAACCTTTGAAATGTCATGTTAAGTACTTAGGTGATTTGTTGAAAGAATTACAGGTAATTTTTTTTAGCAAATTAAACTTGTTGGTAGATAATAAATCTACATTTTTCTAAAAAGACATTCATCATCTTGTAGAAGGAGCAGACATATAGAAATAAGGATTTACTTCTTATGGGAACAATTCAAGAATGAGATGTTGAAGATTGAACACTGCAAAACTAAAATTTAGTTTGCATACTGATAAGTGTTAATTTGTAGTAATTTTTATTTTTCGATAGGCATGTAATTTGTGTAGAATATGTGTAAAAACTAGTGAAAAATATGCAAAGAAATTTGAGGAATCCTTGACTCTGGAATCTCAAGAAGCCCAAAAATTATTTAAGGATGAAGAAAGACAATTCACTGAGCGGGTTGGCATGCGATGAACAAATGATTAAATCCCTTTAAATCCCATTCAAAAAAATCTATAAATAGGGACCTTAGGACAATGTTCAAAGCATCGAGAGGTCTAGCGAAATTGAGAGGCATTAAGAGCCACTGAGAAACAGTGAGAATACTTGAGAAATAAAGTAGAAAAAAAATCATGTGAGATCCAGAAAAAGGTTTAGATATAGAGATTTTGCTTGCTTAGACTCAGAAATTCTGAACTTCATAATCAATCAGGCTACAAGGAAAAAACCTCTTAAAAAGTGAAGACTAATCTCTAGAGAATGAAATCTTGAAGCCTAAGCTAGCCACAACACTTGGGGATCCATGTTTATTGTACTTTAGCCTCTCATACTTGAACTTTCACAGTAAGAATTTATTATGAGTTGTTAAATCTATTTTGTTGAGATTCAATGGAAATGTGATATTTTTGGAGTTATTGTTGTTTATAGATGCATCTTTCTATTTGAGATTCAAATTCCTTGGGTCTGGTAGTATGCTTGATGCTAAATGGTGAGGAACGACCATTGATTATCCATATAGCATGAATAAGGCCGAAAGACGAGTTCATGTATATGGACCCTGTTCAACCAGTCATAGGATTCAATGATCACAGAACGCGGAGATTATGCTGAATTGTTCCTTCTAAATGCATGAATAAGCCATAACAGTGACTTATTGTCCTAAATAACCTTGTGCAAGAGATCAACTTGGTTTGGCCATAAGGAACAGGGAGCTTGAATAAACATTGCATTTATAAATAATAATAACAAAGAAAATTCATAAACCTATTTCAATCTCAACATTTGTGCTATATTGTTATTTCCTTCCTTCAATTATTTGTCCTAACTTCACCTCTCAATCTAAATATTTAGTATTATTATTATTAGTTATTTATAAAAGATTATATGCAAATCATTTCCAAATTTCGTATCACTTTAACTTGAAAGATAATTCTACTTTGATAACGTTAATTCTCTATGGATTCGACAACCTCAACTGTACTACAGTTGACTCGATCCGTTTGTCGAGTAAAAGAATTGAGACTTAACTTAGTCCACCACCACATTCTTGTTTAATGGAATACATTATAAAATATATCAATATATTTATGTTTCAAAAAAATAAATAACTTGTAGACAAAGTTAGAAGGTAACTTACTAGAACTCTTCATTATTGTGATTAATATGTTTTTCATCATAAATCATTGATTTCATTGTCTTCCGTCCAATAATAAATTTGTTAATTCTAATATTAAATACTTCAAAAATTCTATATGAAATCATGAGTACATGAAAATTAAACTAAGATAATAATAATAATAACAATAATAATAATTAAAAGCATAAGAAAACATACAAATTGGTGAGATAAGTGAGACTCCATAACTCTTCTGGAATTTCACCAGCCACGTTCAGTGCATAGACTCTCCTGTGCCATTTTAAAAAAATCCCAAAAAACAAGTGAAAATTATATTGCTTGTAATTATAATAAGCTTCCAACTTCGATGTACATCATGTTAAAGAAGAAATGAACGGTATATTTAATAAAATGGTGTATTACAAATATTTTTTTTTGCTTATATAGCTATTAATAAACTTGTAAAACTTTGAATTATTTTTAATACTTCTCCTTAATTCAAAGTTGCAATTACACAATAATTCCAAAATAATGCCTTAAATCTAGTTTCAAAGTCTTAGTAAGCATGTTTTTAAACTAAATTTTAAATTTTAGCTCTACAATGATCAATTTTCAATATCTTGTTCACATATGCTCTTTTAGAAAGTAAAACTTTATTTATATATGTTTGCTTCTTTCATGAGATTTTGGATGCTTTGTTGGATCAATAGTGTTTTATCAGAAATTTTACTTACAATTTTGCACATGTAATTCTATCACCAAAATATATAATCATATTGTTTGATTTATACTTTCAAAGGTTGTAATATACTCAGCCTTAATTCTATCACCAAAATATATAATCATATTGTTTGATTTATACTTTCAAAGGTTGTAATATACTCAGCCTGCTTAATAGGTTCCTTTGTAGAGGATTAAATAATTGGAGGTCCTTTATTGAATATGATGTAATCAAAGGAGTTTTTATATCACTTTTGTCTCCACACCAAATCAAAATATCCAATCAGTTCTAGTTTTACATAAGCTTTACCCTTTGGAATAATTTTTTATAATAAAAAACTTAGGAGTAATATTATAAAATCAATTATCCCTTGCATATACCTCAATATCCTCTTCACAACTAACAATCGAGATTATGTTGGTTCTTACATGAATATACCAATAAGTTTAATACTTAAGTTCAAGTCAAGCCTTGTATTTTACAAGTATTAAGAATTCAAAAATATTTTTGTAGTAAGTAGGATTAACCATATTTTCATATTTGTTTCTTTCTCTAGCATGATTAGATCATTTTCATACTTGGATTGATTGTACAATTGTCCCATACAAAGACATTTTGAGTTGAATTCCCAATAAGTAAGAGAGGAGTTTAAGGTCACTAATATGAAACTCATCATCTTTTCTCCTTTGAAATCAATAATTGCTTTCTCACCAGTTCTAATAATCAAAAGGACATAAACATATAAACTTACAATAATTATTTTCTATTTTCACATCGTCTTTTCAACATTTCAAATAAACTTCATGTTCTAAGGTGCATTTCAAATCCTACATAAGGTAAAAAGTTATCTCCTATTCCAAATTCTTGGTGTTTGTTTAAGGTGATGCAATGCCTTCTTCAATTTGTACACCTTGTTTTCGACACCTTTAACTAAAAATTCCTACAATGAAACACATAAAATTCTTCTTCTAAAGGACCATCGAGAAAGGTAGATTTAAAATCCAGTTGATGCATTGACAAGTTAGCATTAGTTTCAATATTTACAAGCAATTTGACAGTTCCATTTACATCTAATGGTGCATAAACATTACCACAATTAATGTTGTCTTTTTGTATAAAATCTTATGCGACAAGTCTTACCTTGTGCTTCACTTCTTCTCCTTTTGGGTTAACTTTCACTTCATAGGCCTATTTTAATGCTATAAGTTTCTTATTTGAATGAGGATTCACCAATCCCAAATTTGATTCTTCTATATGGGGTTTTGATATCCTCCTTCATAGTTGTTAGCCACTCTTCCTTAGTCACTAGCTTATCAAACTCATTAGGTTCAACTTCTGCTATAAATGCAAAAATGAACCAACTCTCACTTATGTGTTAACTATTGAGTCTTGAAACAACTCATAATCCCTCAAAATGTAACGACCATTGATATCCATGATAATCTTCTTACATTAGAATTTTTGTTGATAATTTGTGCAATTAAGAATTCATTTTCTTCTAATAGTATCTTATAAGGGCATGAATGATGAAGTTACACACAACATCTATAAGAATCACAAGAAGTATGCCACGACAAGTTGTTCTTGCTCAACAAAATAATCTTTTGTTCTTTTTATTTTGAATTTTTTGGACTTGTAATTTTTAAGGTATAATAAGGTAGATTAAACTTAGTTGTGCTTCCTCAAGCCTAAGAAGACTTTACAAAGGGCGACCAATATCAAGAAAGGAGTACAAGAAAAGAAAAAAAGAAAAAAAGGCTTTATACAAGGTTCAAAATAGAAGCCCAATTTCAAAAACGCGAATAATATACGGATTATTACATATAGATCAAAATCCGTATATAAAATCAACATTACATACGGATATTTACATACAGATTCTATTCCGTATGTAAATAGAGATTACATACGGATTTTTTCCGTATGTAATTACATACGGATTATATCCGTATGTAATTTTGGCGCCATGAAGCGGGAATTAAAATCCGTATGTAAACAGGTGTTACATACAGATTTTTTCGTATATAATTACATACGGATTTTTCCGTATGTAACTTTGCCACCACCATAAAACAAAAATCTGCACAAATGGGATTCAAACACAAGTTCTTCCAGTCACTAGAGAAAACTTAACCACTACAACATTCAACTTCTTATGTATTATTATGATTTTTATTATACTTATTATTAATAATAATACTAATAATACTAATAATATTAATAATACTAATAATATTAATAATACTAATAATATTAATAATACTAATAATATTAATAATACTAATAATACTAATAATATTAATAATACTAATATTACTAATAATACTAATAATACTACTAATACTAATAATATTAACCAGTACAACAGTCAACTTCTTGTGTATTATTATGATTTTTATTATACTTATTATTAATAATAATACTAATAATATTAATAATACTAATAATACTAATAATATTAATAATATTACTAATACTAATAATATTAACCAGTACAACAGTCAACTTCTTGTGTATTATTATGATTTTTATTATACTTATTATTAATAATAATACTAATAATATTAATAATATTAATAATACTAATAATATTAATAATACTAATAATACTAATAATATTTTATTAATATTAATAATACTAATAATACTAATAATATTAATAATACTAATAATATTAACCACTACAACAGTCAACTTCTTGTGTATTATTATGATTTTTATTATACTTATTATTAATAATAATACTAATAATATTAATAATACTAATAATATTAATAATACTAACAATATTAATAATACTAATAATACTAATAATATTTTATAATACTAATAATATTAATAATACTAAAAATATTTTATAATCCTAATAATATTAATAACATTAATAATACTAATAATATTAATAATAAAAATAATATTAATAATACTGATAATATTTTATAATACTAATAATATTAATAATATTTTATAATAATAATAATATTAATAATACTAATAAAATTAATAATACTAATAATATTAATAATATGAATATAATATTAATTATATTAATAAAATGAATATAATATTAATAATATGAATATAATATTAATTATATTAATAAAATGAATATAATATTAATAATATGAATATAATATTAACAATATTATTAATAACATTAAAAATATTATTAATATTATTAATAATATGAATAATGTTAATAATATGAATATAATATTAAGAATATGAATATTGAATATAATATTAATAATATGAATATAATTTATATTATTATTATTATTATAAATTGTATAAATTATATTAATAATAATATGTATAAATTATATTAATAATAATAAGTTTAAATTATATTACTAATAATATGTATAAATTATATTAGTAATAATCAGTTTAAATTATATTAATAATAATATGTATAAATTAAATTAATAATAATAAGTATAAATTATATTAATAATAATGTGTATAAATTATATTAATAATAATATGTATAAGTTATATTAATAATAATAAGTATAAATTATATTAATAATAATATGTATAAATTATATTAATAATAATATGTATAAATTGTAATAATAATAATATGTATAAATTGTATTAATAATAATAAGTATAATAAAAATGGTAATATGACCAAAAAACTTGTCCGGTCTAGTGGTTGATGCTTCCTTTGTCTCAGGCTTCTAATAATAATAATAATTAAAATAGATAATAATAATTTTTCTTTTTGCATTACATACGAATTTTTGCCCGTATGTAATCCGTATATAAACCTGTTTTACATATGGATTTTGGGTCTTATATACGGATTTTGGTTGTATGTAATTCCAATTTTTCTTGTAGTGTTTAAAGTGGTCAACATTTGTTCAAGGGTCAAAATGGACAAGGAAAGCATGTTCAAGAGAGGCAAGAGAAGCATGTGCATGTGCAGGAATGAAAGGCTATTCATGAAATTTGTCCAACTTCCAAAGAATTCCTTTGATTTCTTTTTTGAATTTTGAAATTCAAATTTTCATCCTCTATGGCATTTTGAATTTTCAACCTAGGGTTATAGTGATTTAGAAACCTAGGATACTCTGCCGAATTGAGTTTAAGCTCCATTCACCACTCTTCTTCTAGAGTCAATTGAACCTTCAAAACCTTCATGGCATTGACCAATTCTTAAATATTTTCAAAGTAATCTACAAATGGATTTTTTCTTCTTCATTCTAAGAAGTTCATTTTACCATCTCAACAATCGTAGCTTAACCTTCTTTATCTTTTCTCCCTTACCTTATGTTTTCACCAAAATCTCACATGCTTCCGTTGAGGTAGATGCCCCACAAATATTTTTTAATAACTTTGAATTGACACATTGGTAGTTGAGAAATTGGTAATTGGTATATTAAGTTGTTGTTTCGCTACAATAAGATCATTGAATAAAAACTAATTTTAGAAACAAAAAATAATTAGTTATTATATTGACTAAATTAGAAATCATTTTAGAGTCTAAAAAAATTATTGGTTTCTAAATTAGTTTCTATTATTAATAAATAGTTTCTAAATTAGTATCTAATTAGTTATCAAAGTTTTTGCTACCAAATTTATAATCTAAATAATTGGTAGTTAAATCCTTGGTAGCTAATTAAATATCAATTTAAAAACTATTTAACAATAATAGAATTTAATTTAGAAATCAATAATTTTTTAGTCTCTAAAATGGTATCTAATTTAGTCAATACAACAACTAATTATTTTTTGTCTTTAAAATTGGTTTCTATTTAATGATTTTCTTGTAGTGTTTAAAGTTTAGTTTATATTCCTTAGTTATGTTCTTGGCAAGTTTTACAAAGCTAAATATCACCACCATTATGACATCTTAAGAGCAAACATCTAACCTACAAAAAGAAATCACTACCAGGTCACAACTCTACAAAAAGAATATGAGGAAGAAATGATTTTTGTTGGTTGTTCTCTCTCAATTCTCATATGTTTAAGTTGAACTGACACTACAAGAAAATCATGAAATAAAAACTCATTTTTAGAGACCAAAATAATTAGTTGCAATACTAACTAAATTAGAGACCATTTTAGAAATTAAAAAAAAATGGTTTCTAAATTAGTTTTTATTATTGTTAAATAGTTTCTAAATTGGTATCTAACACTACAAGAAAATCATGAAATAGAAACTAATTTATAGTGACAAAAAATAATTAGTTGTTATAGTGAATAAATTAGAGACCATTTTAAAGACTAAAAATTGTTTGGTTTCTAAATTAGTTTCTATTATTGTTAAATGGTTTCTAAATTTGTATCTAATTAGCAACCAAGGTTTTTGCTACCAAATTTAGAAACTAAATAACTGATTGTTAATTAGATACCAATTTTAGAAATTAAAAAAAAATGATTTCTAAATTAGTTTATATTATTGTTAAATAGTTTCTAAATTGGTATTTAATTAGCAACCAAGGTTTTAACTACAAATTATTTAGTTTCTAAATTTGGTAGCAAAAATCTTGATTGGTAATTAGATACCAATTTAAAAACTATTTAACAATAATAAAAACTAATTTAGAAAGAATGACTCAAAATGAAAGAATGAATGCATCGTATATTTGGCAAAATTGTGTATATTACAGAAAACGATATGATTAGCCTTTCTTATATATGTAGTATCAAAATTTTAAGTTTTGAATTATTCTTATCACAACCACAGATAAATTTGATCTGAAAAACTGAAAAAGTAAAGTTGAGAGAGGGAGAGAGATACAGTGCTGTGATGCGGCAAGTAGTTCCATCGTCAAAGGAACAGTCACATCTGATAAATGGGTTGTAAGATTCAGGGGTGGAGGTACTATCAATGGCTCTTCCACTGCACAATTCACCGCTTATATTCCATATACTTGTGTCTGCTGATATACCCCATTTGCTGAAGATTGAATTTATAGTTCTTGCTGCATTCAGAACTTCACTTTTTCAGGGAAATGCATATTTAGGTTTTAACTACTTTATATTTTAAATTATTCTGTAAACGAATAGAAACTAATTTAGAATATAAAATATTAGTAGTTAAAATTTTTATTTTTTTGTCACCAATTTGCAATAGTTTAACTTTTGCTAATACAAATTAAAAAATAGTTTTAATTTCTTTTTTTTATAAAACTCATGTTAGTATGTACATATTATCACATGAAAAATAAGATAAAAAATAATTATTCTTCCTTTTTTCTTCTCTGTTCTTCTATGTTGTTATTAAAAAAAAGTACATTCTTAATAAAAAAAAATCTCATAAATTTAGATCTTTATAGTTTTAAGAATTAAATTACTTTCCAAATGCTCAATTTCACATTTAATTAAATTAATTATTTATTAATGGTACCTTAAATAATATGTTAGGTGTAGAATTTAATTAAACAATAAAAAAAATATTAAAAATGAATTTAATAAAATTCAATTGCTAAAATATAGAAAAATAATAAGCATAGTAAAATCATGAATAAAAAATTAAAATAAGATTTTTTTTATCAGAAAAAATAGGATTGTAACTGTAATTGATCTAATTGTCAACTTGATAGTTATGCTTCAGCTTTGTAAATATTGAAATTGTTGGTTTATGCATTATGCATTTAATGTTAGACATAAAGTAGATAAAAAATAATAAAGGAATTTGTTTCTTGTGATTATAGCCTTAGTTACTTTAGTTTATTCAAATATGACATGTGCATCATATCTCATACTATATCCGGGACTCCTTTAAACCAAGAGTTAGCCATTGCGTTGATGGTTTGATAGTTATGGTCAATTTTATAATCAACTATTTTTTTATTAATAAAATAAATTAAATTAAAAGTAATATTTCAAGCATATTCTAATCCATATACAATTTTAGTTTATTAAAAAGTTTTTAATGAATTAAAAATTATATAATTTGTATATAATATTAATTTTAAATTATACAATTTGAAAGTCAAAATTGACTTTCAATATTACTATTTCAGGTTGTATATTCCGTTATACTATTTTAAGTTTTGAATTGCATAATTAAAAAAAAATTGAAGGATAAAGAACGAATTTTAATATTTATAGAGGTGAAAAAAATTCATTGGGGCGTAAAAAGAAATTCCCCATGATTAAGGTTAAAACCTACTTTAAGAAAAATATATCGATAAAAAGAGTGCAGTGAGTTTAAATCAAAACGAAAATCCCCATGATTAAGTATAAAACCTACTTTAAGAAAAATATATCCATAAAAAGAGTGCAATGAGTTTACATCACTCATTACTTATCCAACCATGTCCAATAAATTCTTATTCTTTTTTTTGCAAAACTATTTTATTTTGGTTTTCCTAGAGCTGTGAGTTGAGATTTTATTCCAAATTTCTTTCGATATTGTCAACAAACTATTGACCCAAATCCCGCCACCACTATTTGATCTGTTTTGATATTTATTTTCAAGTTCATTTTTTTGGTTTTTGAATCTTTAAACTTTTCAAAGGGTTATGTTTTATGCTTCATTAGGTACACATATCCATATATTAAAATTATTAACAAAATGTGATGAAGTATTGAAAATGACCTATAATTATTGTGTGACAAGGAAGTTGATAGCAAGGGTTTCAACAAGTTAGAGGTGGAAGTCACAATTTAGTGTTTAAAATTTAGAAATTACAATTTAAAACAAAGTGGAAAAAAAATTAATATAATACCCTTCTCTTTTTTAAGTGGATATAGACTAGTAAAAGATTCATTATGTCTTTTTATGAGGATTTGATTATGTAAAAAATTATGTACTACAAAAAAAATTATTAAATAATAACTAAATTTAAAAATAAAATAACTTAGTTAATAAATTATTATTATCTAAAGTGATTTATATTATTAATAAAAATTTATAAAATAGTAACTAATTATTTTATAAATTTTTATTAATAATATAGATATCAATAATATTTTAGTTTATAAAATAATTTTTAATTTAATTAATATAGTAATTAATTATTTTAATTTTAAAATTAATTTTTATTTAATGATTTTCTTTGATGTTATGGTAAGATAAACTTGGTTCTTTAAGTCTATATAAATGCAATTTGTGGGACATCGAAAAGAAACTATAATTCTAAGAGTGTTTGTTGTTAGTTCTGTACTTTTTGCAAAAGTACTCATCTTTAAAGGAATTAGTGGGAGTAAAATACAACATGGGGAAATTCAAATACCATTGTGCCTATTGTGTAAAAAAAAAAAGGCCTTCTTATAACCTGTTGAACTTTAACAAAATCGCATTCGTCTAAGAGAATACATTAGTTACCTAAGAGATATAAACCAAATAGGAAGAAGATGCATTAATTGCTCACATCTCAAAAATGACCCTTTAACCTACCAAGAAGCCACTTGCCCAAAATCATAAATTTGGCAAGAGGTGATGACACACTACAACAAAATCAAATAGAAATTCATTTTTAGATACCAAAATAATTAGTTGCAACACTAACTAAATTAGAGACCATTTAAAAAAACTAAAAAAAAAATGGTTTCTAAATTAGTTTGTATTACTGTTAAATAGTTTCTAAATTGGTATCTAATTAGTTACCAAGGTTTTAACTACCAATTATTTAGTTTCTAAATTTGGTAGCAAAAGCCTTAGTTGATAATTAGATATCAATTTAGAAACCATTTAACAATAATAGAAACTAATTTAGAAAGCAAAAATTTATTTAGTCTCTAAAATAGTCTCTAATTTAGTCACTATAACAACTAATTATTTTTTGCTTCTAAAATTGGTTTCTATTTCATGATTTTCGTGTAGTGAGATCTAAAGTAGAGTTTATGTAGACTCACTGAGAATGAACCTTGGTGGAGCCAACTATATTGACAAAGAGGTGATGAGATCTAAAGGAGTTAATGTAGACTCACCAAGAATGGAGCTTGGTGGAGCCACCTATATTGATCAAATCCATGGCGTGTAAGTGGGGTTTTAAGAAGAAAATTGACATTAACTTTTCATGAAGAGATAAGAATGGTTTGATATCAAAGTTTGATGGAAAATTGATTTATCTATCTCACCCTAAGATACCAACTTCGAGTTCTCAACAAGATTTAAAGGTACTTCAATAGGGGAGGCCAAATTTAAAAGTCCATTTTTTATTATAAAATAGTTATAGTTTTAATGTAAAAAATATTTTCCTATTTTACTCAAATAAATTATATGGGTACTTATTTTTGTGGCAAATAAAAATAATATTTTTTAGGAAGTTATTATAAACACAACAAGAAAATCATTAAATAGTAATCAAATTTAAAGACTAAAAATAATTAGTCACTCTATTGACTAAATTAAATACTAATTTAGAGACTAAAGAATTATTGATATCTAATGTGATTTCTATTATTAATAAAATATTATAAAATGGTTTCTAAATTAGTATCTAAATTAAGTACCAAAGTTTTAACTACTAATATTTTATATTCAAAATTAATCTTTAAAATACTAATTTAGAACACAAATAGTTAGTAGTTACTTGATAACTAGCTAATAGTTAGATACCAATTTAGAAACTATTTTATAAATTTTTATCAATAAAATAACTATTTTAGATATTAATAATTTTTTAGTTTATAAAATTGTCTCTAATTTAACTAATTATTTGGGTATCTAGAATTATTTTTTATTTAATAATTGTAGTAAAATAACATGTTTAATGATGATTTTAATTTGAGCAAACAAAACTAAATTAATTATTCAAAATTAAATCTTACAATCTATTATAAGTTTCTCTTTGAAAAAAAAAATCTTAATGCAACAAGTGTTCAAGTATATGTCTTAACCCCAACGAAATATCTTTTAAAAATAAAACAACTCCAAACTTTAAAATGAAAAATACCTTAAATAATGATTCTAACAATATTATCTTAGTCAACTTGAGATTGGAATAACAAGTATATCCTTTATAAAACTGTCTTAGGGATTAACATTGGGAAAATATTGAAACGTTTTATGAATATGAATAGTCTTAAGCAGCAGAGATATATGTACCATCATGATGGAAAACTTGTTAAAGATAAAGAATTTTCCAGAATTCAGACCTTTTTCCATAGCCACAAATTAACAAGAAAACTAGTCTACTGATTTCCTTTATATGAAAGAACCCTCATAGAGACAGATATGATGATATCATCGCGGTGAGAAACAGAAACAAAAGGAAAAGAGAAAGCACCAACCTTCTGAAGGATCTGTGGTGGCCTCTGCAGCTTGAACTTGTGCAACGTTGACCAAGCAGATGAAGAAGACAAAGAATGCTACACCTTGTGCAAACGACCACTGCACCATGATATCAACTTGGTGTTTGAGGTAAGAATAAAATCCCATAGTTATAGAGAAGACTAGTTATAGTTCGACTAGTCTTTTGAAAAAAGACAGTCAAAGATGGCGTCTATGAACAAACGTCAATAGGGAAACTATTATTTTCATGGACCATAACTATTAATGAGACAGTTTTTTAATAGAAAATATTATATAATAATGAACTGTGATTAAAAAAAAGTATCATAGGAAACTTTTTCAGTCAGAAAATTACACTCTCTTACTGAAAAATTAATAATTACATACAAATAATGTTGTTATATAAGTGCTGAGATGGTCTTATAAGAATGTGTGGCTGAGATCTTTATGGATAAGGTTACTCCAAGGGCTATTCACACTTTTTTAGGTCCAAACCTCTAAAACATATATCAAACCATAGAAGTTAGCAATGGCAACACGTGGTGATATATTGAGATTTGTTTTCATTACTTCTCTCTCTCTCTTGAAGGGTAACACAACCATCACTGTTCAAGGGAGAACATTGTTCAGGGGGAGTCAAGCAAATAGGAACAATGTTATATGAAGGTGACGTCAGTCTAGACTTTTCAATGGAAGAAAGAGAATGCAAGCTAAAGAGTGTTGTAGGGAACGTACAAGGTTATCCATAATAATGGTAAGCCTTAGTGTATGCGATTTAAGGGTGGTGATAACTGGAAGTATATTGAGTTTAATAAGGAATGAAGAGTTAGAGATGTTATGCATAAAATCACTCTTGTTATGATTCTGATCTAGATTGTCGATCTTAAAATCTCAGGATATATTTTAGAAGAAAACAAGTCGGATCGTGGGTGGATTGGAATTTGTCTAAATCAGAGCGATTTGGAAATTCATGGGTTGGATCGGACGATCTTTGGGCCTCCACGATCCATGACTCAGCTCAAAAAAATGAAAATCCAACCTGAATAAAACTAGAAACCCTAATTTGAAAACCCGAAACCCTAATTTCATAACCTCTGTAGCTCGCAACTCTGTTCTTGTCGTCGCTCGTGCGACACGTTTTGCCGCCACTCGCGTCTCCGTTTGTGCGGGCCACTGCTCCACTGTTCGCACACGCATTCATTGCATTTGGGAGATGATTATAATGGCAAAGGGAAAAACTGATCCTGTGTAGAGAAGCATTGTGTTTTTGTTGATGGAAAAAACAAGGAACCTAAGATGTAAATATTGTGAGAAAGTTTTATGAAAGAGGATGATGAAGACAATGAGAAAGATATAGGCAAGTTTCAGAGTGAAGTTACTGAACTTTCCTGCACTTCCTTGCGGCGGCAAGGAACCGTTTATGGCATGAAGGAGAGGAGGCACAAAGACAGAAGGTAGTACAGTGTGAGGGGGCATCTCATTTTTGCATTTAATCGAGCATTAAATGGTTACCCTAATAGTTTTCTGAAATGTTTTCATCTAAATTACAAAAATAGGACGTGGGACAAAACGTTTTCATCAAGTAAAGGAGACTAGTTAAGAATGGGTAGGAGTGATAGTCAATCGTATCTCACAATAAATGATTATTTTATTAGTATTACACACAGTAGCTTTATACTCTTGCCCACATTATACTAATAACCTTAAAATAAACTTTTCTCACCCCTAACATATAAATATGCTCTCTAAGAGACTCAACACTTCCTACTCCAAGTTTGTTCCAGAAACTTCTGCATCTTCTTCTTCACCTCCTCCCACCGTCACAAGCTCCTCCTCTCCATCCATCTCAGAATATCGCCACACTGGGCACGTAACATGGTTCTGCAGCCAAGTGTCGATGCAGTGCGCGTGGAATATGTGCTTACACTGGACAGTCATCTTCACCTCCTCTCCCTCTGCCACCCCCTCCAGACAGATAGTACACTCCCCAGCTGCTTCGGCCACCACGACCACCACCATCAGGGGTCTCGAAGCCACAAGATTCGACACCGCTTGCCCTTGGATGTTTCCGGCCGCGGGGTTCGTCGAGGAGGATCGCCTTCGCATGTAGAAATATACCAAACCGACGAAGAAGAAGATGATGATGAAGACAACGAGAAATATGTATGCAAGTGTTAGACTGAAGCTACTAAGCTTTCCTGCACATCTTCCTGGCGGCGGCAGTAGCGGCGACGAGAAACCTTTAGGGGCACGAGGGAAAGGAGGAACGGTGAACATTATTCGGTGCATGGTTTCTTTTCTAAGATTAACGTTGCTATCTTTTTCCATCTTATGTTCTTCCATCTTATAGAGAGGAATCTTGTCACGGGAATTTTTTATTTTGTAATTTTGTTGATAACTTACATACTACTATAATGAACTCTGCAACTCTAGTTTAACCTCACAATTGGTTGTCCTTTACTTGAGTTTGATTGAGCAGAGATGTTTCAGATGCTATGAAAAATAGAGGATAACTCTAGGATGTGGGACAAAACATTTTCATCAAGTAAAGGAGACTGGTTAAGAATGGGTAGGAGTGATAGTCAATCGTATCTCACAATAAATGATTATTTTATAAATATTACACACAATAGCTTTATACTCTTGCCCATATTATACTAATAACCTTAAAATAAACTTTTCTCACCCCTAACATATAAATATGCCCTCTAAGAGACTCAACACTTCCTACTCCAAGTTTGTTCCAGAAACTTCTGCATCTTCTTCTTTACCTCCTCCTACCGTCACAAGCTCATCCTCTCCACCCATATCAGAATATTGGCACACCGAGCACGTAACATGGTTCTCCAGCCAAGTGTCGATGCAGTTCGCGTGGAATATATGCTTACACTGGACAGTCATCTTCACCTCTTCTCCCTCTACCACCCCCTCCAGACAGATAGTACAGTCCCCAGCTACTTCGGCCACCACGACCACCACCATCAGAGGTCTCGAAGCCACGAGATTTGACACCGCTTGCCCTTGGATGTTGTCGGCCGCGGGATTCGTCGAGGAGGATCGCCTTTGCATGTAGAAATATACCAAACCGACGAAGAAGAAGATGATGATGAAGACAACGAGAAATATGTATGCAAGTGTTAGACTGAAGCTACTAAGCTTTCCTGCACGCACATCTTCCTGGCGGCGGCGGCAGCAGTGGCGGCGGCGAGAAACTTTTAGGGGCATGAGGGAAAGGAGGAACGGTGAATATTCTTTGATGCATGGTCTCTTTTCTAAGATTAACGTTGCTCTCTTTTTCTATCTTATGTTCTTCCATCTTATAGAGAGGAATCTTGTCACGGGAATTTTTGATTTTGTAATTTTGTTCATAACTTACATACTACTATAATGAACTCTGCAACTCTAGTTTAGCCTCACAATTGGTTGTCCTTTACTTGAGTTTGATTGAGCAGAGATGCTTCGGATGCTATGAAAAACAGAGGATAACTCTAATTTTCTGAAACATTTTCATCTTCATTGCAGAAATAGAATGTGAGACAAAACGTTTTGATTGTGTTTGGAGTTTGATTATTATATCTAAGGGTTCAATCGAAATCATGTGCAGATCCATTTGGTTTTAAATCCAGATATACATTTCTTTATAAAAACAATTCACCGTGGAAAAGGCACGGGTGGAGTTCAAAGTTGAAAATTATATGTCAATTGTGTTGTTTGGACAACCCATTCATGGAGTTAGCTGTTTTTCTGCATAAAATTCATGAATTTGAACATGTATTTTAACTTATAGAATAATCAAAATTCTCTTCTTGAAAAAACGAAAACTCTCCTTCTTTTCTCTCAAACATGTTTTTCTCCAGAAAATCCATCAATTTGAACATGTAATTTAATTTAATTATTATTATTATTTTCACAAATAACGGTAACTGATGATAATGACATATGATGTGTTGAGGTTACAGTCTCCATTCATTTTTCACCTTCTTTCTCTAACTTCATCATTATTATTATTATTATTATTATTCTTTTAAACTAATATATATTTATTATTTTTTAGTGAAATATTAATTCTGGAAAATACAAACTCATTTAATTATTATTTTTATTTTATTTAATTAAAAAGAGTTATCTATTAGTGACATTTTAAAAGTATGACACCATATATTACGTTAAATTTATTTATCGTAACATTTATTTACGATAAAGTAATAAAGTAAGTATGCACGATAAACGAGAAATCAGAAACAGAAATCAATAAACCTGTGAGGGACAAAAAAACTTCAATGAGAAAATCTACATGATAAGAACTAAAACTGATCCTCATTTCAATAAGCTGTTTCAACAAAATCTTAATATGCAATCACAACTAATTCTAGAGATTTACATTTCATTAAGAGTAATAAATAGGATGATAAGCAGAGACAAATCTCATTCTCAAAGTAATTTTCATATAAACATTTTAAAATAAAGTGATCCAAAATCAAATAATTAAATTTGAAGCAAAAATGAAAAAGAAAATCAAATAAAAAAAACAAAAAATCCTACCTAATTCTAAGAACAACTTTAAGCTTGTAATACTGAAAGATCAAATTCAAGTACATGTGTTTGAGCATCGGCACGGACAATAATGCGAGTCGTATGATCGAGATAGAGATTTATGAGAGATAGAGAAAAGCTTAACTGAATTTGAGTGTGAGTTACTAAAATTTATGTCAGGTAACATTTAAGTATATGTAACTGGAAAAATAAATACAAGTGATTTTTTTTCTCATTCCACCTATTCTTTATCTTGGTCTAATATATTCATGTATTCTTTTTTAACTAAAACCTCTCATAATCATATGTGGTGTGTTCATCTCTTAGAACATGATAATTGGAAAATGAGCAATGTTTGTGACTGTTAAAAGTTTTTTCTTACTTTGGTTGCTTGTGCAACCTTCAATAAGCCATGCTTTTTCTGTACCAAAACCACAAACAACTGTGATTGTCATAAATGAATTACAAGGAAGTCGAGATATGTTCATTCACTGCAAATCTACTGACGAAGATCTTGGTGTGCAACATCTTCATCCTCATGGTACTTTTTCGTGGAGTTTCGAAATTAACTTCTTTAGAAACGTTGTTCCATTGTTCCTTTCAATGGGAATTTGTCTTGCATAGGTTTGATATTTACAAAACAAACAGGGATGCCGATAGATGTTACTTATGCAGTTAGGTAGTCAGAGAAGATGGACCATGTTTGATTTTTGATAAAGATGAATGCTATGGTTGGAAAACTTTAGAAGAAAGACCTAATTTCTATTAGTAAAACATTTATCAATAAAGACTATTTCAAGTGATTTTGCTTGGTTATATTTTAAAGTTAAATTCTAATTTGTACTTTTAGAACTATTATTTTGCTTGGGACAAACACTACAATTATTATGAATGCAATTAATATTGTAAAATAATTACATACAATAATTGCGTTATAATTTGATAATTATTATTTCTTTAATATTTCTTCTTCTCTGATTGGTGCCTTGACCCTTTTGACTTATATGTGATAATTCATGATGTACTTTTTAGGTGTATGACTGACTTTTTAGATGTATGTGTGATAGCCATTGGTAATTCTTTACGGATTCAATCAAAGTAAAGAAGGTTCATATTTATTTATTTTTTATTGCTGATAAAAATAAATAAATATGACCAACTTATGTCACTCTCACAACTCATTCCTTCACTCCCATATAAGAAAATGATATATAAGAAGATGGTAAGAAAAAATGAAGATTTATTATTGTGTATGTTTACATCAATTGAAAATATATACAAGTTTTCGGATACTTTCTCTCTCCAAATTACAAGTTAATTATGTAAGGATCCATTAATCATGGATTCAATCATTATTAAATTAATTGCGTATAATTACGTACAATATTGTACAATAACGTAAAATTATTGCATACCATAATTGCGTTATAATTTGATAATTATTATTTCTTTAATATTTTTTCTTCTCTGATTTTGATTGGTGTCTTGACCCACCCTTTGACTTACATAAGATGATTCCTGATGTACTTTTTAGGTATATGAGTGACTTTTTAGGTGTATGAGTGACTTTTTAGATGTATGAGTGATAATCTTTGGTAATTCTTTACGGATTCAATCAAAGTGGAGAAGGTTCATATTTATTTATTTTTTATTGCTGATAAAAAAAATAAGTATGACCAACTTATGTCACTCTGAGAACTCATTCCTCTACTCCCAATTCATTCTTCCAAAGACTTGCTTTATTTTCCGTTTGATGCAAATCTTGGTCCAATCTGGTTTTTTCTCTCAACACAATGTCACTGATTATAATCAAGAAGTGAGTTATGTGTTAAATGATGCATCTATACTACTCCTTAAGGACCACCCCTCTCGTATGACATGTTTGCTACAAGTCATACTTGATCTAGTTTAATGCATGGTTTCAATTCTCCATTTGATTCACAAAATTGATAAAATATTAAAAATTTATAAAAGAATAAAAAACTCAAATTATATTTAATTTCTTTTTTTTTAAGTTTGTAGTTTTAAATAAATTTAAACTATTAAAATAAATTTCTTTAGAAAAATGTTATCGTTATTCAAATTTTTTATTATTATTTACAATTCAATCATAATGATTTTATTACAAGTAACAAACATAATTTTTTTTTTAAATTTATCTTTTATATAAGAAATTTCTTAAAAGTTTTTTCATACTACATAATTTTGACAATAACTAATGAGATAAACAAAATTTTTAAAAACAATGTAATTATGGTTGTTACTAGTGGAATTTAAAAATAATGAATTTAGATAGTTTTTTAAAAATATAATTGAATTCATTAAGTTTAACTACATCTCACAGCTATTTTAATTTTCAAATAATTTCACCATTATTTTTTCCTTAATTTAATGGTTCTAGCATATGACCGTTATATTAAAAAATGTTAATAAAATTCAAAAGTTATAAAGAGATATTATAAACTTTTTCCAATTATTTAGTGTAAAAGAATTCTCCAACTAAATATTCCTTAAAGGTGTGTACTTAGAAAATATTAAAAGAATTCCCTTGACTAAGAACTTTCAATTTACAAGCAAATATTTAAAATTAAATATTTTAAATGAGTATTTTTTCTTTTTTTTAGCCTTTTAAAATTTGAATACATATAAATTTATAGTTATTTTAATAAATATAAATATACATATCATAATGATAAAAATAAAAGATGTTAATATATATATATAAGTGTTTTCGCTAATATTTAATAATATTTAATAGTCTTAATAAAATTAATAATTTTTAATAATATTAATAATACTTAATAATATTTAATAGTATTAATAATATTTAATAGTATTTAAAAATATTTAATAGTATTAATAATACTTAATAGTATTTAAAAATATTTAATAGTATTAATAATATTTAATAGTATTTAAAAATATTTAATAGTATTAATAATATTTAATAGTATTTAAAAATATTTAATAGTATTAATAATATTTAAAAATATTATTAATATTGAAAAATATTGAATAATATTTAATAATATTAATAATATTTAATAATATTAATAATATTGAATAATACTTTTTATAATATTAATAATATTGAATAATACTTTTTATAATATTAATAATATTTAATTAATTTAATAATATTAGTAATATTCAATATTATTTAATAATGATAATAATATTTAATAATATTTTTGTAATAACTAATAGTATCATTAATTTGAATAATAATAAATTTGATATTAAATATATGAATATTAATAATTTTTATATTATTAATTAATTATATTGATATCGATGATTATACCTATAAATATAATAATAATCATAACATTCTAACTAAACTTAAACCATGATTATTGGAAAAGGAGAAGCAATGTATGTGACTGTTAAAAGTTTTTTCTTACTTTGGCTGCTTGTGCAACCTTCAACAAGTCATGCTTTTTCTATACCAAAATTACCACAACCAACTGTGATTGTAGGAAATGAATTACAGGAAGGTCGAGATCTGTTCCTTCATTGCGAATCTGCTGACTATGATCTTGGTGTGCAACATCTTCATCCTCATGGTACTTTTTCGTGGAGTTTCAAACTTAACTTCTTTGGAACAACATTGTACCATTGTTCTTTTCAATGGGATTTTGTCTTGCATAGGTTTGATATTTACAAAGCAAATAGGGATGCCGCTAGATGTTCCTTATGCAGTTGGGTAGTCAGAGAAGATGGACCATGTTTGATTTTTGCTGGAGAGAAAGATCAATGCTCTCCTTGGAATAGTTTAGAAGAAAGACCTAATTTCTTATCCTAATTTCTATTAATAAAACATTTATCAATAAAGACTATTTCAAGTGATTTTGCTTGGTTATATTTTAAAGTTAAATTCTAATTTGTACTTTTAGTTTTCTTATAGTATAATTTTGTTTAAGGATTTAAATTTTCAAGTGATTTCTGAAAAGAATAGTGTTGCTAATAATTCTACGATTAAGATATTATTGTAAACAGTAAAATATTTAATTTTAATTGAAATTTATTATGAGACCTTTGGTAAGTTTAAGTGATTTTACAACAATTTCCATTGATTTCCCACTTCACTTTTTTACAAATTTATTTTCGGAGGCGACTTTTAACAATTTTAGTGAGAAAACGCATATCACTATTAATTAGTTGTAATGATGCAGATGTTCAAGCCAAAGACGACTAATCTTTTGGAGGTCCAATTGTTGAATGACCCACATTTTAAAAGACTAAGTAGATTACATACACAACATACTTGGAGTATTAAAATAAAATAATATTATTATTTTGCTGGAGTTGGGATTTGAACCCAAGACTTACAACTAAATTTGTATTTATACACTTTTAGAAATCAAAATGAGGGGTGAATATTTTGGGATTTTTTAAGAGAAAATATTTCTCTGCTAGGATTTTTTTCTTCATCTTGTGATCTTATAAAAAAATTCACCAATTCTTATGGCGATCATCCTTAGGTTTATCAAACTTTGTTTGTGGCGCCTTCTCTATCCAGGTTTTCATTGTTTTTATTTTTAATAGATTCCTTTTCGTAACCCTAAATTCCCAATTCTAGTGTTAGTTCTAGTTCTTTTTGGAATTATATCATGTAAGCACATATAATTTTAGAAATCACTTTTCTTATTTTCATTTCTTAATCTTCTTATTTCATCTTCCTAATTTATCTTCATTTCTTAATCTTGTTTCGGAGGCACTTCCATCATCCTATTTCATCTTTCAAACTTGGTATCAAGCATGTATTTTCCTATTTATTAATGATCCATCTGTTGAAACTCTCTCTCCTATTTGTCTCATAATAGTTAATTTTCTAGTGTTTGCTCTTTAATTTTCAAACTTACATCATATATAAATGTTTAACTAGGCATGATTATGCAACTTGACATCTCAACTAGGCTAATACTTCAAGTAACAACAAGCATTTGTCATTACATAAAAAATTATTATTAAAAAAAATCAAAAAGTAATAATAATTTCAACTACTCTAGTTGTGTTGAAAGTCTTATTTCATCTAAACAATTTTTCAAAATAAGTTTACCTGTTTGTATATTTGCATATATTAAAGGAGTTAAAAGCCATTGAGGACTACACTGTGGTATACATTCATGAAAGATAAAATTTATTTTTTTGTTTTTAAAAATAGTTTTTTTCGAAGACTAAACCTATACTAATTTTATTATATAGAAGGATTAAATTATTAAAGAAGAACTAAATCTAAAAAGTATAATACTTTTTAGTGAATAAAATAATTTTTACAAGTGAATAAAACATATTTTAAAACTGCTAACATTTGTGATGTTAGATTTTCGTACTTTTTACTACAGTTTTTTGTTGCATTATTTATAAACTAAAAGCAATACAGATTATATTTTAAAATAATTACTAATTTTATCATACTATAATTGGATTATATAAAAATATTTGCACCTCTTTATTGGGAAATAAAATATTAAACAAATAACTGCTTTATTATATAAAGAAAATAAAATATCAAACAAATAATTGTTTCATTATATAAAGTAGATCATTACAATCTAGTGTCACATATTTTTGCCACATAGGTCCTCTTGTATTTTTTTTATTTTTTGGTGTAGCACTAGGAGCAATCTAGATGGTGTCCAAGATGGTGTTACAACCAGTCAAAGGTCTTTTGGTTGTGGAAAGATAATGAGGTGGATTATTTTAGTACGAGTTACTGGTGTTTAGGTAGTATGTACTCTTATATGGATTGTTTTTATATAAGGATTGGAGTACCTCTTAAGTACTCTATTTTATTACATTTATTCTTAGTCGATAAAAAAAATCAAATTCTTATTGCTGGAAGCTTTGCCGACCAAGTCGGGTTTATAGGCTATGCTTGAAAGGCACAACTTCGGGTATAAGGTGTTGTTGCACGCACTTTTGATGATAGCGTGAGATAGAAAATTAAAAAACTACTCAATCAAAGTCGTTCCAACCTAGAACGACCTCAAAGCGAAATCACATATAACACTAAAGTTGTGGAAACACATAACAAGTTCTTCTTTGTTCAATTAAATCTTTACTTGAAACGACTTTAGCAAGCTGAAGTCATCTCACATTATCACGACTTACCTATTTTCTTAATAAAAAAAATATTTATCCATTTATGTAATATATATATATATTTTAAATTGCTCTCCTTACGTAAATATTTTGCTTTGTGACAAATACCATAAGAAGATTTAGCCCATCAAACTTTGTCCCTTTTAGAAGGCAAACTCTAATGCTCCTTATCAATAATGTGAATTAAGAACATTTTTCTCTTGCTCATGTGATCTTTCAGAACAAATATACTTAAAAAAATTTAATATTAATAATTATAAGGTAAATTATAAAAGATTTAATTACCTTTTTGGTCCCTACTCTTGGGGTCAATATTCAATTCAATATAGTGGTTTTTTAAAAAAAAAATCTATTTGGTCCCAAAGTTTTTTAAAAAGGTTCAATTTGGTCCATTCCGTTAAGTTTTCACCAACGAAGTTAACTTGATGATTTGGGACACACATTGCACACGTGGAATGTCTCTCACATCCTTTTTCGCTTTTCTCTATCTCATCAATGGATCATTTATTGATTTTCCTTTTAACACTACAACCCCGATCTCTCCTCCAACAAATAGAACCCAAGTTAGAGAAATAATCGTAGTATGAGTTAGGGGAACGACATGCACAATAGCAACAAGCTCATATGTCATATCAACATGTTACTAGACCACCTCACAAACCCCCACATTTATGCCAACAGAACAAGAATTGTCACCACTAGCTGCTGTACCAACCAAGAATGGATTATCTTTCGAAGACAAGATGAAACAAATGGTTAAGCACAACATGAATTTCCAACAGAGAACAAATATCACCATTCAAAACTTGGAAAATCAAATTGGTCAATTGGCCACTAGGGTAAACGAGATACAATCTCAATGGTCCAACAAGTTGCCTTTCCAGACAATTATCAACCCAAAAAATGTCAGTGCAATTATGTTGAGATCAGGCAAGAGTATGCAAGAACTACAACATGTTGAGACTCATATAATGTTAGATAGTCTAGCAAGTTTAAACATAGGAACCCGAACAAAGAAGAGTTACGTATGCCCCTCAAAGCAGTTCAATTTATCTTTCATTTCCTGAATGATATGATTCCAATGTCCTCATCACTGAAAGAGTGAATTCTAGATTTGACAGTAGAGATCATCCTGGCAGAAAATAATCGTCTACCATTTTGGAACAACAATTTATCCATCTTCCTTTTCCATAGAGGTTTGTATAGAAGAATAAGAAATTGGAAGAGGTGTATAAAGAGATTTTGGAGACCTTCAAGGTAGAGGAACATTCCTCTACTAGACATTATTAAATAGATCCCAAAGTATGCCAAATTTTTAAGGGATCTATGTACTCACAAAGATACGTTTAAAAGGTAACATCAAAGCTTTTATAAAAAAAAAAGATAGGTTTAAAAGGTAATGAAAAGGTTAACAGGGGCATGAATGTCTCTAAAGTTATTACGAAACCTAGGGTTGAAATTATTGAAAAATGCAAAGACCCAAACACATTCATTATTCTTTGCATCATAGATAATAACACATTTGACAATGTTATGCGTGATTTAGGAGTGTCTATTAATCTTATGCCTTTGTTTCCTTCCTTGTCTCTTGCCCCATTGAAAACTATAGGTGTGGAAATCTAGTTGGCCAATAGAAGCACAATCCATTCTTCGGGACTTATAGAAGATATTCTGGTGCAAGTTTATGACCTAATTTTATTTTATGGATTTTTACATCCGGACATTGAAAGAGGTCATTCACACAATGTATCAGCCACCTCATCTTCATCAGACCTTTATTGAAGACAACTTGAAAACCAAGATTGATTTTCATGCTAGTACATTAACCATGGAATTTAGTAACCATCTAGTGCACTTTAAAACAGCATGTTGAAGACCCGTTTGTTTTCCTACGTTCTGGATTTGTTGATCACAATCTGTTTAATACAATGGAAAGGAAGGAGGGAGAGAAAAAGAAGAATAAAATAGTTTGGTAGAGATGAAAATGAGATAGAAAAATATAAAAAAAAATAAGTTCCACTTTTTTCCCCTCAGTTTTTTAAGAAAAAAACAAAGGCAGAAATTACGTTTCTAATATAATAATTAATTATGCAATTTAATTGATTATGCTTCAAAATTTCTCTCTCAATTGTGCTATTTTGTTAGGTTTGTGTTACATGCTCCTATCTATAATAATAATAATAAATAAAAATTAAAACAATATTATTTTAACAAAAAATGTACAATAAAAAATAATAATACACTAATAATATAATTAAATAATACAATTTTTATTAAAAGATAATAATTTATTTTTTAAAATTAAATAATTTAAAAATTAACTTTTATTTTATTTATCTTAATAAAATCATTTTTATTTTTAATTTTTTAACTAAATAATTTTTATTTTCACTTATTTCTCTTCATCCAATTAACTTGTTTGTTCTCTATTTGTCACCTAATTCTCTCATTCCTTTCTCCTCTTATTTTTTTCTATTTTTTGTTCTCTCTACCCATTAATCTCTCTTTCACTTCCAATGCCACTTCCTATAACAAAAAAATGGAGACAACAATTATAATTATCGGTTCCGACATAATACTATTCACACTGATGGTCTGGTGGAATATAAATTGATTACTGGAAACAAAATTTGTCTGCTGAACAAGGATATATAGATCGGCAACAATTTCACATTTTCATGTGGCATACAAGTTTCTATCACCATGTGAACACATAGCTTTTTTAAAAGTTCAAAATGTCCATGCTAATAATTCTCAATTTCAATAGTTTATTAAACCATGAAATCGGAGGCAAAAAATGAAAGGTAAAAAAGAAGACTCCCGCTTTCATTCTTTGCTCGGATTCATACTTAGTTTTAAGGGTATTCACTTTTTAGTGTCCTCCAGTCACTATATTATACGCATCTGGCAAAATATGCATCTACAGATTGAAGCTAGGGAACTTACATGATATATAAATTGTCCATGTTAGCAGCTCTTCATCTATAAGAGTTTGAATTGAAGGTCAGAACTATAAAGAGAAGTTTAAAATATCATAGCACATTGTGCAGACTACAAATTGATTTGTGCAAACATTAGAATCGTTTTTCCTGTCAAAGGAAAACAACAAAAGGGGTTAAAAAAGAAGTAAAGAAAAACGGAAAGTAAAGCCAGAACCGAAGGAAAAAGCTTAACTGGTATTACAGAAGGTTAGCCTCCTTTGTGCCTACAATCTGAAACACCAAAATATAACAAGATTAAGAATGTGCAGCAGAACTAAACTAGGAGAGTTGAGTTTAATCCTCACGTGAATAATTGAGGGCGGTTACGTGAGAGTTGAGGCCTCTTTATTGGAGACAGTATCATGTTCCTCAAAGTCATGGATGGGTTATTAGTAGCACCAGGTCCAAAAACAGAATGAGCACCAGCCCTTCTGTTACCAGCGTCCCCGGCGATGGCCGTTTGTTTTGCCGGTGAGACAACAGAGAGATCAAAGGGACCGGAGTTATTGCTATTCTGTCTTGCTGGCCAGACATCATCTCTTGGTCCTGGAGTGGCAGGAGTGAATACCGGCCCACCTGCAGCAAATAAGTTATTCTACTTTTGGAAACATCTAAGCAAAAACAAATTTCCTTCTGTACTATGTATATTCCCATCAAATAGAATAATATACGTCATAAACTCTTTAGCCTTGTTTCTTAACCATATATTTAAGATTTAAGATAAATTCTACAAGTATCATGTCATCACTTATGTTGTTGTCATCATCACCCTCAATTTCAGTGTCACACCAACCATTATTACTTGTGTGAACAAAGAATATAACTTTAATTTCACTGTTACTTTTCAATTGATAATATAATCTCTCTAAATAGTCTAACAATAGACTTCTTAAATTCTACCTTCTCTCTCTTAAAATCTATACTATAAATTACATTTAAAACCATAATATAAATGACATTTAAAACTAGAATTAAAAACTATTCAAATTTTCAAATAAAATTGATGACGACTTTGAGTTTAATGCTAACAAATTCCTCCCTTAAACTCGAATCTTTCTTATTCTTCATTCAGATTGTCATCACCCACATTTCCAATTTTATGTTTTGTCTTACCCCCAACTACCTCCAATATTTTTCCAATAGCCACCGTAATGTTCCGGATTATAAGCAACTTCTGTTTTCTTCATTGCAACAACCCATGCAGAATTCTAGTTTGAATTACTCTTAGTCTCCTAAACAAAATCTTGTGCACTTTTACCCTTTGAATTAAAAGGATTTAAGAAAGACTTTGGCTTCAATGAGCTTGAAACATAATGATTAGACCATATATCCTTGTCAGATGATGCTTTGATAGCATTCCATTTACTATCTTTTCCCAAATCAAAACCATTATTTTCAAGTAAAACACATGAACCAAATTTCTTATTGTCACAAAGAACTGTACCCAGACTATCTAAATTATTATTTCATACACTCTCATCAACAATAACAAAATATGAAACATACTTGTCATTGGTTATTGGTTCATTGGCCTTTGGTTCTATCCTAATCTTCTGGATAACTTCAAGGACATTTGTAAAATTATAGTCACGCTTCTAATTTGGATTGTAATTCATTCACCTTTTCTTTTTGTGCCAAAAATAAACAAATAAAGTTCGTCTAGTTTCTTCTTGGCATAACACTCCTTTGCATAATGTCCATATTTTCCACAGTTGTAACAATCAACATTTGAACGACCACCACGATCACAACCTCATCCATGCCAGTTTTGTTAGTTCATTTGTCCCCTCTCTTCATTGTTGTTTCCATGACCACGACCTCCGTGTCAATGTCCTCTTCCTCGATTATGTTGCACATACATCACCTTATCTTCGTTGATGGTCATCTTTGCTTGTAAGGCTTCTTCTTTCTTCTTTTTCTTCTTTCATTGTTCTCGTGCTTCAAGAGAACCCGATAGATCATCAATGGTCATCTCTTCCAAGTTTCTTGACTCCTCGATTGCACATACAACATTTTCAAAGTCACCAGTCAATGACCGAAGAATTTTCTCCACGACCCTTGCATCCCTGAGAGTTTCTCCATTGCTTTTAAGTTGATTGGCTACTGTTTGCACGCGAGTGATGTAACTAGATACATCTTCTGAATCCTTCATCTTCATGGCCTCCAACTCACTTGTAGAGTTTGAAGACGCATTTATTACCTCATCTATACAACATGTACAAAACTGCCATTTCTTTCCATCGTGTCTCTTTCAACAATTTGTTTTGGGCCGCCGAGTAACTAGTGGTATTTTCTGGTTCTTCAAAACCTTCTTGAACCACCTCCCAAAAAATCTTGGGATCTCATAAGGCTTTCATTTGTATTCTCCAATTGTCATAATTTGTCATCTTTGTTAATCGAGGCAACGACAAATTATTGGTTATACTGGCCATATTTGTGAACAGAGAATATAACTAATATAACTTTTATTTCACTGTTACTTTTCAAATGATAATACAATCTCTTTAAATAGTCTAGCAATAGACTTCTCAAATTCTACCTTTTCTCTCATAAAACCTATACTATAAATTACATTTAAAACCATAGTATAAATGACATTCAAAACTAGAATTAAAACTAATAATTATTGACTATTCAAATTTCCAAATAAAACTGATGACGACTTTGAGTTTAATGCTAACAAATTTCACCATTGTTGTCACCACTCTCACCATCATCACTATTATCTCTGGTACTCTCGTTACAATCATGACCATCATTTACAATGCCAAAAGCTTGTCTACTAAGAATGTATTTGTTTTGGGAGTGTGAAAACAATTGTATTCTTCGCTTTGTTAAGTAACCACCTCAGAAAGGAAGTGTTTTGTTTTATCCTCTTTAAGAGAGTTATTCCTTAAGAACATATTCTTGTAATTGTAGCCAAAAGTGACAATTGGAAACACTTGAGATCTTAATTAGAGAGAGATTTTGAAGAAATAATCAAAAGTGGTTTGTGTACTTGTAAAAACCAAGAATAATTTCTACACTTGCTTATAATCATTGTTGATTAGTGAAACTCTTAAATAGTTACTTAATGGGGAATTGAATATATAGGGTAAACTATATTACAAACTTGTAGGGGTTATTCTTTCTTACTCGAGGATCTTTGTTAGAAGGTCTAGTGTTTATGTAAAAAAAATTGTATGCACTATCTATCCTTAAACCAGGGGCATACAGTGGGTGAAGTTGGCGTGTGGATAATTCGGATTGGAGATGGAGGCTGACATGCAGGCATGCCGGATTTGAGTGAATCATCACTGGAAGCATACCTCTTTACACTGTTATCAGGGGCACTAATGAGAAGGAATGACGTGGATGTGCAGGTGTGGGGGAAGGAAGAACCAGGCCTTTTTTCTGTGAATTCTGCTTATAAGTGCCTTGCCAAGCAGTCTCGTGGAACCCAATCCGATGTGTTGAATCTCCTTTGGAAGACTAAGGCATTTCCAAATGTGATCGTGACAACTTGAAGAGTGTTGCTGGATAGAATCCTAACAAGGGTGAGTTTGAGTAGGAGAGGGGTGATGATGGAATCTACGCTATGTGCAATGTGTTAGCTTAAGAAGGAGTCTTGTCAACATATCTTCTTGGAGTGTAAATACGCACAAAGGGTATGGTCCTTGTGCTTCAAATGGATAAGTATCTCTTCTGTTCAACAAAATGATTTAAATCTGCACTTTATGAGTTTTTATCTAAGCTATGCTAGCAAGAAGTAAAACCTGGTATGGAAAGGTGTTTGGGCATCTGTTATTAGGTGTATCTGGGACCAAAGGAACCTGATTGTATTAAAAAAAGGGCTAGTAGATGCGGAGGAGGTGTTTCAGAAGGCTCAACTCAAATCCTGGCTTTGGATGAAGCACAAGGTGCATTCCTTTACTTATTCTTTCGTAGATTGGATTCTTAATCCAATGCTTTGCATTAGAAGTTATAATTAGGACTCCCAGATGCCAAGAGTTTTAAGACTACGGCCTATACTGGATTTATAGTTGGTTGGAGGTGTTGGTGGGTTTGTCATGACCTGCAGCTGGTGCAAGATGGAAAGGACATATGTGCTTGTATGCAAGGGAGTCAAAAGGAATGTTAAGGACATGATGGAGGATTCTGTTTTGATGTGTCTTTTAATAGACCAATAGAGGCAGGGTGTATGCTGGTTCAGGGTTCTGTGTAAGTCGAAGTTGTAAACTCCAATCAATCTAAGTGCGAGATGAACCCTGGCAAGTACGAAGTTGGTTTATGATAAAAGTGAGCTTAAAAGGAGCAAACAGGGGGAAGCCAAAGTCCAAAAAGGAGCGAATGGAAGATGCTGCATTGAAGTGATTAATTCTGTGACAAGTGCTACAATCGTGCCACTGCAAGCTGGGTAGAAGGAATGTCAATGAGGTGATGTTGATAACCAATATTTTGGTGTATTTTGATGGTTTTGTAGCTGCAGTTTGCAGTGCTTATAACATTCCAATACGAGCACGGTGCTAGGTGGAATAGGATGTCTAGCTTATGCACTTCTGGGGTGTTTGTTCATCTCTTTATTCTTGGAGATTCTTAATGTGGTTTGGTTTATGTAAAAGGGTTGGGATACCCCTTTTGTATCCCTCTTAATTTAATTTCATTCTTTGCTGATAAAAAAAAAAACTATTCAACCACTCTCTTCTAGAGTTTGCTTATACATTTCGTTAGTACACCAATAAATCAAAAAGAGAAGTTTAACAAGATTGTTGTGCTCAAGTTTATGAAGGATGGTATAAGAGTATTTTATTCCAACAAAGTTGAATATATTCTACTTAGTGTAAGTCTTTTAATTATGTTGATTTTTCCATCATACTAGCAACAACAATAAGAATATTTAGATATATTAAAGGAACTATGGTGTCAAGAAATTAAGTGATTTTGGATTCTTTGATAGTGATTAAGTTGAATTTGTTGATAACATAAAAGTGTTAAAGGTATTATTTAAGTGTAGGTTTTAGAGTTTTCTCATGACACACAAAAATAAGAGGTTGTAGCTCAATTCAATCTACTGCTAACAATTATCTCAGATCTGTGTGGGTACTTGGACAGTGGTTGCTCACTTCACATGACGCAAGAGAGGTGTATATTACGAGGCCTGAAAATGAAGAAAGGAGGAAAAGTAATATTTGATCAAAATCAACACGACCAAGTAATTGGTGGTGGCCATGTAAGTTTGAAACCTTCCATGTATATTAACAATGTTTAATTAGTAGACGGTTTTAAATACAACCTACTAAGCACAAATCAATTGTGCGACAATGAGAATAATGTTGTTTTTTACAATGACCATTGTACAATCTATCACAATAATGGAACCAAAATGTTTGCAACCAATAAATGTTGAAATCTTTATAAAATAGATATAGATGGGTTATTAGATCAAAGAGTCTCCTGTCCCATGTCTAAAAAAGAAGATAATTGGTTGTGGCACGAGAAGTGTGGTTACGCTAGCTTAAGATTAATCTCTCTTTAGAGGTTTGTCAACAATATCATTCAAAGACAATTTTCTTTATCAGGCGTGGGTCGAGGGAAACAGGTTAAAAATTCTTTTAAAAGTAAATTAATAATTGGTTTTGCAGAGAACTTGTAATTGATGTCAAACTAATACAAGGATTAACTGGGATATTTGTTATAATCTAGGCCCACAAACTTGGGGGTCAACACATCTATATAAATAGATTAACCAATGTTAAGTCAGGATACACATTTAATAACATTTATTACTTTTAACTACCAAATATTGTGTACTAACTTGAGCATCAAATGATCTTTTTATAGGTAGACTCACTTTGAATGGAGATCAACAATAAAAAATATAAATAGATTAACCAATGTTAAGTCAAGATACACATTTGATAACATTTATTACTTTTAACTACCAAATATTGTGTACTAACTGTTGATTTTGGCTTAATCCCAAGTCCCACATTGGTGGGTTCATTGTTTGGGAAAGAGGTTTGTGGGTTATAAATTAAACGCTCCTCCTTCACTGTTATATATCCCAATTTGTAATATCTTCTTCCATAATAATAAAAGTGAGTTGTTTTTGCTGTGCTCGGAGATTAGGCTAAATTGGCCGAACTCCGTTAACAATTTTCTGGTGTGTTTTTCCTCTTTATCTCTTTTATTATTTCGCTCTGTTTATTCAATATTATTTGTCGGGTAGCTCTGTTAGGGTTCTGTTTTAGTGGGGAAATTACCCGTTTTTCCCAACAAGTGGTATCAAGAGCTGAAGGTTCGCCCTTGGGTTGTTTGAAATTGTTTGTAATATTGAATACAATATTTTGAGTTTGTGATGGCAAGAGGTCGTCAGCAAAGTCAGACAAAGGGGAGAAGAGGGAGGTCTAAGTCTAAAGGTCGAGTCGTTGCCAAAGATGAGTGTGCTTTTTGTCATGAGAAATGTCCAAAACTGCAGAAGAAAGGGAAGGCTCCGCAAGATGCAAATGTTTTGCAGAATGCAAAAATGATGTGGAATCAGATATCTCTTTAATTGTCTCGCTTTCAGCATCATCGTATCCAGATGAGTGGATATTGGATTCAGGTTGTACCTATCATATGTGTCCCATTCGGGATTGGTTCTTTTGAATTTCAAGAACTTGATGGTGGGGTTGTTTACATGGGTAATGATAATCCATGTAAGACAACTGGGATAGGTTCAATCAAGTTGCGGAATCATGATGGATCCACCAGAATTTTGCGGGATGTACGGTACGTGCCAAAGTTGAAGAAGAATCTCCTCTCATTGGGGGCTTTAGAATCTAAAGGCCTAGTTGTGACGATGCGAGATGAAATTCTTAAAGAAACTTCAGGAGCACTGGTGATGTTGAAAGGCGTGAGGAAGAACAATCTGTATTACTATCAAGGTAGTACAGTGGTGGGGACAGTAGCGACAACAACTTCTAGCACTAAGAAGGATGACGAGGCAACGAAGTTGTGGCATATGAGGTTGGGACATGCTGGAGAGAAATCCTTGAAAATTCTTACCAAGCAGGGATTGTTGAAAGGTACGAAGGCTTGCAAACTTGAATTTTGTGAGCATTGTGTTCTGGGAAAACAACAAAGAGTGAAGTTTGGCACTGCAATTCACAATACCAAGGGTATTCTGGATTATGTGCATTTAGATGTGTGGGGACCTGCCAAGACTCCGTCAATCGGAGGTAGGCATTATTTTGTCACTTTTGTGGATGATTTTTCCAGGAGAGTTTGGGTGTTTACAATGAAGAACAAAAATGATGTGCTTGAAATTTTCCTTAAGTGGAAAGCTCAAGTTGAAAACCAGGCAGAAAGGAAGATTAAGGTTCTCCGAACAGACAAAGGAGGAGAATACAAGAGTGATCTATTCCTGAAGGTATGTCAAGATTGTGGCATAGTTCGACACTTCACTATTAGAAAAACACCACAGCAGAATGGGGTGTCAGAGCGTATGAACAAGACACTTGTGGAAAAAGTTCGTTGTATGTTGTCTAATGCTGAGTTAGGCAAAGAGTTTTGGGCTGAGGCTGTGACATACGCTCAACATCTCGTCAATCGTTTGCCATCATCTGCTATAGATGGCAAAACCCCGTTAGAGGTATGGTCTGGAAAACCTGCAACTGATTATGATTCTTTGCATATTTTTGGTTCTATTGCATATTATCATATGATTGAATCAAAGTTGGATCCACGGGCAAAGAAGGCTCTTTTCATGGGCTTTAGTCCTAGAGTGAAGGGATACCGTTTGTGGTGTCTAGAGGCAAAGAAGACGATTATCAGCAGGGGTGTTACCTTTGATGAATCTGCCATGTTAAAGAAGGTAAATCCAGAAGGAGCTGATAGTACTCCACAACAGGTGGAGTGTGCCCGGAAGCAGGTGGAGTTTGAGCCAACAGTGGTGATCCCAACACGAAATACCACAAGTGACTCTCCTATAGCAGAAGAAGAGTCAGATGAGGAAGAGGTTCCTACCCAAGAATCTCAACAGCAATCAGCCCCAATTGCAGTTAGAAGACAGAGACGAGATATTCAGAAGCCTGCTCGTTTCATGGATATGGTTGCCTATGCACTTCCAGTTGTTGATGACATTCCATCCACTTACCCAGAAGCCATTATGAGTTCAGAGAGTGGTAATTGGACAGGTGCGATAGAAGAGGAGATGCAGTCTTTGAAGAAGAACAAGACGTGGAAGCTGGCACAATTACCAAAGGTAAGAAACAATTGGGTGTAAATGGGTATTTGAAAAGAAAGAAGAATATCCTAATAAAGAAGATGTTCGCTACAAGGCAAGGTGGATACAAGGGCCAAGTTTGAACATTGTTTAGACTTGGTTAATATTTTGCACATTTGAAGTTGGCGCTCGGAGGCGCAAATTTGAAGCACTGCAAAGTTTGTTTTTGTTATGTTTTGAGAAGATTTGTTTTAGGTGGGACTTGAAATTAAGCCAAGGTGGAGATTTGTTGATTTTGGCTTAATCCCAAGTCCCACATTGGTGGGTTCATTGTTTGGGAAGGAGGTTTGAGGGTTATAAATTAAACGTTCCTCCTTCACTGTTATATATCCCAATTTGTAATATCTTCTCCCATAATAATAAAAGTGAGTTGTTTTTGCTGTGCTCGGAGATTAGGCTAAATTGGCTGAACTCTGTTAACAATTTTCTGGTGTGTTTTTCCTCTTTATCTCTTTTATTATTCTGCTCTGTTTATTTAATATTATTTGTCGGGTAGCTCTGTTAGGGTTCTGTTTTAGTGGAGAAATTACCCGTTTTTTCCAACACTAACTTGAGTATCGAATGACCTTTTTATAGGTACACTCACTTTGACTGGAGATCAACAATTAAAACCTATTAGATACCAAAACCGAAGAGACAAAAGAATATTAAGAACGAGGAGCACATGACTTTCTTTCTTGTCTATACAAGAATAATTTTTAATTTTTAATTCAACTTTAATTTTCAACTGCCTATATAAATACAACAACAGCCTATATAAATACAACAATAGATTAAAAAAATTATAGACAAAACAATGACCAAACCATTTGTGCAACATAATAGACATTATCAAATTGTTTCTATACCTGCATGATTTGAACACTAACTATCTGCAACATTCTTATCGAGGATCGGTTTAGAAGCACTTATTGGTGACTGGTGAACTCCATCAAGTATGGTGGCACTTGATGGTGAATTCTCATAACTTGTTATGTTAGTGATGAAGCTGCTCACATCCTCAAAATTCCAATCAGTCAGGTATCCAGGCTTTGTAGTGACACTACTCACTTCCATGTCTCCTGAAAGCATTGCCACAACACGTGACATTGATGGTCGTAATATTGGTGATGCTTGACTGCATAAAAGCACTATTCCTACTATGCATTTTACTTCTTCCTCATCGAATTCTATCAGTCTAGGATCCACCAGATCGCTTATGCAGTTGCTCTCATGAAGTTCCCATGCCTAAAAACAAAACATTAACTAAAAAGCTCAAATGACAACAATGTTTTGTTGTATCAAACAATTTAAAAAACCAAGAAGATACAACTACTTAAAAATAGTTTTTTATATAGAAATTTTACCAAATAATTAGTATAAGAAGAGAACATGCATACCCACTCAAGAAGATACACCTTCTCTTCTTCCATATTTGAATAAGAATTTGGTCTGCCACTGACTAACTCTAGAGCCATAACACCAAAGGAAAACACATCTGCTTTCTCTGTAAGGTGTCCACGCATGGCATACTCCGGTGCAAGATATCCACTTCATCAAAGAATTTGAGTATATATATCAATATTTAATATAAATGGGATACAGAAAAAAAAAATACATGAAAGATGATGAAGACTCACATTGTCCCAGCCACACGAGTGCTCATATGGGTCATTTTATCATCATACAATTTGGCCAACCCAAAATCTGATATTTTTGGGATAAGCTCATCGTCAAGTAAAATGTTACTAGCCTTCACATCACGATGTATGATTCGGAGACGTGATTCTTCATGTAAATAAGTTAAACCTCTAGCAACACCCATGCAAATATCATAGCGTGTGGACCAATTAAGTGTTTAACGATTTCCTGCCCAAACAAAACCTTTGTTATTTGTGAAAATGAAAATGAGAACATAAAACTTGTGAATTTCTTATACCGAATAATGCTTGATGAAGACTCTTATTTGCTAGATACTCATAAACAAGAAGTTTTTCTCTCCCCTTAATGCAACACCCATATAGTTTGACTAGATTACGATGTTGCACAGCTGATATGGTAGCAATCTCAGTCACAAATTGACTCTTCCCTTGATTGGATCTTACTGATAATCGTTTCACAGCAATAGATCTTCCATCATTTAGTGTCCCCTACAAGAACAAATATGAAGAATGACATGGTTTCAACAAAATCATTAAACAAGCTAAAATGCCAAATATCAATATATAGAAATTTCTTGACAATTGTATAAGTGTTTCAAAGCAGAATATTTCACATACAATAATTAATTATCTTAGCAGACTTCTTTCAGCCTCTTCAGGTACCTCTTAGGTAATTGGGAAGCACAAAAAGTTTATGGTTTGCAAAAACATTCTAGCTAGCTTTTATTACTCACTTTTTGCTCACCTCAAATGATCATGGTTCCACCATTGACTAGTTTCCATTAGTAAGATTTAAGCTGGTATGTATTATAACCTTTTGTGGAGTAACATATGAACACCATTATCTTTAAGTAAGGGAGCTCATATTACCTTATGAACAGATCCAAAACCTCCCTCGCCAAGTTTGTTTCGAGACTGAGGTCATTTGTAGCGTTCTTTAACTCAGAATAGCTAAAAGTGTATGGCTTTGTATCAATTCCTAGAAGCTCTGGAAAATCATATTATGAACAAGGTTAAGGTTGAATAAGAAAACAAAAACAGTAAATGCTCGATTTTCTTGTTATTCAAGTTTAAAAAAAGTTTTTCTAGAATGTTATTCAAGACATATATCATGAGACAAAGTGTGGTATGAGAAGATATTATATACAAGGACACGCAACACCTGAAAATGTACAATAACAAAGATGTATTGTATTTATGCATGAGTTGCAAACATATATGAACAACATAGTTTACTCATGTAGCTGGGACAATGTTAGTCTTCATCGGGTACAAATGCATGAACAACTTAGTTTTCTCATGTTTCCAATGATATGATTATATTTTTTGTAGATACTGCAGAGAAGAAATGGGGGCAAATGTGAAACCAGCTTTTGTCACTCTAATCATAAGGACCATACTACTGCTATCTACATTAGTTCCCAGACCTTGTTAGCTTTCATATCCAGGTATCCACTTCATCTTGTTTTGGTATGCTTTGGTTAATTTCTAGCATTGAATGATTTAATAGTAGTTTTTCCCATTGGAACCACACCTTTCTCCATTCCCATTGCATCATATACCACTAGATCTTAAAATATATTGTTTGACATTCAATAGATTTAAACATATAGTCTAGAAGAGCATTTATGATAAGCAAAAACTATTCTAGTAGTTAGAGAGAAATATTATACAAATACCTTCATCATCATTTTGGTGTTTTCTTCTATAAATGATATATAAAAACACAAAAACTGATAGAAAGCTTATAACTCCAGCAACAACAATTCCAACAATAAGACCAGTACTGTCCTTTTTACTGCTCGTAGGTCCAGTGTTGACAATATCTGGGAAATCTACAATAAAGGCACACAATATCAAAATAAAAAATACAAAACTTGAATATTTAGGTTAGAAGAGAGTATATATGATGAGAAGTTAGTAATTTAAACCAGTTTTATTCTCTTTGCTGTTCGGAGGTTCGTTACTGACTGTAGGTGTGAAATCTGTACAACATACACATTCTATCAAATTCAAAGAAACAATTCCCTTCTAATATTTAACAAACAAGAGATTATACATTACGAAAGGTTTCTAAAGAAACATCTGAACTGCCACATTTTTTTCAGTCTTACCTGCGATAACACGAATGGCTTGAATCAAGGGCCCATAAGTGCCTTGAAATGGTATGCAGCAGTTCCCTTTTCCAGCCCAAAAGAGATGGATCTCAAGATAATTTTGGAGAACTTCAGACCTAAATTCCTTTGTTACAGCATTGTACGAGGAACCTCCAGCTTCCTCTAGTATGTCAAAATCCTTAAGAACAAGTGTCCCCTGGAATATTCATATGGAAAGAAAACTGAAGGTAGAATAAAAGACAGCAAACAAGAGTGTCAACATTTTTTGTGTGCTAAAACAATGACCACCACATCGATTCATCACTTATGTTGTTGTCATCATTACCTTCAATCTCCCTGTCACACCAACCATTACTGTGAACAAATAATATAACTTTTATTTCATTGTTACTTTTCAAATAATAATACAATCTCAGTCTTAACAATATACTTCTTTCATAAAACCTACTATAATAAGTCTCTAAGTAGATTGTTGCACCTTTGTTGTGTTTTCCAAGTACCTGGATATAGACATCAAAGACTCGCCTCCCTAGACTCTTCCATGTGAGAGTATCACTCAAAATACCTATTTCTGAAAATAAAAGGGTGATGTTGTAAAAGCCATTTTCCAACCCCAAACCATAATATCTTAATGATGAAGCAGAGCGTCGTGCTGTTTGGAGGATCTCTGAGATGCCAAGGCTTTTGTAGTCAGAATGATAGTTCCCAGTATAAAGTCCAACATTACTAATAGCCCATCTTTCTGCTTCTGTAACAAAGCATGTAGCAGGACCAAGTGTAGCATTGTACATCTCATACACAGTTCCATCTGTCGATAAGTCCAAGATAGGCTTAATCACTAATCAGTTGGATCAAATCTAGTTGGAGATCACATATCGACTAGAGATAATATCAATTTACAATATATAAGTGGGGGTAATCCTTCCTTACCTTATAAGTCAATTTTGTAAGATTGAATTAGGCTTAAATTTCTCTACTTAATATGATATTAGAGTCTATTCTAGAAAGGTTTTATAGACCTATTGTGCCTGCCACCCTCTATAAAGCCCTTGTCGAACCACTAACAATATCTAGACCCATGCACAAGATGTACATGACTCATCATGAGGAGTGTCTGTGTTGGAGATCCCACATCGACTAAAGATATGACCAATTTACAATCTAAGTGGGGGCAATCCTCACCTTACAAATTAATTTTGTAAGGATGAATCAGCATAAACTTACTTCCTCATCGAAAGCAAAATGTGGCAACCAGGTCCAATATTACTGAAGCAGAATTCCGAGCAATGGCTCAAGGGATATGTGAGCAATTATGACTAAAAATTATACTGGAATACTTGAAGAAAAAATGGAATGGACATATGAAACTAAACATATTGAAATGGACAAACATTTTATTAAAGAGATGCTTGACAACGACATGATTTTCACACCATATGTTTCTTCTCAAGGAAAAACTGTAGGTATACTCACCAAGGACCTAAACAACAATAATTTTGAAAGAATTATATCTAAGTTAGGAATGAAAAACACTTATTCACCAGCTTAAAGAGAGTGTTTTAGTTTTTTTTTTTTGGAAACTTCCAATGTTTATTTTACTGGTTTTAATTCTGTCATATAAGTTTTAATTCCAATATTTATTGAGGCCTTAGTTATGTATTTTTTTTTATCTTTATTTCCAATTATAAATCCCATAATTTGAAGAATATTGTTTTATTAAGAGTAAGAGAGGATTCCAAAATTATCTTGCCCAATTTATGTATATTAAATGTATGTAATGAGAAATAATAAGAAAAATTCTCTTTTATTCTTTTTTTCTTGATATGGTATCAAAGATCCTGATCCTTGGGAGCTTTTCGCTGTGTAAAATTGAGCATCCTTAATTGTTGTATAAACCTAATTGTGCCTTCATTTCTGGTCAGTTAACCTTAGTCTCTCTCTGTGTGTTTCAGCGTCCATCATTGTACACAATTACAACCCGCATTGCTGCATTGTTTTGTCTTGATTCATGGGTGTATAAAAGAGTAAGGGTTTTCCATAATAAAAAGGAAAAAACAATAGGTGTGTGTCTGTTTACATTTTATGGTAGTTACCATTTTCTGGTGAATTTAATGCTCAAATACACCTTTTACCAATCATTGGATTTTAGTTAGATTCTTAGAGTGGCAATCATATGACACCATTCCTTGAATTCTTTTTGTCAAGGAGATATCCAAGTAAACCCAACCATACTAGGTACAAACCTATCTTCTTCATGTAACACTTTATGTAACACTTCTGTTTCAATATGTAGACAAAACTTGACATTCCAACCCAATTATCTTATAGGACTTTAATTCAAGTTTTGTAAATTCTTGGAACAATAGACATTTAGGTTTCATAAGTACCAAATTTCGAATCTAAATAATTAGTAGCAAAAACTTTGGTAGCTAATTAGATACCAATTTAAAAATTATTTAACAATAATAGATTTTATAAGGTATCAAATTTCAAATCTAAATAATTGGTAGCAAAAACCTTGGTAACTAATTATATATCAATTTAGAAACTATTTAAAAATAATAAAAACTAATTTAGAAACCAAAATTCTTTTTAGTCTCTAAAATGGTCTCTAATTTAGTCAATATAACAACCTAATTATTTTTTGTCCCTAAAATTGATTTCTATTTAATGTTTTGTAGAGTAATATAATTATGATTTCAATTAAAATATCTCAAAGTAAACTTTTGTATAATAAGTAAGTTCTAACAAATTACAATTTAAGTCGATTATATATAAGTATATGAGATATATTTTCTTATCATTTTACATAGAAAATAGTTTAAAGTGATACTTACATCTTCCAACTCCACTATTGCATGGAAAAAAAAAAGTTATTTTTTAGATAAGAGAAATTCACATTACTTTTTTTTTATATATATAAAATCTTGTGTTAGATTTATAAAAATGTCTTAATCATGGCTTAACTTATAGTGTTAAGAGACGTATTCCTTTTCTATTCATCTCGATCACATACTATACTGCAATCTCTAGGTTCAATGATTTATTTATGAATAAATTAAAAATGAAATCTCCAATTCTTCGAAAATAGGTTTTCTTCACTTCTATATTAAGATTTTATATTCCTAACTTATTCACAATATTAAAACCTAGACAATCCTAATTTATTAAAAACAATGAAACTATTTTTTTTTTAAAATTTGTTAACCGTTTTCATTAGTAAGTCAAATTTCACAGTATTGTAAAAACTAAAGATAACCAATGTTTTAAAAGAAAATTGTTAAACCAATCATGATTGAAGTTCTGTATAATACTAACCTAATATTTGAACCTTCTATTCTGAAGTTGTTGGCAACTAAATTCCTGCATGACACCCCAAAAATGTTATGACAACACACACATATATATATATATACTAATAGCTTGACACACATACAAATTAATACGTAAAAGAGGAGAAGAAAATAAACACAATACTTACAACTGTAAATTTGGTTCATTTACTTAAGAGGGAAGGTCGTTTGATAGATTATTGTATGACAAATCTCTGCAAAAAAGAAAATAAATCCAAATGAAGGATACACGTTAGTTTAAAACCGAACAAACCCTTAATTTTGATTGGTGAAACATATATATATATATTAACACTACAAGAAAAACGCAAATTATGTAATTACATATTAGCACCATAAAATAAAATTAGCAGTGAATGGGATTTGAAGCCAGGTTCCTTCAGCAATCAAGTAAAATTTAGCCACTACACTAAGCAAATTCTTCAATTTTATTATGATTTTTATTATACTTATTATTATTAATAATATTAATAATATTAATAATACTAATAATATTAATAATACTAATAATATTAATAATACTAATAATATTAATAATACTAATAATATTAATAATACTAATAATATTAATAATACTAATAATATTAATAATACTAATAATACTAATAATACTAATAATACTAATAATACTAATAATACTAATAATACTAACAATACTAACAATACTAACAATACTAACAATACTAACAATACTAACAATATTAATAATACTAACAATAATAATAATACTAACAATATTAATGATACTAACAATATTAACATATGAATCACATTTAATTTATCTATAATCTACTTGAATCTAAACATAATTTATTATATTATCTATTAGTATGAATCAAATTTAATATATGTCATACTCATAATCATCATATTACCTATTACATTAAAATCAACTATCATATTAATTATTATTTTACGATCATATTGACTTAATTAAGTTCATTATAGGTAGTTGGTTTTACTTGTGTGTTATAGTAAAGAATATTGTCAACAAACAATATTATCTTTTAACATAAAATGATGACTTTTACATTAACTATTAATTAAATCTCTAATACAGATTACTAGTTAGCATATCATTATAGTTTAAACTATATTAATTATTCCATAAATCTATGTAAAAAGTTGTTACTAAATAACCCTTTCTACTAATATATAAATCATAATGACAAAGTGATTAAATAATTTACAATTTAAAATATTTTAAAAATTATACATTATATCAATTTTAATCTATGTAAGTAAATATTTGAAAATAAGATTTTTTTTATCGACAAAGAATAAAAAAAATTAAACAAAACATTTTAAGGATATTTCAATCCTTATACAAGAATCTCAAATCAGAAAAGAAGTGTAAGATACAAGCACCTATATAGCCATCTAACAAAAACTTCACAACTACCTATAATAACCTATATTTGAAAATAAGATATCAAATAATTTTATATTAATATATATATATAATATGAAAGTAAATTTAAATTTAACCATGAGTTTTAAAAAATTAATGATTAAATAAAGAAATATATTAATCAATATATATGTATTTATAGTATTAAAGTTATATTAATATTATATAATTTCTTCATTTTTCTCTCTATCTATCTATATCCGGATAAAAGTAATATTACTCAAGTCAAATAAAACTACTATACACACACAATAAATATCTAAATGTATATTTATATCAAAATTAATATTAATAATATGAATATAATATTGATAATATGAATATAATATTAATAATATGAATATTAATACTAATAATAATATTAATAATAATATTAATAAATATTAATAATAATATGAATATTAATACTAATAATATTAATAATATTAATAATAATGTTAATAATAATATTAATAATAATGTTAATAATAATATTAATAATAATGTTAATAATAATATTAATAATAATATTAATAAATATTAATAATATGAATATAATGTTAATAATAATATAAGGTCAATGCTTCCTTATAAGGTCAATGCTTCCTCTGATCACCCCAAAGACTTGGGTTCGAATCTTGGCTGCTGCAGTTTGTTTATAACATTTATTTGGGTCTTGTTTTCGAGTCCTATTTTATATACGGATTTTGACGGTATCTAATTCCAATTTTTCTTGTAGTCTAAATAGAATAGACATTACTATAAAATTATTAAATAAAAATAATTTTTAATGATGAAATAGTTCTAATTTTTTCAATATAGTAACTAATTTTTTTTTTCTTCTAATTAATGGTTTTCTTGTAACGAGAATATCACTCTTAGAGTCTGTATTCATTGCATCCATATAGATGAATATAAGTTTCATCGTTCTTGTATACAAATCTTACATTTGATTGTCCGAGGAAGAACACATATATGATAAGTCCCAACACTTATAAGAAGAAGAATCTAATCTACCTATCTTGAAAGTTATTTTGTCTTGGTAAGTACAATATTTTGTATCTTTTTTCTATTAAAACATTGAATCTAAGTTTAGAGTCAAAAACATGTTGCAATCCTTGTTATCTCAATATTCATGAGTTGTGAGAAAAGTCAAAAGAATACTCATGGTGTAAAACTTGAAAAAACTTTTCATAGAATACTCATGTGTGTAGTTTGAAAAACTATTAAAACAAGCATTCATGTTGTAAAGCTTAGAAATACATGTCAAATAATAGTCGTGTTGTAAGATGGGAGACCTTGACAAATACTCATTTTCATATAACGATAACTCTTATTTTGTTCAAATTTTATAGACTAATTGTAATTCCTTAGGTTTTTTTTTTCTATTCTTAGTTTAGATTTGTATTTTTCAAATAAAATTAGATTTTTAATAAAATATCATAAAAATTACATATTTTTTTAGCTTATATATTGGTTGAACAATCTCATGAGTGCTTTGATATTTGTAGTAGCATTTTCTAAATTGGAATTTGACCTTAAAAGCTTGAATGAAGATATGCCATAAAGATTGGAAAAGTTGAGTTAAAAAGCAAACTTTTTTAAGAAAATCAACATTAGACTGTCAATAAGTCTTTGTTAACTACATGGTCAACACTACATTGAATGAAGAATATGAAGTAGTTATTTTAGTTTTAGAACTGATTTATGGTTTCCAATTTGTTTTACCACCAAGGCCCATTCATTTGTAAAGCTTGACAACTTCTATAAAGAATTATTAAAGCGAAGCGTAGGTAGAGAGACACAACATAGTTAACTAATGAAGTAGTTTAGTTTAGTTTTCTATTTTTTGTTTTTTGTTTTTGACATTTCCAATTTTATAACATTTTCTTCTGAATTTTTCTCCATTGATTCTCTTTTCTTTATTTTCTATTTTTTGTAATTGTTGTTCAAAGTTGAATTTGGTTTTGGAAATGGGTAACAACGAAATGAAAACCATCTTAGAAGATGCTTTGTGTTAGTATTTTCTTCTTCAAAATCATTTCAAAACTCTATTTTCGATCGAAAGTAATTTTTCTAAGAACATACAAATAAATTAGTTGTGTTTTCTTTAGGTCCTTGTAAATTGACATGGAATATTACTAACCATGGTTATTTGCAGTCATTTACTTTTCTTGCAATTTAAGATTCTATCATTACGTTTTTATGCAATTTACACTTAACGCTCTAGCTTTCTTTTTCTTTCTTTTTATCTATTCATAAAACTATTAGGCGGTCTAGTAAGTGATTTCTTACTAGATGGTTTAATAGTTATATGCAAAATCATTCTGCATAATTCATTTTACTTTCTACATAACAATCATTAAACGGTCTAGCAAGCGATTCCAGAGTAAACTTTCTAATATTTGTAATTCATTATTTTCGTTTCATTTCTTTTGATTTCATTTACATTACATTTTTTTTTCATATTTTTACTATTTTGTCGTTTATATTTCCATCTTTACATTTTGAGTGTTACTAGATGGCTCATTAGACGATCGTCTATATACGGTCTAGTACTTACTCTACCATATTCTTAAGTTTGCTTTGTAGTTCCATTTTTTAACTCCAATTCCCCCCCCCCCTCCCTTTAATTTGTAAGAGAAAGATATAATGAATTGCTCACTGTTGAACAAGGTGCTTTAATGCTTCCAAATCTGCTTTGAAGACTTGAAAAATCTATTGTTGTATTTGTGTTATTTAGTAGATTTTAAGTTGTTGGTTCACATCTAGTATTGATCCAAGTTCACTTGATTCTTAATCTCTTTTGAAAGAAGTGTTTTCTAAAAGTTGTGTTAATTTTAGTCAGTTATTTCGAGCTTTTAATCACTTGAAAAAGTTATTGTTCAAAGTCTAGTGATAACATCAAATTTTTCATCTAGTTGTTTTGTCTGATTGAATTACACTTAGTGTTTTTCAAAGGTTTTGATAAAGCTTTGGTTTCTTTTGTCTTTTCTGTGAGACAAAAACAGTCGGTTATTTTGATAAAAGAATTGATTGCTTTATGTGAAATCTTAAACAACAAAAGAATTCAATCAGCTCATTTTAAAAACAATCAACTATTTTTCACACAGAATTCTGTTATGAATTTCAAACTGTTTTTAAATGTTTTTAACTGCTTTCAATTAATGATCTAACAATGTAAACCGCTTTTTAAAGCCTATATAAAGGTTGTTTTGTGATCTTTTCAAAAGCTAAGAAAGAGAGTTTTATCAAAAACGTTTTCAAGAAAAAATTAAGAGCTTTTGAGTTATTGCTTGTGTGTGAAGTTGGAACTTGATTTTCTATACAATTGTTCTACTGCTTTGCAAAGCCCAGGTGTACTCTTATTCCTTCTTTGAATACTGTAATTATGTGTTAGTCAGTTTCAAAAAAGGGTTTCTAGAAACTGTGGCGTTGCCAAGAAGTGAAATGCTGAGGGTTCAAGATCAACATTCTTGGTGTGTGTTTTGAAATCTAGTTTTGATTGTACAGTGAATTATCAGTGGTTAGCAGAGGACTGGATGTAGCTCTTGGTTAAGAGTGGATCAGTATAAATCTCTTTGTGTGAATCTCTCTTTTTCTACTCTTATACACTGCTTTAATTTTTTTTCTTTACATTCTACTGCATTAAACAATCAATTGTTTCGATAAAAGCAACTAGTTGATTTTTCATAAAGAACTGTTAATCTAAAAATTCATCCAGTTGAACAAAAAATCAATTGATTGATTTTACAGATCTTTTCACTCTACTTTTAATCTTTGCGAAAACCTTGTGAAAACAATTCACCCCCCTCTTATTTTCGCCATACATTCTAACACTCACATGATATATTGTCTTTGGATTTGACCTAGGTTGAACCTATACCACATTAGGGGGAAACTTAGTTTTATTTTGAAATTAGACACAAGTAATTGTTCTATCATATAACTTAATCAATTGGTTAAGAACTTGATGTAATCTTATTTTAGACAAACCAATGTAAAAATATTTGTGTTGTGCTTTTGTTTCTCTTGTTTTAATTCAATTATGTCACCTAAAAATGTCTTTTGAGAGTTTGCAAAAATTTGTTTTCTAAACTATCATCCGTTGTTCTCATTATTCGAATCAAACCTTGACTGTTTTATAAAATATAAATTTACATACAATTTATTCTCGTGGGTTTTTGAGAAAGTTTAATTATATTCTATAAAACAAAATTTAACCTCTCTTCTTCTATTTTTTTTTTCTATTTTTACACATGCCATATGACTTGACCTTGATACCAATATAGTGAAGATAGAAACTTGTGAGTGATATAATAAGAATAAATCTAGTTGGTCTTTAGAGTTGACAATAACAATGGTCATTTCCTAAAGATTATTTTCTCTCTAGCAAATGGGTAATCTATCTTTATATGTTTATTTTGTTCATGGAAGATTTAACTTGTGCACTTTGGAGAAAAACTTGATTGTACAAATAATCTTAATATCCTGAATGTTTCTGAGCTTTATCTATTAGATAAATTGTTTAAGCCATGTGAACTTGTAGAAAGCTAGTTCCATTTATTTGACTTTTTATTTATTCATGAGATCACATTTTAACCAATATACTAATACCTAGAAGTTGATCTCTTATATCGTGGCTTGCTCAATCAACATTGACATAACAAATTATTTTCATATTTTCTTTTCCTTTATATAATCTCCATACACCTTAATTACCTTATTATTACTAGGTTTGACTTCACGTTTATGTCAATGTTGATTGAGCAAACCAAATTATATTCATATTTTCATTTATTCATGAGATCACATTTTCACCAATATATTAATACATAGAAGTGGATCTCTTATTTTGTGGCTTGCTCAATCAACATTGACATAACAAATTATTTTTATATTTTCTTTTCATATGATTTATTGCACATATGAAAAGAAAAATATGAATTGATTTAGTGCACTAACCACAAATGTGAAGGCAAACCTAGTAATAATAAGGTAATTAATTATGCCCAAAAGACATTGATTTCTTCTCTAGCTTTTTAATACCTACACATTAAAATAAACTTGACACTATAATCCATAAGATATTGGAGAAGTTGTTATCTCCATCTTCTAAACATAAACATAATCTTTTAAAGCTCAAGAAAGAAGTAGTAGCATCAAATGTTTTAAATGCTTGGTTATGAGCACATTAAATCTAATTATCCCACCAAAAGAACTATGATAATACAAAATAATGGTGGTGATACAAAATAATGGTGGTGTGTGCTCCAATCATTCTCCTTCTTCATCTTCTTCAAGTAATAGTGTGAATAAATTAACTTATAAGAAAGGAGATTGTTAATAGTGAGATGTATGCTTGTGCATGAATGAAAGACTTTTGGTGATACTCAAAGGAAAAATATATTTCTTACGAGATGTTTCATCAATAACAAACATTGCAAGACTGATTATTGATAGAGAAATTGCAAAAATGTTACAATTAAAAGAATGACTATTAAAGGATATGGATACAAACATTATAGAAAAATGTTAATATTAATTGTGTCTTCTCTAATTCTTAGTTGTTTCTCTTTATATATGTGAATAACCTTTATTTTGTCTTTGTCTGTTATGATTCTACTATTTATTGATTCATTATTTCTTTCTTTAGTTAGACCTAGAATGAGTGTACAACTTGTATATATTTAGACTATTCGTTCTGATTTCAAGATAATAAAAGAGATATTCATTCTTATATCATTTGTCTTCCTTATACTCTTTTGTTCATCTTTGTTCTCTTTTGTTCATATATGTTCTATTTTATAATATGGTATCAGAGTCATTTTGAGTCTATCCTAAAGAGTATTTGTTGGGCTTATTAGGCCACCCGCTATCAGGTCATTATTGGACCACTCATAATATGTTATCCCACGCACGAGCTGATGTCACTCTCGGCGTGAGGGGGGGTGTTGGAGATCCCACATTGACTAGAGATGAGGACAATTCATTGTATATAAGTGGGTGCAAACCTCAACCTCATTGAGCCGGTTTTATGGGGTTGAGTTAGACTTAAAGTCCACTTCGTATAATGACGAAGAAGCTTGAACTACCCATTTTTTCTCACTTAACCTTACAAGTTACGATGGTTAAGAGAAGAATCATGAAGATTAAAATAAACAAATTGTTTATGTATGTCTGTATTATTTGTTTTTTTGTAAAAATATATTAGAAAAGTTCTCCGCATTTGAACTTAAGAGAATATGAATTGTTCATTCAAATGATTGATATGAATTAAGACATATAAAGACACCTTAAAAACCAATTTTAGAGACCAATTTTAAAGATAAAAAATAATTGGTTTCTATATTGACTAAATTAGATACTATTTTAGAGACTAAAAAAATTATTGGTATCTAAATTAGTTTCTATTATTGATAAGTAATTTCTAAATTAGTATCTAATTAGCTACCTAGATTTTAGCTACCAATTATTTAGATTTTGTATTGGTCGGAGCCAAATGAGCCACGTCACTCGGCATCGATGACAGACCGACCAGATGAATTGGTTATATCAAATAGCAAATAAAGAGATATGCGATAAATCAGTTAATATCTTAACAACCTACAAATCTGGTAACCATGAGATAAATCAGGTAATATCTTAACACCCTACAAATCCGGTAACCATGAGATAAATAAGGTAATCCTGTTTTATTAAAGATACGTATCAGATACGGTCTATAAGAAAAATAACCCACTATGAACATTATAAATAAGCATTGTCACACAAGATTAGGGTACGCTTTTATCAATATATCAATCACTCTTATACAGAACATTTACTTGATCGTTGGAAAACCTTCTGCAAGTTAACTCTCGGCCAAGTATTAAAGAGCAAATATGAGAAGGAGTAGGAGAAACGACCGAGCACTAAGGAGGAACGACCGAGGGATAAGAGACAATTGTTCAAGCCAAGTACTATCTAGACCTTAGCTGTCTATACAAGTACAATTGACACCCACTGTAGGACTGAGATAGATTCGAAGAACAACAAATGGTTTCAACAAGGCAGATGACAAACGAGAGAATGACAGAGGCCGAGCAAGTAGCTATGTTATAAACCTTACAAAGAGAGTTGGTAAAAATGTGGCAGAAGAACAAGAAGAAGATATAAGCCCTCCACCAGAAGAATGAGGAGGAAGTATGAATCCTCTGAGAAAAAAATGACTAAATGAAGCAACAACTACCCATGATCAAACCCAGAACTGGACAAGGGCCTCGAAGGCCAGATCTAGAGGTTAAAAGTCCACCATTCGGACCAGGTCCTCAAGGGTCGAATTCGGAAGCTGAAAGACAACCCTCCGCGGAAAGATCCAAGAATACACAAAATTAGGAGAGGACAACCATCGTCTGATCTCAAACTCATCAATCCTTCAGGCAACATTCAGAGCGTACTCTCCTTCTAGAGGACGAACCAAAAGAACACCCATTTACTGATGAAATCATTGAAGCACAACTCTCTCCTAATTAGAAGGGGTTGAAAATCGATTGATACGACAATAACACAGATCGGGACGAGCATGTGGATGTATATAAGACTCAAATGAGCCTTTATACATCAACAAATTGGTGTTGTGTCGAGTATTCCCCACCTTAATAAAAGAAGGGGCACTCAGTTGGTTCACAAGGCTTCCCCCTAACTTGGTGGATTGCTTTAGAGCACTTTTGTCCAAGTTTGGTAGTTAGTTTGAAACCACCTGACTGCATCATCTCACATCCATTGCACTTGTCAACATACGACAAGAAAAAGGTGAATCACCCTGAACCTTCATGAAGAGGTTCAATAAGTTATCTTTAAATATCCGAAATCTGAGTCCGGAGGTGGCCATGCATCATTTGGTCACAACTCTAGGGTCAGGACCATTCGCCGACAGTCTATGCAAAAAGCCATTAGCTAACTTAGGTGAATTAAGATAGCGAGTGACAAAGTTCATGCAACAGAAAAATTGTGTGATTATTGCTATCAAGTTTGAGCATAGAATGATGGAGATAAAGGAAAGAGAAAGATCGAGGTGGCCGACACACATCCAGAAGAGAGTTTGTGCACCATTAATGATTAACACTATCACTTTTTACCTCGAAGTACCCAACGGTCACATCTAGGCTCTTCTGGATGAATCTCCCTCAAACTTGGGGGCAAGTGTACCGTTCAGAGTTGAACAAGCCACGTCACTCGGTATCGGTGACCGATCGATCGAATGAATTGATTATATCAAATAGCAAATAAAGAAATACATGATAAATCAGGTAAACTCTTAACACCCTACAAATCTGATAACTATGAGATAAATTAGGTTATATCTTAACACCCTACAAATCTGGTAACCATAAGATAAATCAAGTAATATTGTTTTATGAAAGATACGTATTAAGTAATATTGTTTTATTAACTCCCTTCTAATTTCGATATTTAGTTCTTAGCCAAGCTAGAGGCACGATCTAACAAACTATATGAAGAGCAATAAATAAGCCTTAAACTACCCATTCTTGTAAAGGGAAAAGGTATGAGTCATGATGATTCCTTTTCTTAAGTACAAAATCAATTGTTTATTCTTTTTTATTATATATTTAGATTATCATTCATATTTAAACCTTTGTATACAAGTCCTTCAAAAACATTTTTGTGACAATACCTTTATTAAACTTTTAAAGGATAGTCATTGGACTCTTTGCTACTTCATTTGTTTTCCAATAAACTGTGAAAAGTTTTCATAATTTTATTAAACATCTTGTAAAGTTAACTTGTTTTTCCATAGATATGCATACAAAACTTTCCTGCTTGTGCAATACCTGCAAAAGTTTTCTTAATATAGTCAGTAAATAAGGTTTCATTACAAGAAAATTATGAAATAAAAACCAATTTTAAAGACTAAAAATAGTTAGTTGTTATAATAACTAAAATAGAGACTATTTTAGAAACTAAAAAAAAAATTGGTTTCTAAATTAGTTTATCTTATTGTTAAATAGTTTCTAAATTGGTATCTAATTAGCTACCAAGGTTTTAACTACAAATTATTTAGATTCTAAACTTGGTAGCAAAAACCTTGGTTGTTAATTAGATACCAATTTAGAAACCATTTAACAATAATAGAAACTAATTTAGAAACAAAAAATTTGTTTAGTCTCTAAAATGGTATCTAATTTAGTCACTGGTAACTAATTATTTTTAGTATCTAAAATTAGTTTATATTTAATTATTTTCTTGTTCTTAGTATGTTCAAGAAGTTGTTTGAGTAAAATTCAAAGCATATGAACAATTTCTGCATGTGATATATAGTTGGAGGGCTGATTTCTGTCCTAGTATTTTAAATAAGCAAAGTAATAAATAGAGTTCACATTGATTGAAATAGTTGAATCTTACTCACATATTTTGAAGGGATGAACTTTTTTGCCTCGGCAGAGTGCCACTTAGTATGTTATTTCCAAGAAACCTATAATTGGATAAAAACAAAACATCCATTAAACCTTGTTTGATGGGATAATGTTTGTCATGTCGGAATGCAATATGGAACCAACTTACACGTAAGAGAGTGAACTCGAGTTGAAAATTGATTCTGGAATGTGTCCTGAGATGTTATTAAAGCTTAAATCCCTACCAATAGCCATCAAAATATAAATATTTTAATCGTTTTTGGAATAGGGCATAACTATAACTATAATACAAGATACTAGTTTCTATTTTGCAAATAAAATATTGATAATAATGTAGTACTTATTTTACAATATCCCTTGTATAACTAGTTAGTAATTTAATTAGAGACAAATTATAGTGTAACACTTGAATGTCATTCTTATGTAGTTTAACACAAGCACAAGTAATACTCACAATTGAGTCAAATTTTGAAACTCTCCAATGAAGGATGGAATTGAACCATTAATATTGTTATTCCTTAGTTCTCTGCAAAAAGTATAGATTTTTTTTTAATTGCATTGTGGAAGATAAATAACAAGTAAAAGAACTCGGATTGCATTGTAGAACAACTTGTGTTCATTAGTAAAGTCAAGGGTCTTACAAAAAAACTAAAGATTTCATATTCCTTAGAAATTCTAGTGAGGAGCTCCCGTTGGACATGTCACTTATTCTCCTACATTCATATCACACATTATTTATTAACATTCATCAATTAAAAGTATAGTAATCATAGAAGAAACTAGTGATCATACTCACAACTCTGACAAAGAAGTCAACTTTGAAAATGATGAAGGTATTGAGCCTTTAAAAGAATTTCCCTGAAACCTCCTATTAAGACACACCAATTAATTTTAATAAGTAAAATATATTTAGGGAAGACACTTAAAGACATTCAACATCAATAAATTATGGGGAAAAAAAAAATATATATATAACAATAAAATTAAATAGAAACTAGTTTTAAAAATAAAAAATAATTAGTTGTTAGAGTGACTAAATTAGAGACCATTTTTGAAGACTAAATAGATTTTTGATTTCTAAATTAGTTTCTATTATTGTTAAATGGTTTTTAAATTGATATCTAATTAGCTACCAAGGTTTTAACTACCAATTATTTAGATTCTAAATTTGGTAGAAAAACTTTGGTAGCTAATTAGATACCAATTTAGAAACCATTTCACAATAATAGAAACTAATTTAAAAACTTTTTTTTTTAATTTTTAAAATGATATCTAATTTGGTCACTATAGTTTTTAAAATTGATTTTTAATCAATAATTTTCTTGTAATGATAGGAGATGAAATTCAAATTTTAAAGACAAGTATAATTATAAGATCTTTCTACTAATATATTATTCATTTTATGTGAAACTTTTAACAGACAAATAATCTAAAAGAGAGAGTTGAGTTCTAATGTTATCTTACAAGACTCGAAGCTTAGACCAATTCCCTATGAAGTCTGGTATTTGGCCTCCGAATTCCATGTCTGAAGCCCATCTGAAATTAATAGAAAAACCTTTGTCATGGTAGAAGTTCCTTTTTTAAATCAATTATTATAAGGTACATAAGAATATGAATAATTTACACTGTCTCCAAATTTGTAAGATTTGCAAATGTCGAAGGAATTGGACCACTGATTCCTGAACTATCAAAGTACCTACAATGAAATCATTCTTTTTATTCTCTTGTAATCACAATAATGAGGTATTGTGTATAACTTTTTAATAACTAATTCTGAATTAAAAGACCAAAGCATTGTTCAACAGTATCAGCTTATAGACAATAATAAAGAACCACTTTTTGCTTCAATAATATTAACTCAAGAAAAATTTATGTCAGATGTATGTCAGTTAAACAATATTTTGGCATACAAGAAAACAATGCTTATGTATGTAAATTTATGGATTTAGAAGTATAGTAAAAGTGTTTATTATAGAACTCACAGTTGTTCTAACTTTGTCAGTTTCCCAAGTTCTGGTGGAAGAGATCCTGAAAACTTGTTTGTCCCAAAAGCCCTACAAATATAACAAATAAATCTCAATTGTGCCATCTACAGAAATTTCTCATGACACCATCTCATAACTTGGGTTTATACAGTTTGAAACTTATAAACTTATTACTTAACTCAATTCTAATTGAATACACTAAATTAATTTTTTACCGGTCAGAACCGGACAAGCTAACACTCGGTCTTGGAGACTGACTGATCGGGTTGAAATACTCCATGAGAATTAGGATCACATCCCACTAAAACCGGGTAATGTCCTGGGAAATTAGGGAACCTTCCTATAAATCAGTTAACACTGATATTTGATATATTTGGTCCATCACAACAGAGGGCCGAAGACTGAAGACTATAAATAAACCCTTTGCAAATGAGTAAGGTACGCATTTAATCAGTTCGTAATATACACTTTGAATACTTTGTCAGATTACCTTTTGCAGGTCAACACCGACCGAGTGTCAGTGAATTGAGGAAAAAGTCTTAAAAGTATTGAAGAGTAAGCGAACAATGGAACGATCGACATCAACAACAATTGTTACAATCAATCTCAAGTACTATCTAAGTCTATTTTATCTATACAAGTACAATTTTAACTTAATTCAACATAACTCAACTTAACTAATAGAAATATAATTAAGTTACGAATGCAACTTATTTAAATATTTATTTATTATATTAACTAATTTATATAATATTTTATAAATTATTATTTTTTAACTAAAGTAATTTATATTATTAATAAAAAAAAGTTATAAACTAGTTTGTAAATTGATATTCAACATTAGTCATCCATATTTCAGCTACTAATTACTTTAGATTCTAAATTAGTCTTTATAGAAACTAATTTAAAATGTAAAGTAATTAAAATTTTGATAGTTAATATTAAATACCAATTTAGAAATAGCTTTCAAATTTTTATTAATAATAAAAATTACTTTAGATACCAATAATTTTTAGTTTATAAAATAACATCACAGAAAATACCAAATATTCCACAAACAATTGGATTAGTGACTATAGTGGTTTTAATAAAAAAAAATACACTACTAAAAATCATTAAATAAAAATCAATTTTAAAAATAAAAAATAGTTAGTTATTACTTTGACTAAATTAGATATTATTTTAGAGACTAAAAAATAATTTAAATCTAAATTAGTGTCTATTATTAATAAATAATTTTTAAATTTATATCTGATTAACTATACCAACTTTAGAATGTAAATAATTGGTAGCTAAAACCAATTATTAAAAACTATTTTAAATACTAATAATTGTTTAATCTCTAAAATAGTATCTAATTTAGTTAATATAACAATTAATTATTTTGATATCTAAAATTGATTTCTATTTAATAATATTTTTAATATTGATTTCGGATAAGTAGTGAAAAAAAAGAAGTTAAAGTAAATATGACGTACAATGATTTTAACTGTGAAAGATTTCCCAATTCCTTTGGGAGCTCCCCCGCTAAATTATTGACGCCAACGGACCTAACAAAGAATAAATGTAAATGTTAGAAATCATGTGTCTAAAGATTAAACACAAATAAATTAATGAACTCAACTTGTTCAATGTGGCTTACAAGTATTGCAAACGAGTTAGATTTCCAATGGCTGCAAGTAGAGAATCCGTCAAGTAATTTTGCCCAATATTTCTGTTTTCAAATGGATGGAACTTATTATATAAATAAAATGTAATTCTAGCTTAGGAACAATGAACCGAAAGCTAAAAATGCATCAAAATAATTATTTTTTTTATCAACAATAGAAAATAAATAAATGGAAACCACTTCAGAAGTGTTCCAATCTTTATACATAAAGAGCTAGCGTCTTACCAACCTCCAATCAAGGAACACCTTCCAACTTAAATAAGGAACAACCAAACCAAACTCAAGAAAGCATTAAACAATCAGTCTAATACAATCCACTGGGTTCAAAACCTAGTCGGGGTACGTAAAGGAATTACAACAGGACTTTGCAAAAATTCAAGACCAAACATTTACTTGTAACAGTGCAAATACCTCGAGCGCATCTACCACGCCCCTGTCGAAGGTCACCGAGTTCCTATGTCTCCAAATTCCACTCACAACACCAACCCAAATCGCCCCCCAAACGTCATTAACCACATCAGAAGCCGAACACAACCTGAATTGTTGGAAGTTTACCAAAGGGTCCTTGTGAATAACAAACGACACTCCAAGCCACTCAAAACAAAGACACCACACCCACCAGGTAAACTCGCAGACGAAAAACAAATGACTGGACGACTCTTACACCTTCCCACACAAACCACACACCCGATTCTCTACCACCACCCCTCGCCTTTCCAAATTTACCCTAGTAGCAATCTTATTCTCCATCACCCTCCAAGAAGTGACCAAAGCGAAAGGAAAAGCTTTGCACCTCCACAACTTACTGTAAACTGGAGAAACCTCCCCAACTCTATCCTTCCTAACTTGAAAATAGGTTGAGTTAACTATAAAAGTATGAAACCCCCTGCCTTCCAAGTCCAGCAATTTGTCTTCCCCGATTCCAACTTCGCCCCTTGCAGTAACTGAAAGAACTGCTCCACCAGAGCTTTCTCCCATTCAAAAAAGGGTCTACGCCATTCAAAGTGTCACACCCAAACACCATCAATCTAATTCCCTGGTTCAGCCACCTTTGCACCTTTTGTCACACTAAGAGAGAAAATTCTCGGGAAAACACTCTTCAACGCTCCACAACTCAACCAACTGTCCTTCCAAAAAAGGATAGCCCTCCCCTCACCAACTTCTCACTCAAACCCATCTTCAAAACTTCTTCCCCAACCCTCCGAAGCCCACACCTCCTTCAAATCTTTCCACCAAAGAGAGCCCCTACCAACTTTACCTTCCTCTCTCAAGCTTCTCCACCCACCGTACTTAGAAACGAGGATCTCTTTCCACAGACCACCCTTATCCGTACCCAACCTCCAGATCCACTTACCTAATAGAGCCAAATTAAACAACTTTAGGTCAATAATACCTAGACCCCCATAGTCACGAGGCTCACAAACCTTTTTCCAAGAGGCCTAAGCGATCTTCCTACCATTTGAAACCCATCCCCAAAGGAAATTCCTTTGTATTCGAACTAACTTCTCTGCCACCATAGAAGGTAACTTAAACAGTGACATAAAAAATAACGGAATTGAGGAGAGAACTGATTTTAACAAGCAAATCCTCCCAGCCAACGGCAGACACCTGCCTCTCCATCTTGACAATTTACCCTAAACTCTCTCTATCACCCTACTCCAAAACGCACCCCGTTTGTGACACCCTCCTATCGGCAACCCTAAATAAACAAAAGGAGTTACCATCACTTTACAATTTAGAATAGCCGCAAAACTCTGAAGCAAGCTCTGATCCAACCCCAACCCACCGATAGTACTCTTCACAAAATTGACCTTAAGCCCAGAAGCAAGCTCAAAGCAGAGTAAGATCGCCTTCATATTGAAGACACTTTTTGTATTAGCTTTACAAAAGAATAAAGTGTCGTCAGCGTATGGTAAAATATTTACCTTCACTTTATCCCTTCCAACCTCCAAACTGTCAATCAAACTCTTCTTTTCTGCCATCCTGGAAACCCAGCCAACCCTTCCGCAACTATCAGAAAAAGAAACGGTGCTAACGGATCACCATGACGAAGTCCCTTCCTAGGAGTAAATTCCCTAGTTGGACTACCGTTCACAAGCACCGAGACTAAAGTAGATTCTAAACACCCCTTAATCCAACAAATCCATTGAGCGCAAAAGCCCAACCTCTCTAGCATATATAGAGAAAATCCCAACTTACCGAGTCATATGCCTTCTCATAGTCAACTTTAAAGAAAACACAACTCTTCCTTTTCCTTTTATATTCTTCCAAAACCTCATTCGCCACTAACACACTATCTAACAAACCCATACCTTCCAGGAAAGCCGACTGTCTAATATCAATGACTTTACTAATCACATTTTTCAAGCGTAGAGACAACGCTTTAGAGATGATCTTATATAAGCACCCGACCAACGAAATAGGTCTAAATTCGCCAAGTTGCTGAGGGTTTTCTACTTTTGGAACAAGACATAGGAATGATGCATTTGAACCTCTAGGCCAATGACTCTTAGATGCAGAATCCTTCACTGCTGACACCACATCCGACTTAATGATTTCCCAACAATGCTTTAAGAACCCAAAATTAAAACCATCAGGGCCAGGACTCTTAAAACTATCACAATTCCATACCACATCCCTAATTTCTTTTCTAGAAAAATCGACAATCAATAACTCATTATCTTCTTTCGAAATAGAGTTGAACCTAACGTTGTCCAACCTAACTTGACATCCTTCTTTTCTGGAAAACCTCTCTTCGAAGAAAACTCTGACCTTGTCCTTAATCACCTCCTTATCCTCACACCACCGGCCGTCAACAAACATCTCATGTAACTCATTCCTCTCCCTTCTCCACTTCACAGATGAGTGGAAGAACTTTGTATTAAGATCTCCATGTTTCAACCACTTTTGTCTTGCTTTCTGGAACATAACCGCCTCCTGTTTAAACATAGCTCTATTAAGGTCATCTAACAAAGTTCTCCTTTCCTCCCTTTCAGACTTAACCAAGCCTCTATCATCATCTTGTGCATCTAACACATGTAACTCCTCACTAGCAAGGTTAACATCCTCGAAGACCTCTTCGTTCCAAACTTTTAAATCCACTTTAAGCTTTTTCAGTTTCTCTTTGAAAATATAAATTCCACGTCCTTGCACATCATAGCTAACCCACTTCCTCCTCACAAAGTCTTTAAATTTACTGTCTTTGCCAAACATCCAAGCACCTAAAAGGTCTCGGACCCCAGTCAACAGACACTTCTTTAAGAACAACTGCACAATGGTCTAAAATTAACCTATTTAGAACGAACTGTTGACAACGGGGCCAAGCATCGAGCCATTCTTTTGACACAAGAACCCTGTCAATTATGCTCTTCACCATTCCATTTGGTTTATACCATGTAAACTTCCTGTCAACCAACGGGATATCTACTAATTCTGATTTTTCAATAAACTCATTAAAACCTTTTATTTCTCTAGAATAATCTGTCTCCGAGATCATACTCTTCCTCTCCTCTTGACTTCTAATTGAGTTAAAATCTCCAACAACACACCAAGCCTTCGAAAGTTGATTCGACCTATACCCATTAATCTCTTCCCAAAACCTCTTTCCTCTCCCATAAAGAACCAGAGCAATAAACATTTACTATTGTTACAAGTACCCCATTACCAACCTTCCAAGAACCCTCAATAATAGAGAAATTCCTTCCATTAACATAGTTAGACATCTGAAATAACTTATTATTCCAAATTGTCAGGACCCCACCAGCACTATTGTTTGCTTTATTTACAACCCAGTCAACTTCATTACTTCCCCAAAGAAGACAAACTTTCTCCCTAACACAAGAACCCTGTCAATTCTGCTCTTCACCATTCATTTGGTTTATACCATGTAAACTTCCTGTCAACCAACGGGATATCTACCATAACCTCCAACCGCCAATCCCCACTCCCACCGCCGCAAGCCACTCTCTGTCCGAAGACGACACTTGGAGTGCCCACCACCTTTGTCACAGCCAAGCTTCTGCCTCCTGTTACCCCATGTAGACCTACAGCTACGTTATTTGCAAACTCCCACATACCTGAGTGCTCCTGCTCATAATCTGGACCAGACCCACAACAGACTCCTAACCGGCCCAAGCTTCCTGCGTGGCCTAAGAAACCATCAGCAAAAAGCAACTCTTCATTCTCCTTTACACGTGAAAAAGAGGAACCTGCATTAAATGCATGGCAACTCTTTGCATGCACTTCTTTAATGTTAGGTAGGTGAGAGGTGGTCTCTATATTGCATGGTAGGGAACCACGTTCCACCTCAGCCCTTCCCCCGAGCCCATTCCCAACTCCAACACTCATTAATGAGTTATTCTCACCCACCACCTTCTCCACTAATTCTCTCTCCTTATTTAATCCCACGTGCCCATTCCCAACTCCAACACCCATTAAAGAGTTAATCTCACCAACCACCTGCTCCGCTAATTCTCTCTCCTAATTTAATCCCACCAACTCAATCCCAACTCCAGCACTCATTAATGAGTTATTCTCACCCACCACCTGCTCCATTAATTCTCTCTCCTTATTTAATACAAGAGCATCCTTAAGAGCATCCTTACAACTGCACTTAGCAGCGGGCCAAGCCTCCAAAGAGTGGGCCACTCCCTTCAATTCTACAAGGAATATTCTCAAGGGGGGCAACCACATTTACTGCACCTCTTAAACTCTCTTGAAAATCAGTAACCTCTTGCAACTGGACAGCCGTGCATGCCTTGCTCTGGACAGTTTCGTCTGCACTAGTTCCCGTTCCAATAACTTCACCGAAATCGGAAGCCACTGAATCAAAAAAACTCCCTCCCAATTCACCTTCTTCTGACCTTGCTTCCGTGTCCACCTCTGAGAAACCCCCATTCCACTTAGCGTAAAGTCTATTAAATTCAAGATCCTGGACTCTCTCCTCCTCTTCAAGCAACACCTTAAACGAGATGTCATTGATACAGATATCTCTCTCCATCCTAACTGAACTGGCTACCAGTATCTTAACTTGAAAACGAGCAAACTCTAATATTTCCTTTTCCAAAGTTACGTCATCTATCTGGACCACTTTCCCAACAAGAGCACCAATACTAACAAAACTCTGATTACACCAAAGTTGTAGAGGGATTCCTCTACACCGAACCCATACCAACCTTTCTTTAACTAAAAACGAACCATCCCCAGGGACAACCGAAGAAAACAGCTCATCAAACCACGTTTTGTTATCAACAATAAGCTTCCCAAGAACTCCCTCGTCGTCACAAGATAACAGAAAAGACTTCTCCCCAAGAAATCTTAGCCTAAAAAGACTAAATCCTCCCATAATAAAACTTTTCTTAATCGACTTCATACGAGATACCTCCCTAATACAACCAACAAAACATCCCTCTACCCAAGAGGTTGATTCCATTTCTACATTAAAAGAAGTAACTCTCGCACTCTCCTGTAAGTAGTTTGTAACCTCGCCCGAAACAAGAACCTGAGCATAAGAAACCTTCTTCTGTTGCTCCTTCGGTTTCCAAACATTCCTAACACGAACCGGTCTCAGTTTGGTGTTCCAATCTTTCCTTGTCACCTCACTCCTCCGGTACTTAGGTAGGTTCACCTGTAATTTCCACGTACTTATCCAAATTGCATTAAGTTCCTTTTCTAGACAAAAAGCATCAGCCACACCATGAAACCTAACGAACCCAAACCTTTGATTCCTTGCATTAAGTTTTCTAGATATGAAGACATCCAGAACTCTTCCCCATCTTTGGAAAACTTTCCACAAATCTCTTTCGAAGAAATGATCGGGAAAGTTAGTAAAGAAGAACAAGGTATCAGCCATCGTCTTGCACCCTACCTCACCGGAAAGAACTCTCAGCTTCACCGTAATTGTATATAATCACTGAATCACATGGGTTTCTTTAAGCACTTTTCTTTGTACAGAATATAAATACCTCTTTACCTCTAATAAAATAATTTGAAAACAAAAAATCTCAATTTACAATCCTCATTGTTGAACGATTTCTTATGTTACAGTGCTCTAGTGAAGAAATGGTTAAAGGCAAAAATCTGAAAAGAAAGAAATAGTCTAGAAAGATAAAAATGAAAATAACTCTATGCCTTTTCTATTACATAGTGTCTTATAAAAACCTTAGAAATTAATGTAAGTCAATCCCTATAGGATAGTTGTTTTCTCTACAAACAGAAAGATATAACCATAAGATTTTCTATTAGATATGACAACTAATGCTTCTAGATGTAATCTTTAAACTTTGCGAACTTTGATGTTTTCCCAATCAGCCTTGAAGATGTGGGCGTAGTATCAATTGCCTCTTTGCCTCCTCCTGGGGAACAACCTTGTCCTCAAGGTTTGTGGGTATTTGGTAAGTTGGGTTAAATGAGAGTGAAACAAATGAAATAGAATGTTGGGTTTCGGGGTATGAGAATTGGGTCGTGGAAATTGTGTAGGGCGTTAATTAGACCATGGTATGAGTTGGGTTAAGCTTGTGGTTGTGGAGAAGTTTGTTGGTGTCGTGGAGGGTGATTGGAAAACCCTTATGATTGAAGGAAAGATGAGGGATATAAAAATCAGCTCGTAAAGGACCCAAGGAGCGTAGCTAGTCTATTCAGAGGACCATATAAGCGCCTTCAATTGGAATAAGGTAAAATGGAATGGAAAAATTATGGTGTTGCATGAAAACCATCACATTAGGATAAAGAAACAAACAATAAATTCGTTCTCTGTTTCCCACCATGAGTGAAAAGGGTGTGATAGGAATGATACACAATTGGAGGTTGTGGGCTAGACGGGGTTGCAATATGTTTAGGAACTACTTGTGTCTACAAGGATAGTGATAAAAAGATGACCAATGAGGCCTTCACTTTTAAAATTTTGGAATGAAGGGGTGCCATAGAGGGCTTGGAATGATAGGTGAATATGAGTGGTGTCGTCTATTTCTGGGTTGGAAAATGTGTTGGGTTGTGGGTTGGAAACACTAGTGCAAAAAATCTCATTTACGACACCAAATACACATCGCTTTACTGTCAAACGTTGTCCATCAAAACGTGGTGACATTTTTTAAATTAAAACGAGTGTAAAACAACAATTATGGGTCAAACCGCTATTTTAGACCAAAGTGCCTTGGTATAAAACTACGGTTCTGGGTGGAACCAATGTTTTATACCAATCGCTTTGGTATAAAACAACAGTTGCACCCACAACCGCCATTTTATACCAAGGCGCTTTTGTATAAAATGGCGATTTTACCTAAGGTTCATCGTTTTACGCTCGTTTTATTACCCTAATTCGAAGCGTGTCACTTACGCTTTCGTTTTTCGTTTGTCTTTCCGCTTGTTCTTACTCTCGTACTCTACTTCTTCATCTACATTGCGACATTTCCATATTGTAAGTTTTTTTCTTGTTCACATTCACTCATTGCATTCTCCTCCATTGCTTATTATTTTTCATTTCTCTTATTGGTTTCTCTCCTCCATTAGTGAAGGTTTTCTTGGCTGCCATCACTATTTCATTGGCTGGTACACTGGTGCAAAATGTAAAAACAACGACTATTTATTTAATGCGCTTTTACAATCAGGCGCTGTCATTCAAAACGTGGTGGCATTTTTTAAATTAGCTTCATTTACGAATGTGGCTATTTGTAATAGCCGCATTCTTAAATCAAAGCGTTTGATTGATGAATGCGACTTTACCTATACCGCATTCTTAAATCAAAGCGCTTGATTTATGAATGCGACTTTACCTATACCGCTTTCTTAAATCAAGGTGCATGGTTTCTCTGTTGCCACCACTGGTTTCGTTGTCGTTGTCCGTCGCTGCCACTGCCCTTCACCACCGTTCTGCCATTCACGCACAAGGTTGGTGTGTTTTTAATTTTTTTAATATTTTTTAGTATTATTAATTTTTATATTTAGTATTTATTATTAATTTATATAATGTTAGCTTTTAGGTTAGAATAATTATTAATTTGTTACATTGTAATTAAAGTTATATTATTTGGTATTTATTAATTAATTTACATTGTAATTAGAGTGATATTTGTAATTAGATTATTTAGTATTTATAATTTATTTATTTATTTTTAATTAGATTTTGTAATTATATTATATAATTTATTGATTTTTAATTGATATTCTTTATTATTTATATCTGTAATTAAATTTGTTAATTTTATACTAGATGTATATTTATAATTCTTTGATACGTGTTGGTATTGAGTCCGAGAATGTTCGACCTTCATCAATTGATATGTGTTGGTATTGAGTCTGGGGTGTTCGACCATCGGCAAACATGAGATTTCACACGCATTAGTGAACACCTAAATGACCATTACAGAACATAATGGATCGAGATTGGATTAACTTCGTTCGCATAAGTGATGAGTACAAAATATGAGTAGAAGAATTAAAATTTATGCAACATAACACCTACAGTAGTGGTCTTGATGGAGTAAAGTTTAGGTATCCGTGCGTTAATTGTTTGAACGGAAGGAGATTGGATGTTAACAAAATCAGGGAGCACCTTCTATGTGATGAGTTTCTACGATCTTATACAACATGGACATGGCATGATGAATTATTAAGTTTACCAAGTGTTTTCGTATCCGAAGAATATGTGGGGTCCACCATAGATGATGCAATACATGGTGAAGTACATGATGATCAATTGGAGGACATGATTCCTGATGTTGGAGTTGTGTCTTTTGTAGAAGCACATGGATATGGAAGTATGTCAAGTGATGCAGAGACTCCACTCTATCATGGAACAACTAACTTCACATGCTTGTGAGTAGAGTTAAAATTGATGAATTTGAAGGCAATAAATCAATGGACTGATAAAAGCTTCACAAAATTGCTTCAGTTGTTGAAGGATATGCTTCCAGAAGGAAATAATCTACCTAATTGCAATTATGAGGCCAAAAAGATTTTTTATCCTATGGGTATGGAGTATAAAAAGATACATACATGTCCTAATGATTGTATATTATATAGTAAAGATTTTAAATTGTTGAAAATTTGTCTAAGGTGTGGGTTATCACGTTATAAGTTGAAAAAAAAAGACAATGATACTATTGAATAGATGGAAAAGCATGGACCCCAATGAAGGTTGTGTGTTATTGTCATCATTTCAAGGATGAAACGTTTGTTTACAAACCCAAATGATACTAAGAATCTTAGATGGCATGCAGATGAGAGGAAATGTGATGGCATGTACCGACATTCTTGGAAGAATTTTCCTGGGTTTCAACCATGGAGACAGATGCAAACAAAAGAAAACAAAGAAGAAAAAAGATAAGCAGGAAAAGATAAATAGAACCGTTGGCAGCGGAGAGCAGAGCGGGTTATACCCGCTTTGATACCATCTTGGATTTTTTAAGGTTGTTCATCCCTCTTCTTGTAAAAGACAATGAGCGGTGCGGTGAGTGTGGATAAGAACAGAGAGTGGTGACGGTGGTAAAGGGAGAGTGGAAAGAGATAAGCACATAATTAATAATTAATAAGACAAAAGTAATTTTTATTAAAAAAAAAACTTCTCTTATTTACACCAGAAACAGGGTATAAGTTAAATACACCCGAATACACCGTGAAGATGCAATTGAGTTTGATCCATACAAAACAGAAAGAAGGCCCATAAAGATAAAAAAAAAAAAAAAAAAAAAAAAAAAACATATATATATATATGGGAAAAACAACTCATGGAATACGTTATAAAAAAAATGTATGAAATATATCAATATATTTGTGTTTCAAAAAATTAAATAACTTGTGAACAAAATTAGAAGGTAACTTAATAGAACTCTTCAATATTTTATTATTGGTGATTACTATGTTTTCAATCATAAATCATATATTTCATTCTCTTCCGTTCCGTCCAATAATAAATTTGTTAGTTCTAATATTTAATACTTCAAAAATTCTATATGAAATCAAGAGTACATGAAAATTAAACTAAGAGATAATAATAATAATAATAATAAAAATAATAATATTAATAATAATAATAATAATTTAAAACATAAGAAAACATACAAATTTGTGAGATAAGTGAGACTCCATAACTCTTCTGGAATTTCACCAACCACGTTCAGTGCATAGACTCTCCTGTGCCATTTAAAAGAAGCCCGAAAAAAGTGAAAATTAAATTACTTGTAATTATAATAAGCTTCCAACTTCAATATACATCATGTTAACGAAGAAATGAATGGTATATTTAATAAAATGGTTGCATTAAAAAAAAAAAAGGTTTTGCTTATATAGCTATTAATAAACTTTTGAAACTTTAAATTATTGCTAATACTTCTCCTTAATTCAAAGTCTTAGTAAGAGAGAAGTATAAGTTCACTGATATGAAACTCATCATCTTTTCTCTTTTGAAATCAATAATTGTTTTCTCACTGGTACTAATAATCAAAAGCTCATAACATATAAGCTTACAATAATTATTTTTTATTTGCACATTATATTTTCAACATTTCAAATAAACTCCATGTTCTAAGATGAATTTCAAATCCTACATAAGGTAAAAAGCTATCTCCTATTCTAAATTTTTGGTGTTTGTTTAACAGTTCCAATTATATATAATGGTGCATAAACATTACTACAATTAATGTTTGGTTTTTTTAGAAAATCCTTATGCCACAAGTCCTACCTTGTGTTTCACCCCTTCTCCTTTTGGGTTAACTTTCACTTTTTAGGCCTGTTTTAATGCTATAAGTTTCTTATTTGAATGAGGATTAACCAATTCCAAATCTGATTCTTCTATATGGAATTTTGATATTCTCCCTTCATAGTTGTTAGCCACTCTTCCTTAGTTACTAGCTTATCAAACTCATTAGGTTCAACTTCTACTATAAGTGCAAAAAATAACCAAATCAATTGAAATCCATGATAATTTTCTTACATCAGAATCTTTGTTGATAATTGGTGCAATTGAGAATTCATTTTCTTCTAATAGTATCTTATAAGGGCATGAATGTTCAAGAACACACATCTATAAGAATCACAAAAAAACATGTCACGACAAGTTGTTCTTGTTCAATAAAATTATTGGGTGTGAAGTGAGGATCAATTAAGCATGTCACGTCTAACTAACTTTTTAGTCTCCAGTTATAAAATAACTTTCCATTGGCAAAGACCCTACAATAAAATTTCTTGAAACAACCATATTTCATGTTGATCCTTCTTAGACTTAACTTAAAGTGTTGCATTCTAAAAGAGAATCTTCTAAAATGGTGAATAAATAGTGAAGAATCACTACCAGGTCACAACTTTGACAAAAAGATTATGAGGAAGAAATGATTTTCTTGGTTGTTAATTCTCTCTCAATTCTCACATGCTTAAGTTGAACTAAGTTCTTGAAACTATGCACCCAAAATGAAAGAATGAATGCATTGTATATTTGATAAAATTGTGTATATGATTAGCCTTTCTTATATATGTAGTATCAAAATTTTATGCTTTGAATTATTCTTATCACAACAAAAGATAAATTTTATCTCAAAAATTAAAAAATAAAGTTAAGAGAGGGAGAGAGATACTATGCTGTGATGTGACAAGTAGTTCCATTGCCAAAGGAACAATCACATTTGATGAATGGGTTGTAAGCTTCAACAGTTGTGATATCATCAATGGCTCTTCCACTGCATACTTCACCACTTATATTCCACAAAGTTGTGTTTGCCGATATACCCCATTTGCTGAAGATTGAATTTAAGACTCTTGCTACATTCATAAGTTCACATCTTTAGGAAAATGTGCTAAAAATAAAAGCAAAATGTGAATCTAAGGTATTCAACATGAAACTAAGGAGGGAAATGAGATTATGAGAGAGAATAAGTAAAATTTTAATTTTTTAAATATCAAATAAATATGTAAAAAGTTATTCTAATGAGATTGATATCATCACATGAAAAATAATATAAAAAAAAACATTTATTCTTCCTTTCTCTTCTATGTTGTTATTAAAGGAAATAAATTCCTAATCAAGTTTTTTTCTCATAAATTTGGATCTTTATAGTTTTAATAACTAAATTGCTTTCAAAATGCTCAATTTCACATTTAATTAAATTTATCAGAAAAAAGTATGATTGTAATGGTAATTTATCTAATTATCAACTTGATAGTTATGTTTTAGCTTTAATAGTTCTAGTTTTAATGTAAAAAATATTTTCCTATTTTACTCTAACAAATTATATCGTTACTTAATTTTGTGGCAAATAAAAGTAATATTTTTTAGAGAGTGAAGTTTTTATAAACTACATGTTTAGCGATGGTTTTAATTTGAGCAAACAAAACTAGATAAATTATTCAAAATTATATATTACAATCTATTATAAGTTTCTCTTTATTAAAAAAAAAAACTATTTAAGAATCGAGTTCATTAAGACTTTAAATACATCTTCCTCCTTTAATCTCGTCTAAACATTTTTTAAAAACAAAATGACGAAAAAATTTTAAGTTTCAAAACGAAACAATTTACTTTAACAATATTATCTCAACTTATTTAAGATCGGAATATCAAATATATCCTCTCTGAAACTGTCTAGAGATTAACATTGGGAAGATATTGAAACGTTTTTTTAATATGAATAGTCTTAAGCAGCAGAGATATCTGTACCACCATGATGGAATTTGTTAAAAATAAAGAATTTTCCAGAATTCAGACCTTTTTCCATAGCCACACATTAACAAGAAAACTAATCTATTGATTTCGTTTATATGAAAAAATCCTCATAGAGAATGATAGGATGATATTATCGGTGAGAAACAGAAACAAAAGGAAAAGAGAAAGCACTAACCTTCTGAAGGATCTGTGGTGGCGTCTGCAGCTTGAGCTTGTGCAACGTTGACCAAGCAGATGAAGAAGACAAAGAATGCTACACCGCGTGCAAACGACCACTGCACCATGATATCAACTTGGTCTTTGAGGTAAGAATAAAATTCCATAGTTTTAGAGAAAACTAATTATAGTTCGACTAGTGTTGGAGATCCCACGTCGACTAAAGATGAGAGCCTTTCATAGTATATAAGTGGGTGCAAACCTCAACTCTATGAGCCGGTTTTATGGGGTTGAGTTAGGCTTAAAGTCCGCTTCGTAATATGATATCAGAGCCATTTCGAGCGGGTAGGTCCTTCAATTGAGAGTGAGATTTTAATAATATTTTATATTAAAATATAAATATTTATAGATATTAATCGATAAAGTAATCATAACTCTTAATTTATGAATTTATATATTTTTATATAATAAGAACGATTTATTTCTAAATATGTGTTAATTTTAAGATTTTAGGGATAATGAAGATGATTAGGCAAAAGAAAAATATACAAAGCTAAGAAGGGAATAACTCACCTGCACTCACCAAAGCCCGTCCAAAACTTGCATAAGCCCGACGGTTCCAGAGGATCTCGCCCAATCTCGTCCTGGCAAGATCACTCCAGTGAAGTTGGGTCTTTTTTTGTGCAACTTGCCTAGACGAGCCCAATAATGCTCAAGCCAATTAGGTTATATAGGAGGCTTGAGGCACAACCCTAAACGTGCAAGATTGAGAGAAAAACATCATTAAGGTCAATTGTAATCCAATTGGGAGAAAAAGAGGTGTTACTCTGATATTTGTCATTTAATCTAAGTGTTTTACTTATAAATCAATCAATTGTTATGCTTTGTATAATTAGTTGAACAAATAAATCAATTAGTTGATTTAATTGAGTTTTCAATCTAACACTAGTATTTGCAAAAATCTTATGAAAATAATTCACCCCTCCTCTTGTCCCAAGCCACTTATGCTAACATTATGGACTTAATTATAGCTCATAATTAGGCCCTAGTGTACATTTGATTAAAGATCTTACATATCAATTAGACGAATTCCAATTTAAGGCACACAATTTATTTCTTTAATTTTTAAGTTTTAAAAATTTCTTTTCCTTTCCTTTTTTTTTTCTCTCAATTTTTGAATTGTCCCTTCATCTTCTTCTCTATTTTGTATTCTTCATTCCTCATCCATGGAGAACTAACTATTGAATTTCAATTCATGATATCAAGAACATATAATTTGAATTGAATTTTGCATTGATTATTCCGAATTTGTTTCTTCTCTTATTTCATATTTGCATTTGATTATATTTTCAATTGCATTAATTAATTGAACCAGTTAATTGTTAAGCTTATATATGACTTTTTTAGAGAATTATGATAAGAAGAATGGTATGACTCTTGAATTTGTGAATTGAAAATTTTATTTTTTATATTTCAACCACTATTGCCTTTTCAATTTTATTTCATTCTAAGAAAATCTCAAACTAATTTGTATAGGAATATATATTCTTTGATAATGAGCAAGGTTGTGTTCGTAAAATTTTATAAAAACTAAGTTGTTTTAATTTCAAAATAACATTGAAAACCAATCTTATAGTCTAGGTTTAACAATTTCAATAAAAGTGGTCTAAACGACACGTGTATTTTATGAGGATATGGAGTTTTGAAGCTTATGTTAAAGCGACAATTGTCAAATAAGCTTGGTTTTATGTTTGACGAATGTAATTTTGTGGATACAGGAAAGAAGCTAGGTGTTGACGTATTCTACAAGACTTATGTTGACCTTGTCTTACTTTAACATATTGTGGAGTGTGTTATTGTTCCACGACACATCGTATTTTTTTTATATTTCAATTTCTTCAAGTTCTACTTTTCTGTTATTAATTCTCTTAGAGATGAACTTTTTTGTAAGTACACCAGTCTTTGCAACAAGCATTTGATTCTAAAAAAAAATTATAGAAGTAACATACTTAGCTTTTGGAGTATTCATGGATTGATTTTAAAAAAAATTCAATCTGAATCCAATATAATGGATTCAATTCAAAATCCATATCCATTTTAATTTAGGCAAATTTATTTGGATTTTTTTAAATCTATTTAAAATAGATTAAATTTAGATTAAATTCACTTTTGTCAATTAGATTAAATCCACTTTATCAATTAGATTAAATTTATTTTAAACTGGGTCCTAGCTAGCTTACCTTGACATGGATCGAGCCCACTTGACTTGACATGGACTTTGGTCCACTCGGTCCAACATGGAACCTAGCCGACTCGACTTGACTAGGACCTGGGCCGACTCGACTTAGGCCCGGACTGACTCTTCTCCACATTGGTCTTTGCCAACCCAGTTCGACATTGGTCATGATCGACTGGGGTCGACTACTTGACATCAACAGAACCAACTCGGGTCAACAACGGCTCGGACCGACTCTGCTCGACATCGGTCCGGGCCTACCCAACTCGACATCAGCCTAGACCGACTCTACTCGACATCGGTTCAAACTGACTTGGCTCGACATCAGCCCAGACCGACTCTGCTCAACAACGGCCCAAACCGATTCAACTTGACATGGGCCTGGGCCAACCCAGGTCGATATCGGCCCAGGCCAACCCGCCTCGACATCGGCTTGGGCCGACTCTAATCGACATGGACCCGGGTCAACATCGGCCCAGGCCCAAGTCAACTTGGTTTAATATGGACTTGGGTCGACATGGGCCTGGGTCGACTTGGCTCGATATGGGCCTGAGCCGAATCGACTCAACATGGTCTCGAGTCGATTTGGCTCAACATGGACCCAAACCGACTTGGCTCTACATTGGCTTGGATCGACTCGGCTCGACATCGACCCGGGTCGACTTGGCCCGACATGGTCACCGGTTGACTTAGATCGATACTGGTCCAGGTTGACTCGAATGGACATGGGCCCAAGTCGACTCGGTTCGACATGTACGCAGGTCGACTCAGATCGACATGGGCCTAGGCCGACTCGGCTCGACATGGGCCCAGTCGTCGACTTGGCTCGCATGGCCTCGGGTCGACTTGAATCGACATGGGCCCAGATCGACTTGACTCGACATGGATCCGGATAAACTTGCTCGGCATGGACCCAAATCGACTTGACTCGACATGGACCCGGGTCGACTTGACTCGGCATGGACGTGGGTCGACTTGGCTTGACCTGGGCCAAACCAAGTGAAAATCTAACCCAAAATAATCTATTTTGGATAATCCAAAAATATATCTAATATATATCTAATCCATATCCAATTAAATAGACTGAACTTAAAATCCAAAATATATGGATTTAAATTTGAGGTAAATCCATTTAGAACTAAAAATTTGAAAATTTGGATTTACTTCCCACCCTTACTTAAAATCATTAAATTGGCAACAAGTCCTGAGATCTAAAATGGAGTTCATGTACACTAACCAAGTATTGAACTTTGTGGAGAAAAAAATTATATGAATGGTAAACTATATATTTTTAAGGCAATTGGTAACAAAGGGATTCATTCAAATTTCACTTGTTATTGCATCTTACTATGATTATGAGATGTTGCAAATGGATGTGACGATAACTTTTTTTATATGAGAGTGATGAACATATTTTATGCTTATTTTTAGAATAATTAATTATATTGTTTATCATTTTTTTAGCGTATAAATATTCATTTTTAACTTAGTTTTGGTAAACGAGTCATAAAAAAAAGAATTAACTAGAAATGAGTTTAATTGTATTTAATGTCACTAATATTGATTAATTTTCTTTTAGGACCTAAAGATATCTTTTAGCGAATCATAACATGTTTAACTGATCATCAAAGAGATACAAATAACTAATTTAACAGAGAGTAAGGAGATGTTCGCTTGACGAATGACTTAAGATTACAATTAATATAATTAAATACCCATTGCTCAAGAACAAATTCAAAACTAATTTGATTTTCTCCATGGGTCTTCCATAATACAACTTAAAGACGGTTTCTTCCTGTACTTTCATATATTCTTTCGGATTATATAATAAAAAACTTTTTTTTCAGATGCATGATTAATTTTTGGATTATGTAATCTGAAAGTTTTTTTTAGCTTCCTATTATGTAATCCAGCAGTCTTTTTTCAACTACATATCCGGATTACATAATCCAAAGCTACTCTATGGAGATGACATGATAAAGATAAAAAAGTATTTTCATGTTTTGTATGGAGGTGGCAGAAGAACCTATGGAGGTGCAATAACAAACAACCTACAACTTATGCAGTATTATACACTATATGTAAGTTTGTACAATCACATATAATCAAATTTCATTTTCTTTACAAACTTTTCAGAATTTCTAGTTGTTTTCTACTTTTCATTTTATTACAAACTTTATTTACATTAGGAGAAACTTTCAAAAATTAATTTTAATTCAGTCCTATAGTTTCTAATCAATTCATTCTTCTCTTTTTATCTCTTTACTTTCCAGGTGCAATTTAACTTTTTGCACTTTATTGTTTTCTTTATGCCTTTCAAAATTTCTAGGTTAATTTTATTATTTGATTCTTGGTTAATTGGTTGAGATTTGGTTTTCAATGGTCCTAAATGGTTATATCGAATTGTGTTTTTTTAATTGAATTCATAACTCTAGTATGAATTGAATATGTGGATGGATTTCTATTAACTATTTATAATTTGAATGTTTATAAATTTATATAAGTATTTTTTTTGTGGTTCCAAAATTTCTTAAAATTCTTATTTATATGATGAATTTCATTTATTATGTGTGTTGGGACATGATAAAGTCCATAGAATATATTAGTTAATATTTATCTTAAATGGATGAGAATTTCATTAAAAATAGTATGAGAGTTTATTAATGATCTTAATTTACAAGTAATCGATATAAGATATCAAGTCTTTACATGAGTTCATGGCTAAGGGTTAGTGATATAATGAATTAATGACCCATTTTGATAATGATGCATTAATTGAATAATTATAAAATTATCATAAAGATTTCTCAAAATGACTACAGTGTATTTGGTTCTTCGACCTAAAGTCACCATGATTCATATGACAAGTTATGTTTTTAATACCATAAAATGTTGCTTGTAATAACATGATTAAAAAGTTATAACAAGAAGACAAATTAAAGAATATAAACATGTAATAAATATAGAAGATAGACAACCAAGATCCGTCGCCTTTAATCTCCATTACTTTCACAAACCTTTAACCTTTGTTCTTCCAAAAACTCTCCAATAACCTATCCTAATCACTGGTACCTCTCACACAAGACACTATAGAAAACAAGTTAGAAAGTTATTTACAGAATTAACTTTAACAAAAGGAAATGAAGAAAAAACAAAATAATAAAGTCTAAACTAGTAAATGGTGCAAAAATTGCCTAAACTAAAGCCAAAAATACCCAACAACACAATGCCATAAAACTTATTAAATTCTTGGCAAACGTACCATTTGAATTTACACAGACAATCATGAAATAGAAACCAATTTTTAGAGACCAAAATAATTAGTTGCAATAGTAACTAAATTAGAGATCATTTTATAAACTAAAAAAAAAATTGGTTTTTAAATTAGTTTCTATTATTGTTAAATAGTTTCTAAATTGGTATCTAATTAGCAACCAAGGTTTTTGCTACCAAATTTAGAAACTAAATAATTGGTAGTTAAAACCTTGGAAAAATAGTTCCAGAATCATTGAAAATGACTTGATTTCTATTTGATAATTTGATATAAATAGGATTAATTTGATGATATGAAGTGAAATAAGTTAAGGATGAACAAATGTGATAAGTAGCACCACTATCAATAATCCAAGAACTGAAGGAAGAAATAAAGTTATTACCAATTTGTGTTGTCATGTTGGAAGGAATAACAAAGACTTGACTAGAAACATTGACACTGAATTTTGCCTTTTGTAAAAGAGCTAACAATGTTTGATACTGATCAGGAGTAAAACCAATTTGTTGAGACTTCATTTATGACTTTGAACCTTCATGATTATGCTCATTATTATTAAAATTTGTATTCTGAAAGACCGCATTAGTATGACTCAGATCATGGTTCTAATTTTTAAACTTGAAATGAGGTGGAAAACGATGCTTTTTATAGCATGTATCAATGGTATGCCCTGTCTTTCCACAATGATTGCAAATTTTGAAAGTATATCCTCTTCCATATCCACCACCTCCGCCATAGGTCTTTCCACAATGACTGCAAATTTTGGAAGTATATCATTTTCCATAGCTCCCTCTTCCGTATCCACCACCTCCGCCATAGGTTGTAGCATTATTTTTATAACCTCCTATGTTAGTAGGAATCATTGCCTTGGATTGATCACAAAAAAATTGTCTCTCTTGTTGTGTAACGAGAGAGAAAACTCTATTCAATGATGGATTTCTGATGAACTAACATGGTAAGGTGAACAAAGATCTTGTGAGGAATCAACAACTTCACCCATGGATAAATGTAGCAACCAGAGCTCTGATACCATATTAGGAAGTGGACTTTAAGCCTAACTCAACCTCATAAAACCGGCTTATGAGGTGAGGTTTGCACCCGCTTATGAGGTGAGGTCTCCAACACAACCCCTCATGTCGAGAATGACAGCTCATGCGTAGGACAATATATTTATGGGTGGTCCGATAACAGCCCAATAGTAGGGGGCCTGATAAGCCCACCAAACACTTGCTAGAATAGGATTTAAATGCCTCTTATACCATAATATAAAATAGAACAAAGATGAACAAAAGAGTACATAGATGGACAACAAAGTAAAATAAAGGCAAATGATATTAGAAAGAATATCTCTTCTATTATTCACTTAAAACTTAAAATCAAAACAAATAGTCTGAATATATACAAGCAGTACATTCATTCCAGGTCTAGCTAAAGAGAAAAAAAATCAATCAATAAATACTAGACAAAGACAAAATAAAGCTTATTTACCTCTATAAAATTAAAAAATACAACGTCCTTCTATTCTATTGCTATAAAATTTATAACGCAGAAACTTTCGTGGTAATAATTGATTAATATATACAATTGAACCAATAATTAGGAAGTGTTCAAAGCCACAATAGTTGAAAATCTCATTTACTTTATCATATTTAAAGTAAATATAAATAACTTTTGAACTTTTTTAAATTCATAATGATTGCATTTATTAATAATACAATGAGATCCAGAGTGGATTATGTGCAACGTATCTTTTTTCACATTATTAATTAGGGTGGTACAACTGAATGTTAAACTAGTTTTTTTTTGTAGACCTTACCTACTACAGCTAAATTGTTCTTATATACCAAATTTTAAATTACAATGCTTATGTTAATAATAATTTATAGAGAAGAGGAAGACTTGGGTATTTTAATATGAATAAGAAGAAGACCATTAAAAAGGTGGCTTGCTATAATCTTCACAACTGTGCTTTCATTCTTAACTCTTATGCAATGGAGTGCTTTCATCTCTCTGGAGGTATGATTCAGTGTGAAGTTAACTTCTGCTTTGATTTCAAATTCTAATCGATTCCTTTTCAATTCAAGTTGTAGATCACGTGTTTGTGTTTGTGTTTGTGCAGTAACATAATGTTTCAGCGTCACTTTTACTCTCTCCTCGATTCAAGCAATGGAATACTTTCGTCTCTGTGGAGGTATGAATCGGTGAAGTTAACTTCTTCTTTGATTTCAAATTCTAATCGATTCCTTTTCGATTCAAGTTGTAGATCACGTGTTTGTGTTTGTGCAGTAACATAATATGTTTCAGCGTCTCTTGTACTCTCTCCTCGATTCAAGCAATGGAATACTTTCATCTCTGTGGAGGTATGAATCGGTGTGAAGTTAACTTCTGCTTTGATTTCAATTTCTAATCGATTCCTTTTCAAACGAAGCTGTAGATCATGTGTTTGTGTTTATGTTTCTGCAGCAACTTAACGTTTCAGAATCTCTTGTGTTGAAGTCATGGATCGCCACTTCTTTCTCTCATCTCTCTCTAGTTGAAGCAGGTAACGTAATCTCACCTATGTTTCCTCTTTTTCCACTTCCAAATTAGTTAGATGTGAACTATGAACAGGATTCATACTCTGTTTTGTTTTCTAAACTAAAGTAGTATTATTGATTATGATTTATAATATTGTCACGGAAACTACTGTTCAGAACTAACTCTTTTTTTAATTTATAAATATTTTTCTTTACATTTAAATAATTTATATGTCGAGATCTCCATTAAAATAATATTTTATTTATAAAATAATTTATATGTGAGATCTGAAAAAATAATTTGCATTAGAAATAGTATGAGATCTGTGAAAACTGGGAATAAAAAGTAGTTCAAAATAGTGAGAATGGCTCAAGTGAGATGAGAAGGGTGAGAACTTATAAAGGTTGACTTGGACAAACAAAATAGACAGAGAAAATAAATAAGTCTAATAAAAATAATAAAACAAATTATTAGACCTAGAATAAATATAAAGATGGTTTAGTTAACAAAATTAAAAAAATAGCAGAATTTTTAATTTTTTATATTATTTAATTTAGACAACAGCTGAATCTTTCTTATTTTCCCATAAATTAGGACTTATATTTGCAGTTTTGTTTTACTTCACGTACTCTCTTTTTCTTCTAAAATAATGCAGTGATTTTTATAATTTATAATTTTGTTACGGAAACTAATCTTCATAAGAACTCCCTTTAATTTATACATAATTCTTTTTAAATTTAAACCATTTATATGGATAGAAGTTACATTAAAATAATAATTTTATTTATAAATAACTATTATAAACAACTTTTATTAAAAATACTCGAAAACTCAGTATAAACAACCACATGGACGATAGAGTTCAAAATGGGAATAGCTGGATGGGAGGGAAAAGTGAGATGAGAAGTTCCGAGGGTCATGGATGGATTTTTTTTAAAATTAATTTTAAATATAATAAAATAGATTGGATGTAAAATAAATATTCATTTAACTAAAGCAAATTAATTTGAATATTTTAGATTAATTTAAAATAGAATAATTTTTTTTTGTCAATTAGATTAAATTTGATGTGGGATCAACCTAATTGACTTGACGAGGAACTTATTCAATTCAGCTTAACATGGTTTCAACTCGATGTGGACTCGATGTATAAACAAAATATATAATATCTTGCTATGGAGCTCGTAAAGAGGTTGTAGATACGTCGTACGAACATCACATGGGGGACTGAAATAAAACTTAACTTGACTTGGTCCGATTTGATCGATCTGTCTTAATCTCACCTTAGCCTTACTTGACCTAGACCAGCTCAAACTCAACTCTGTCTAGGACCAACCTGACCCAATCCTAACCATACTTTGCCTGACTTGAACATAACACAACTCGGTTTAACTAGGACAAAGCGATTAGACTCGATTCGGTATGAACTGACTTGACTTGAGTTCGAGTTGAGTTGGCTTAACTCAGTCAACTTGGTCTAATCTTTCATGAATCCGACCTAGTGTTACCTTATTTGGGTCTAGCTGAACTTAGTTTTTCTTAAGCTAATTTAGGCATATCATAGTTTTGGATTTTCAAAATTAAAAGAACTATCTAATTTATATTTCATCAAAAGTCAATTAAATAGATTGAACTTAAAATGTAAAAATTTAAATTTAAATTTAAGATAAATATATTTAAATAGATATAAAATAATATAATTTTGAATAATTATAAATTGGATTTGTTATTGTAACCTAAAAACTTGACTTGAGAAACAAAATAGAGGGAGAATAAATTAATGAAATAAAAAAAGACACTTAAAATAAATAAATTTTTATTGTTATTAGTTTTTACTAACAGAAATGAAGACGCCTCGTTCATGTGTATTCTCATCTTTAACTTTTATCATTTAAATATAATTATGTTTATTATTAAAAATTAAAATATAGTTATATTTATTTTTAAAACTAAATATTGTAATTACCTAATGTATAAGTGTTTATTGAAGTAGGAAAGATGTTGGACATGTATGACAAATTTATTCACATTATTTCGATGACACACTCACACACAATGTATCAGTGTTTATATATATATAAATAAAATGAGCTGTACATTTATATTTTAATATTTTTATTTATTATAAATTTATAAATTTATAATTTTTAAATATAAACTTGTATATACATAAATATGACAACAATGTATCACTCGTATTTATTCTTTATTATACTAGGGTTAATTAATTTACTATTATCATTAATTTGTATAAGAACATATTTTTTATAACTATTTTTTGTCATATATTAATTAGACAAATTTATCCTTTAATAAATTAAATAAAATTTACTTAATAAAGAAGTAAGTATATAGTTTCTCTACAAAAAATAATTATATAATACATTTACTTTAAAATAATTATCGTACGTTTTTTAAATTATTGTTAGATAGTTATTTATTTTTATCGTAATAAAAAATACTGTTCATCCGTCTCTATATTACCATTGATAATATATAAGATGGATATTTTTCTTACACTATTTTTAAAAATATTTTTGTTCTTATTTATTTCGTAAATATATAAATCCTGTTAAAAATAAAGTGATAGTAATATCTTTTAAATTTTATAACTATTTTTATATATTAATGTATGTTTCCATAAAACCCTAAACCCTAAAACAATATAACTTTTAGTTTTACTATATTAGGTTTTTAAGCATTATAATACCCTGTTTTTATATCTCTTCACATTTAAAAATGATATTTAATAAAAATGCGGTAGAAACATGATCTATATTTCATATACCATTATCAATTCCGTAACATAACATAAATACTTTGCCAAATTCTCTTTAAGACATACATACCTTCTCCCTATATCTTCCTTTGTATACTGTATTTTGAAAATTTTGTAACACCTCCTTATTATAATATATATTTTTAGATTGTACAATTGAGAAATGAGAAGATAATCCTGATCTAGAAATTATCTAAATTCATTGTTAAACATATTACAAAGAAGAAAATAAAACACTAAGAAAGCATTAATGCTCTTTTTTTCTAACACCTTTATCAAACTCTGAAACTTGATGATTTCTTCATGAACCTTGTGAATTTTTATAGGTTAATCTGGTCTTAGAATCTTAGAAAATATTCTAGTTTAGATTTTGTTAATAGAGTTTCCAACTTTCCATAATTCTTGGGTTTTGTTTCTAGTTTTATCCTGAACTATGTTTCTTCGTATTTTGAATAAAATTTTCTTCCAATTCTGTTTTTGAGATATTGTAGATTTTGTTCTCTAAGTCTTCTTCTTGAATCTCGTTTTCTGTTTAGATTAAAAAAGAACAACATGAACTTTCACATATTCACTCACTCGCAAAGGTAAAAACTTTCTTTAAACCATTTAGACCATCTACTCTTAAAACACAAAATTAACATAAATAATAATTAAACATAAATAAACCCAATTAAATAAATCTAAATTAAAATAATAGTTTTATCTATGATTACAATCCAAAAATTTATCATTAAAACTTTAAAGTGTAAATTAAATTATGATCGTTAATTCATACAATAACTTAATTCCTATAATCCACTATAATTTTGTTTTTTCATATTTGTAAATTTTATCTAAAAGTGCTATAATCTAAAAGAGTTGGTATAAATTAAAATAAATATTAATAAAATTAAACTTACAAAATATATATAATAATTTTATATATAATGCATATTTCAGTTCAAGCTTTGGTTAAATACATTTTTTACTTCTTCACTTTTTTTTTCTACTTAACAAATCTTTTGACATACTTGGCTCTCATTTAAGCACATGTTTGAATATATTTTTTTTAGGGAGTGTAAGATTTTTTTAAAATAAAATTATTTAAAATAACTATGGTTGACAAAATTATCTAAGTAAGAACATTTAAAAATTATTATCACACATAAACTTTTAAAACTAATGATTGAAGTTATTAGATTTATTTCTATTTCTATTGTGTGTCCAATAATTGATTATTTAAAATATAAAAAATTAAATCTAATTACTAAACCTAACATCATAACTTTTTTTTATGTAATTTTACTATAAAAGTGATGTACTGGAATATGTAATACAACAAAGGATGTTAAAATCTTTTGTTATCTAATATATGTAAATATAAACTCACTATAGAGTATTCATTTTCTCTAGTTCAGGTTAAAGAAAATTGCATTTGGTGGAACAAATTGATGGAGTGCCTATTGGGTTTTGCATCTTCCGTTTCAAGAGATTTAGTGTGTGGAGCATTAAATCAATTACGTTATCCTTGTTGTTTTAACAATTTCATAAAAAGCTTGAAGAAGAAGAGGGTGATTTGATTGTAACGAGAGATAGTGTCCAAAAATTTGTTACAAATGCTAAGAGACAAACAAGAAAGACCAGTGAAGTTGTTGACAAGTGGTTACAAGATGCTATCAATGATGTAGACAATGTGAATCAGTTATTGAAAGAGGCAAAAGCCAAAAAAATCTGCTGCTTTGGGCATTGTCCGAATTGGATTTGGCAATACCGTGTAGGAAAAAAGTTAGCAAATAAAAATGTGTACCTTGAAAAGTTCATCGCAGAGGGTAGAAAATATGTGCCATTTGATCGCATTTCTACACTTCCATCAGACACCCTTCATTTTCTCTCAGAAAAATGCATGACTTTTGAGAGTAGACAATCTGCATATGAGCAACTACTGGAAGCAGTAAAAAATAATAATATTGCCATGATTGGATTGTATGGGATGGGGGGTTGTGGTAAAACCACATTAGCAATGGAGGTTAGGAAGTTAGTAGAAGCAGAACATTGTTTTGAAAAAGTTCTTTTTGTATCTATTTCAAGTACAGTGGAAGTTCGAAGGATCCAAGAAAAAATTGCAAGTTCATTGCAATATACATTTCCAGAAACTGAAGTAATGGAGAGAGCCCAAAGATTGTGCTTGAGATTATGCCAGGAGAAAAAAATTCTTGTGATTCTAGATGATGTGTGGGAGAAACTTGACTTTGGTGGCATTGGGATTCCCTCCTCTGAACACCATAAAGGTTGCAAGATTCTCATTACCACTAGATCGGAAGAAGTTTGTACTTCAATGGATTGTCAAAGAAAGATTTACTTACCAATTTTAACGGATGAAGAAGCATGGAGTCTTTTCCAAAATAAAGCACTTATATCCGAAGGTACCTCTGATGCCTTAAGGCATATGGGAAGATTAATTTCCAAGGAATGTAAAGGATTGCCTGTTGCCATTGCAGCTGTTGCTAGTAGTTTAAAGGGAAAAAATGAGACAATATGGAGTGTTGCATTGAATAAATTGAGAAGTTCCAAGCCAATAAATATTGAAAGAGGTTTGATCGATCCCTACAAGTGCTTGCAGCTGAGCTATGATAATTTGGATACTAAAGAAGCTAAATCACTTTTTCTGTTGTGTTCTGTGTTCCCTGAAGATTTTGTAATTCCAGTAGGACATTTAACAAGATATGCAGTAGGATTAGGTGTAGTTGGAGAAACACACTCATATGAGGAGGCAAAGAGTGAAGTGATTGCAGCCAAAATTAAGCTCGTTAGTTCTTGTTTATTGTTGGATGAAGATAATGAACGTGTCAAAATGCATGATACAGTTCGCGATGTAGCCCACTTGATAGCAAAGAATGAGAATAAGATCATCAAGTGCGAAGTGAAAAAAGATGTGATTGTTGAACAAAATTCAGTAAGATATCTATGGTGTGTGAAATTTCCAAATGATTTGGACTGTTCCAATCTGGAGTTTTTATTCTTACGAACAAAATTGAAAGAATTTGATGGAATTTTCAAAAGAATGGGAATGCTCAAAGTTTTGATTCTTTTCAATGATGAGGATGGAATAACACCACCACTGTCAACAATGTCTTTAAAAACATTAACAAATCTTCGTTGTCTAGCCATTTTCGGTTATGAATTGAGCGACTTCTCATTTATAAGCTATATGAAGAAACTTCAAAGTATTTCGCTATTTAGTTGTTCATTGCCTTCATGTTCTGAATTACAAACCAACGTTGGAATTACACAAGTACCAACCATAAAATTGTTAGAGTTGAACAAATGTGACATTAAGGGGAAGAAGTTTGAAGTAATGAAAAGAACCCCTCTACTCGAAGAGTTGTACATTGTCGATATTGAAGGAGAATGGGATGCTAACAGTAAAGACAATATTGATTTCTTTAACACGTTTAGTGTCCCCCAAACACTTCAAAGTTATGGAATTGTATTAGGATCCCATAATTTTTATGATTATAATGTTAAAGAATTTTGCTCTCATCACAGAACTTTATTACTTAACTATTTTAACATATCAAATGAGGTAGTTAAGAGTTTGGCAAAAAAAGCAAAGGATCTATTTATAGCCAATATTCAAGTAGGCACAAAAAATATCATCCCTGATATATTTCAAATTGAAGGAGGAGGTTTGGATGAATTGAATAACTTTGAGATACGAGATTCTGAAGAGATAGAGTGTTTGATTGACACTAGTAATCATTATAGTGAAGTGGTAACTCTCTTCTCCAAGTTGCATACATTGAGAATCCATAACATGGAAAATCTAAGAGCTTTATGGCATTGTTTTCAACCTACCAATGGGTCTTTTGAGAACTTAGAGAAGTTGTATTTAAGTGATTGTCCAAAGTTGACATCTCTCTTTGCTTATGTTGTGGCTCGACGTTTGGTACAATTGAAAATATTAAAAATAACAAGATGTGATGGACTTGAGCATATATTAGTAGATGATGACAAAAAAGAGAAAAGTCAAGGTGAATTTACCACTCATGTACAAACCTTCCAGAATCTTCAGGAAGTAAAGGTAAATAGTTGTAGAAAATTAAAGCATATATTCTTGGCCAACATTGTAAGAGGTTTAGCTCAATTGAAAGTGCTCGAGATTGAAGAATGTGACATGCTAGATCAAATATTTGGGGATATTGTTCCATTAACACACCATGATCAAAATGAAGAACTTAATGAAATTGTTGAGGAAGATAAGTATCCACATTTGTATAGAACTTCAATTCCATCAACATCTATTGTGAAACATAGCCCAGGTACATTTTTCCGTTTTCATTTCAAAATATGTTTAAGCATGTATTAGTAAGTCTACAAGTTATTTACAAGTTACATGAAAATTGTGAATCTGTTACATGAAAAATTGTGAATCCGTTATTGTATATGAAAAATTATGAATTTATTATTGTATATGAAAAATTTAAGCATATTAATTGTACATTGTTTCATCCTGATCATGATTTTCCATATATAAGGTTCAAACTGTTGACATTATTAATCTAGTTTTACTTGAACCATCAAAATTTGTTTTGGTCTAAATTAAAGACAATTATATTTGCTTCTTAAAATTTTGATATAATTTAGAATTATTCAAAGAAAATTATTTTGTATGATTCTTTTCATCATTATTAACCGATCATTTGATGCCTAAGATAGTGGTTTTAGTCCTTAAAAATTAATGTTTTAAAAAATCAAAATGCAACTTGCATAAGTAGCATATATATAATGAACTCTAATATGTTGAACGATATTTTTTTTATTTATAATTGCTCCAGGAACTCTATCAAGCCTTGCAAGCCTTAGGATAAACAATTGTCCAAAGTTAGGCTCAATTTTTACAGCGTCTACAGCTAAGACCTTGACTTCTTTGGAAGAATTGATCATAGAAGAGTGCAGTAGTTTGAAGCATGTAGTAACTCATGAAAGGGTCAATCAAAATCATAAGGAAAATATTTTCGAGGATGACCATGACTTTCATAGTGATATTTCAATCTTCCAGAGTTTGAAAAAACTACATATCATTGGATGTGACTTATTGCAACGTATATTCTCTGTCTCTTTTGTAGGAGGCATGATGAAAATGAATGATATAAAAAGTGAAGAGGCTGATGATTTGAAATATTTTTCAAGTCGAAATAATTTTGGAGAAAGTTCTTGTCACCAAAAACAAAATAATACTCAAATTGAGCTTCCTGCTTTAGAAGTATTCAAATTTGATTGTAACCAGGGTAACACCATTCTAGATAACTATCATGTAAGATGTCCATCTTTGAAAACACTATCATTAGGTATTGGGATATTTATTGAGTTTTTCATGATAAATTGTTCAACAGATGCTTCGAAAGCTAGACATGGAGATTACATTTCAATCAAGGTATGATTACTTATCACTTGTTTTGCTTCTCTTTTCGTGTATTTAAAAAATTTCTCTAAAGATTTGAATTGCAAGATTTGTGGTAAAATGGAAAATGCTCTTACAAGCACTACGACATATTTGGTGACTTGAATTCATACCAAATGTGAACATGAATTTTTAATATCCAAGTATTGGGATAGATTATTTTGGGTACATTACTTTTGTGAAATTATTCTCTTTTCAACTTTCTCTTATTGGACTAAACAAAAAGTAATTTATTTTTATAAACAAACAAGTGAATATAAAAAATCAGTGGTATTTCTTAAAATTCTAATCTACACGAATAATATGTTAGAAATTAAATGCAATAGTAATTAGACATTAATTAGTTGGTGTAAGAAGTAACTTGGTGTATATATTGCAGATATCGAACTCAGATTTTGTTCCCGCAGTTGAAAGTGTTGAATATCTTTCAAAACAACCACAAGGTTTGACCTTGCTTATTATGCATAATATAAGAGAGATTGAACTGAAAGGCTTTGATAAGGTAAAGTACCTTTTTAAACCGTCCATTGCTTCATCATTGATGTTGGAAATCTTGACAATTAAGCAATGTCATGGACTTGAGCACATTATAGACATGGAGGATGAATATGGCAAAGAGAATTTGAATGCTATCTTCCCAAACTTAAGAGAGCTCTCCATACGTGATTGTGTCCAATTGAAATATATGTTTGGCCAATATCCTGTAGCTAATCAGGATTGTGAGGAGATTCATATTCATTTATCAACATTAGAAATATTTTCTCTTCATAATCTACCAAATTTTGTTAGCATTTGTGCTACCAACAATCTCATTGTGACATGGCCATCTTTGAAGGAATTTGAGTGTCATGAATGTTCCTATCCTTTTTATGATTCTATTAGTTGTTTGACAGCTCCTACGGATTCAAGAGGGCTTATTAGTGTAAGTAGGAAAGTAGTCTTGTCTTTATTTTTATAGTTATTAGTTATTTGTTCCTTTTTTGTTTGGATTTTTTTTATATTTCCTATTAATGTCTTGCAGGATTCAAAAGGGACTCAGAACCATTTCCTCACTTTGGAAAATCTATCCATAAGAAATTGTGAAGTAGAAGGTATTTTTTTGTCTTAATGGACATGGAATGATTGGGCAACAAATGAGTTTAAGGTTAAAGGATTTGTTGTTGGAAAATCTACCTCAAATGACTTATATTTGGGTGGCTTCCAAGAATTCAGTTAATCTCCAAAATCTCACTACATTAATAATAATGGGATGTGCAAAATTGAAAGTAATCTTTCCTCCCTCTATTTTAAGAAGCTTAACAAAGTTGAAGTGTCTAAGCATAAAAAAATGCATGGAATTGAAGCAGATTGTTGGATGTGAACAAGGAGATCCAAAGAATTATGTTACCTTCTCAAATCTTGAAAGATTAGAAATAATTGGATGTGCAAAATTGGAAAAAATCTTTCCAAAGTATGTTTTAAGATGTCTACCAGAGTTGAATACTGTGAAGATAAGAAAATGCAAGGAATTAAGACAAATCATTGAAGAGGATGTGAAGGATAAAAAATTGTCACAAGCTAAAAAGAGTTATTCTCAACCATGCTTCCCAAAACTAGAAGCATTGTATGTTGAACATTGCCACAGGCTAAAAAGAGTTATCTCTGGATCTACATCTAATGACCTTCCCAATCTTTATCTTTTGATCATAAGTGGAGCCTCTGAACTAGAAGAGCTTGTTGGATGTGAACAAAGACAAGGTGATGAGATAGGAAAGACAAAAGTTGAGCTTCCAAGACTGAAAGTTTTAATATTTATGCATCTCTCAAACTTCAGTCAAGAGATTGAATTGCCCAATTTAAAGAATAGTGTTGTCTACGAATGTCCAAAACTCTCTTTGACTCCAACAACTACTTTTGAGAAGCTCAAGGAAATTTTTCCTTATAAAGGTAAATACTATACAATCTTCAAATATAACCAAGAACTTGTTAATAGTTCATAGAATATGATCAATTTCCATATGCCATTGGCATGATTTGAGACAAATTTACCCTCAACTTCACCTAAAGAAAATATATTTACAAATTAACTATTTCACTCAAATTTCCAACCGAGTATTCACTAGAAGTTTTTAAATAAACACATTAAATTATTATTTGCTGCAAGTATTTTTTTTAATTTTAAGCTCTAACAATTTTAGTTATGAAGAACATTTATAATGAAAACACTTTATTTTGATGGGTGATAAAAAAAATTCCTATCATAAAACTTTTTAAATCATTTTTTATTTTAATTGTAATGATATAATGATCCATCATGGAAAGCTGAGGTTTCTTTTTGTTATGTCTTTGATTGTCACGTGAATTCCTTAACATATAATTTTCTTGTACAGATTTAAAAAACACAGGACTTTTTGAGTGGGACATTAGGGACTTGATGGAAGATTTAGATGAAGATTCTAGTATTAGTAGCAGTGATTTCACTTCATCACAGGTCAGAACCAATCAATCTATGAATCTAAGTACAATTTATAAAAAGTTTGATAACCTTTTTCACTCATTATTAGGATTTTTTTAATTTAAACTTACGTGATGGAAAAAAAATAAGATTTGAGATTTTAAATAAGTACCTGAATCATAAAAGTAAGAAATTGTTTTGTTATCTCCAAAATATATATTTTTAAATGAAATAAAATATTACACTTAAAAAAATTATTAACTAGTAACTAATAATTTTAGTGAAAAAATAATTAATTAAATTAAATATTATTTTATAGACTAATAAAATTATTGATATTATTATAATTTTTAATATTAATAAAACTTATAAACTAATTTTTAAATAAATATCTAAAACTAGTTTATAAATTTTATTAATATTAATATAAATTATATTAGATAATGTCAGCCTATGTCAACTAATTAAGAATCAACTTGAAACTAAAATTAAATATAAAGAAGAAGGAAGTATAGTCACAATGAAAGTTACTTTACTAAACTTAGCTTTAGCATTGTAAAGTGTATTATTGAAACTGACAATATTTATTGAAAAAGTTCTAGCATTAGTGAGAGAGTAGCAATACCAACAACTATTTAAGAATTTAAAAGTCCAATTCTAATTTGTATGGTAAATTTTTTTGCATGAAATACCTTAGCATATAAGTGCACTATATAATTACTAAACCTAAAAATGAATTGTGTGATATTAAGAGTAATATGCACTAGAAGAAACAATAGTAACACAACCACTAAAAATTCTCCAACTAGTATTATACCATCACATGATGTATATTAAAAATAGTGGTTCTTTCAAACTTTATAAACTCTCACTCAATCGTATTTTCTTAATTTGTGAAAAGGATATTGGAAACATAGGAAATAAGAGCATTGAAGAGGGGGCTTCAGTTGAGGGTGTTAAGACAAAACATTTGTCAACTAGTGTTGAAGACATTAGCATTGGAAGTGGTGTTGCAACTCACATTGAATCTGGTGGTGTGGACATACTTGCACAACATTCCAAGGTTGTTGAACAAGATGATAAGATGAATGAAGGCAAGGCAAGAATCATGCCAAGCCAAGAAATCCAAGTAGAAGAAGGGTTGAATCTATTGGACAAACAAGAGGGTACATATTGTTTCTAACAACAATGTTGAAATTTCTCCAGGTTTTTTATTTCTTCTTTTCTTGTTTCAATCCTATATTTTCATAACACTCACTCAAACTTTCTACAACTTCTGCAGATATTCGTACAAGATTGGAAGCATATAGACATTTTGTGGATATGGATGATGCACAAATTGCTCTTCTAGTGGAGGCAATAACAACATATCCTCATCTTTGGAATGCTTGCGAAAAGTTTAGTGAGCGCTTTCAAGCTTGGAGGTTGAAAATTTTAGCAGATATGTTGTTATTCCTTCAGAAGGAAAATGTCGATATTGTTATTCCTCAAAGAGAAAAAGTGTTCCATAAACTATGCGATGAAGCTGTTGAAATTGGATTTGAGATTTCATGGGTAGATGAAATGCGTCAACATGTTTTGACGAGGGATCCTAAGCTGAGAGAAGACATTACAAAGAGACAAATGGATGAGAATCCTAAGAGGTATGATCATTTAACTCTTGACTATGTAATGTAAAGAATTAATGAAATAAAGAATCTTAAATGACTTTGTTAATGCCCAAATAAAATGTATAAGTTTTTTTGTGAATTTGAAGTTATATCTCTATGTTGGTTGTGTGGATTTTCTCTTTTTGTTTATATATACATTGTGGTGGTATTTGCAATTCTTACAAGATTGATACCATTAATTTCTAAGTTTTCTACTCTTTGGGATGCATAAAGCGAAAAATTTAATTTTGGTACACAGGTCTAGTAGTATGGACGTCGTAGATTCCCAGCCTATTGAACAAGATGATGGGCTTAATGAAAATTGCAAAAGAACTTTTGTACGTTTGAAGACCCAAAATGTTAATAGTAGCTTCGAAAAAGGTGAAATAAGTGTTGTTTCTAATGACCGCATTGTGGCTACAAGAAATGAAGAACCAGATAGGGAATTTGTTGCAAAAGTTTCCACTTCAGAAATACCAAGAACAACAACATCATTAACAAACTCACAACCAGTTGAAAGTCTAACTCCAAGTTATTTGAATATTCATGTGCGTGAAATACACTCAAATGTGAGTCTAACAAATATTTTTCCAAGTATTAGATGAAATAAAAGTATTGAGACTATAATGATTTTACACGTGTTTATTACTTTGTTTAGGCATTAAAGGACAAACAGCGGATTAGCGAACCGTGTTTGATGAACCAACAAAAGCCACTTGGAGAAATTGTAAGTAGGCACAAAATTCCTCAGGTAAATGGCAAACAAAATAAAATTGCATTAGAACCTCTTCAAAACAAATTTTGTTGGCAAACATGTTGTCATTTTCAAAATAAAATTGCGCACAAGAAAGCTACATTTTTTGTTTTTTGTAGAGTATTGAACAAGTTGTTGTAGAGGAAACCATAGCAAAGAACACCATGGCAGCTTCATCAATTCCTTCTGAATCCGCAGGCCCACAGTTGGACCAAATATTTACTTTCCAAAGTAAATCAAATCCACATGTGAGTTTATTTTATCAACATAGTTTCAACATTTTTTATCAGCATAAAAATGATGTTACCATTTTGATTTATCATTTGTTGAAAGATTGGAATTAAAAAACAAAAAGTACTGGATTTGAAGTTGGAATTTAAATTTAATGAATTTGTTACCATCACACTAATGATTTAACTTCTACTTCTTGCATTTCTATGATTTTATCAAAAATGGTTTTAAGGAACACAATGCTTTGTAACTATCGTGTCTTGGTGCTAACATATTTTCTGTTATATTTTCTTCTTATTCCTCCAAGAGTGAAATTAGGAATAGCCAAACTAAGACACGCACGGCTAAAACAAGTGAAGGTCATCGTAAAATTAATCAAGACTTTGGGACCAATGATATTTTGAGTTTATTTGCACCTGTTGATGTGGGGAAAGAGGGTGAAGATAACATAGTTGGAAAGACCCTTGTTGAGTTGGAAAAGTATCTAAAGATGTCTTTGAAGGACATAGTTACCTCTGAGACTAACAGCCTTCGCCTTTTGTCTGCTCTTAATTTCTTGTTCAACCTTCCTTTCGAAGATGTAACTCTATCAAATGGACTCAAAGATATTATAGGCACTATGCAACAAGAGTTCCTAAGCATTGTATACTCCTTTAAGCAAGGCTTTGCTACCACTGAGAAGTTGGCAGAACTTGAAGCTCGTGGGAATGATTTGTCCATTACTCTTGTTTCCAAAATTTCTAAGGCAGAGAATTTATACGATGAAGCTCAACTGAAGAAAGTAGTTTTGAAGGAACAAATCAATAGGTTGAAGGAAGAAATAAAACTTTGTGAGGCTGCCTTATCATCTTTGGAGGAGGAAAAAAATAAATGCATTGAGGGAACTGTAGGGTACAAAATGGAGCTTCAAAATGTGAGGAAAGACATGTCTCAAATGGTGGAAGATCAAAGAAAAGTTCAGAAAGAATTGTTTGAGGTGGCTTACAAATGGTCAGTTCTGTGTAGTCAATATGAATACAATCGCATGGCTACTAGAAATCCCTAATAAGAGTTTTCGTTGTTCACTATTGTTAAAGACCAAATTGTTCATTACTCAAAAGGAAGACTTGTGACTATATAGTGTTTACTCTTGTTTTTCCTGGTAGTGTATGCTTCAATTTTTCATGTATAACTTCCTCTTAAATTAATTTAATGTGCACTCAACCCATCAACCACATCCACTCATCAAATAGTTTCAATTTACTTTCTAAATTTTGATTATTCTATTTTGTTGTATGTTTGTTATCTTATTTGTTTTTGTGTAAGAGGTTGCTCTTGGTGAGAGATAAAGACAAAACAAGTGTTATAAAAAAAAAACTATTTGTTCTTTTATAATCTGTAGTGAAGTGATCAAATGTCTTTTTTTCTTCAAAATTACAGAAACCATTTTTTTTCTATTCTCTTCCTTCAATGAATGCCATTGTCATTTTGTCTCATTAGCATAATAATATTGAGTCCTATTAGTGTGTGACTGGAAAGCATTTAAGGGATAAAAATTATGAGCATTCATGTTTGAGAGAAAAGAAAAAGGAGTTGCATTGAGTGCTACATTAGCCCATTTTGGCATTCCTCTTTCTTCTAATGCCTCAATGTCTTATATTCAACATTCCACTATCTTACCATATGCAACCAAAATTATCTTTATGCTCTACAATAATAAACTCAACAAAATTATAGGAATCCAAAAGGTTCAAGTCCTACATTAAATTAAAAAGGAAGAAAGTAATATATACTATTTACTTTTGATTTGTAGTTATTTTTTTATTGATTGATCTATAATTTTATTTTCAAAAAATGTTTTTAATCCTTTTTCGGTGATAATTTTAATCTTTAAAATAAATATCTTGTTAAAACAAATAATTATAAGATAAAAATGTTGGGATACTTTAAAATGAAATGTTTTGATTAAGGAAAAAAATTGTTCTAATTTTTTTACATTGCTTACATTATTTTAAATTTTTTGAGTGATTGTTTTACTTTTCGTTTTAAAGATTTATCGATTAATCTTCACTCCTTTAAGCTTTAAAAAGTTTAAAAAACTTTTGTTCTGTTTATATATATATATATATACTTATTGTGATGATATATGCAATTCTTATAATATTGATACCATAAGTTTCTTAATTTTTTTTTCTTTAAAGCGAATAATTTAATATAGTAATGTGGACATGGTACTAGATTTCCGACAAGGTGATTATATAATTCAGGCAATTGCTTCCTGCATCATATCACTGCACCCAATTTTAACGGAAAAGATAAAAATATCTTTAATGTATTATTTTTTATATTACGGATTTTTTTATCTGGAATGAGTTTTTGATTTTTATTTCCGAATTTTTATATCCGAAACACAAAAAACTCTTCCGGATATATTTTTCTGGAATGTATTATTTTTTATTTCGGATTTTTATTTTCAAAATAAAGGTTATTTTTGGAATTTTTTAAATTGTGTTGGGTGCAGGTTGGAAAATGTTAGGGTGTAGGAAGAATTTGCCTATAATTCACAGCTTTGACTTACTTTGTTCAAAATCACAATTGGAGAAGAGACTATTGACAATCCAAGGATTAAAAATTATGAAAACAATCTAAAAACAAGATTGATATCAAGTGTAACATTTTCCACTTATTTTAAATAATAAAGAGTAAGAAAATTTTCTGTTCATTTGTACATATAAAGTTTTTGGGATAATATTATTTTCACAAATTGGACAATGTACCTTAATAAAATTAATAAAGATTTGAATTATTTACCATGAATAAATTCTAGAGAGATAGGACATGTAATAAAAATAATGTACATCGTATCTACTTTTGTATAAAAGTTAAATATACAATAAAAGATTTGGTGTAATATACATGAAAATACTTTAATGTCAATAGTCTCTTCTCCAACAAAATATTTACAACAAAATAAATTAAATGTTTTTTTGTATTTTCGTACTTTGTATTCTATATATATTCTTAGGTGGTATATTTCAATATACAATTTTTTCTTATAGATTTTTCTATCTTTGTTTCATCTCTCTTCTTCTATCCCTAATTGAACAACCATCATGTGTGACTAATTTTATCTTTTGGGATTGAGAGTAATATGTTTAAAGATGATATCTAAATATAATATTTTGTTCTTGATTGATGATTGGTATTATTATTTTGTTTGTAATGCTTCGTTTACCATGATCTAGAATTTTAGATTTGACTGGAAAGTACTTCTAAGTTTTTAACCAAATGATAATGCTTAAAATATTTGAATGTTGAGAACAAATTTGAAATGTTAATTGCTCTGATCCTAATGATGAGAAGTTTTTATAAGTATGCGAGGAATCGATATTTAAGAAACAACTTAATAATTTATATGCGAGGAATCGATATAAATGATTTTTATATGAACATTCATATCAATCAAAGGATACAATATTGTCATGGTAATCAAGATATAAACGAGTGAGAAAGATAAACACAGCAACAAACTCTTTAAAACTTATTAAATTCTTGGCAAACGTACCATTTGAATTTATTAGAAGATAAATACATTCCTTTTTACTTTACACACAATTTCGAATTTTAGCACTCAAATCCTTAATTGAACGATATAGATTGGTTTTTGTCAGTGGTTGAATGATGAGAATTTGAGTACAGGAAAAAGAGTCTATCACGCATCAAAGAATGTTGCAAAAATAGTTCTAGTAATTCAAAGTAAACCCTTTTGTCCATGTACACATTTATAAAGCTAATTCTAGTTCCCATGTTCAAACTTTTACCAGGAATTGGTAGCTATATAACTGGAAAGGAATGTGAATAGGGTTTTATATGAGGTCTTAGGTTGGCAATATGAGAAGCAAATGCATGGTTGAAAGTGTTCACAAACCTGCAAGTTTAGTTCCTAAGTTTCTAGGCTGCAATTTCAGTAGAATAGGCACAGTATGAACTCTGTTGTGATACAACTTTAAAAGTATTTAAACCTTACAACTTTGTCAAGTGTTCAGTTTTTAATTCCTATAAAGACAATGTCCCCAGAGGAATTTCTCCATGTATTCTTAGGTAATTAGCATACACCTTCCACCGGGTTGTTGGAACAATGAAATCATATCAGAGGAACTATATCCACCCTTACATATCAAGACAAAAGTATATTTATGCAGCCAAGCATATGTCACAAATTTCTATGGAAACATAAGGTTGTACATGAAAAGAAAGAAAAAAAAGACAGTTCTAAAATACGAAACTTCTTCTCTTCTAGGAAATAATGAAAAAAGGATGGACATGGTGGTAACACTCTTCATATGAGACATCTAAGTCTTGCAAATGTGAGATAACCTGTGTGACCTCTAGCTTCACCACATGGTCTAGCCATAACAGATGAAATAGGACTACGGATCACATTACCACCATCTGAACACTGTCTCCTCTTGCAAGGAAGTGAATCATTGGAGCCATCTCCATTCCTCTGGGTGCTTTCCAGTTTCTCTTCTCGGACTTCGTATGTTCGGAGGAGTACCTCAAAAGTCCTTATATCTTTTACATATGACAAACATTTACAGAGGAATTCTGTCAGTGCTTTTACTAATAAACATTAGTTCCATAGATTATCAGAGAAAGCACCAAAAGACAAAGCAAAATAGTAGTTCAGCAGCTCAAGTACAAGATCTTCCTGAGCTTCTCTTCTCAAAAGTAGAAGCTGCCAAAAGATTCTACTTTCATTTTTAAGAGCTTTTTCTTTCAAAAGATTGTGTTGGACAAACTACTTTTCAGGAGAAGCTGTACCCAAAAAACGTTGGGCCAAATGCTACCTAAAAAGAAAATATATAGATAATGACAGAAAGAATAAAACTATACTGCACCAGTGAAGCTGATTTGAAGCACTTCACATGAACGTTGAACTTGTTCAATGCATGGGGAGAATGAACACAATGTGCCATCTTGTTTTAACATTTTTGCAGCTGAAGGAATAGCTAGCCAAGGTTGAGGTAGATCCAAAAATACCGCGTCAGCGGAGCCAGTGAACTCATCTGGAAATCCCTCACCCTGAATGTCCCTGACTCCCACAGTGACTAAGCTGCTAAGACCAGTCCTCTCAAAATCATCCCTGAACAAAAGGAAAAATAAAATATAACAGGAATGATTCTCCATTACATTTTAAATAAAAAGCAGTATGAAATATATCTTGATAAAGACCATCCTAAGTGAATTCTCTCACACGTACAAACAAAGACAAAGATACCATATTTACTATAAGATCTCTATTTAATGTTTTATCAACTCCTCCATCAAAAGATGAGTACTGGTAAATAAGCTTGTACTTGAGTATCATCATTCAAAAACATGACTATTTGTTCGCCAAAAATATGGTTTAAAATTTCACCAGCAAGACAACAACAAAACACAATCTACAGCTATTAAATATAAGGCCTTGATGACCTTGATGACCTTGATGAAAGTTAAAGACACAGGCATCAAATTAACAGATGGACACAATATTTAAAGAGGCAATCTAAGTAGACTTTCTTCCTTGTTACCTAGCTGATCCGGCTCTTTGCTCATGGAAATCAAATGTATAGACATGTCCAGTAGGAGCCACTGCCCTTGCAAGTGAAGTAGTTAATGATCCACTTCCAGTTCCAGATTCAAGAACCAAGCAACCAGGAACAATCTCCAGGTACATGACAACAAAGCTAATATCAGCAATATATAGAATCTGAGTCCTGTGGCTTAAAACAAGTGTCCACAATTCTGGTGTAGGAGCCAACAAGTACACAAAACCACCCTTGTTGCTGAATATTTTGGAGCCAAATGGCTTTCCAAGCCACTCTGAATGCTTAAAAACACCAAATCGGTTCTGCAGGACTGATCCCTCAGACACTGTAACAGCCTTCATGTTGTCATGCCTTTCATAAACAATAACCAAATCACCATTACTGATTGTCCGATTAAACGAAAACTTTCTTGCAGGATCACTGGCCAGCATCTTATCAGTATTCAAATCCATCGGTCCACTCAAAAAGAACAAGTACCAGCTAACCAAATCTACAAAGAAGCAAATGATCCATGAGTACATGTTGTGGGAATAGAACTAGAAAACTACATAAATTTCTGAATTTACTCGGTCTTTTGTATTCAATATTTATTTCTCAAGCATACAATACTACTGACACAATCCCCAGGAACAATAAAAGTAGATTGCATAACTGAGACATGTTGGGTAAATAAAATCAATGAAAGTAAAAAAAATAAAAAAGGATATCATTATTATAACATCCAAGCATAAGTACAACACTGGCATACATACATTTTCCCATAAACACAAAAAATAGATGGAATCATAACTAGGAAGCTCTTCTCAATCCCAATACTTGTTCTTGTACATACATTTTCAGAAAAAAAAAATCAGTATAAGTTGTAAAGCATACAAAATAGAAGAATAAAACCCAGCAAAATATCGCAAATTCCAACACTTTGTTCCTGTAAAATTTAAGTAAAGCACACCCAAAATTGCATCAGAAATTTCTAGCAAAACCCAAAGTAAGAAGCAGAAAAGAAGAAACCAAAAAAAGATCACAAATTCCAAACAGTTTCAAATAAAATTTAAAAGGCATCAAGTTGTTTGCTATCAGAAAGTTGAGTGAGATAATGTCTTACAATTCTTTCTCCTTCGAATTAGGAAAGTGGGTGTGAAGGGTTCAAGACCAGACTTTGAAAGCTTAAACCTTGATGCGAGGACATGGAAAGCACCAGAGGAGAAAAACTGTAACAACGCGCGGTTTACTGAAAAGAAAAAAACTCCAAAATGATAGTTAGAAATTATAGGGGTGCAGGAAGAAAAAACATACTAAAATGATATTCAAGACGTTGGGCTACTAGTAATGGTTTACAAAGAGTAACTATTTTTTGGCAATTTCTCCCTCCACCATATCAATTTCAGCATGCACCCAATCAGTTATAGAAAATGACAAAAATACCCCTCCTTAAATGACGAAAATAATCTTATACAAAAATGGAAAAAATTATTTTTGAAACTTTTATCTGAAATATTTTGGATTTCAATTTTCGGAATATATTTTTGAATTCTGAAATTTTTTATCCAGAATTAGTTTTGTGTTCAGAATTTTTATTTTATATAATGTATTTTTTATTTCTCAATTATAATTATTATTTTGGATTTTTAAATTTGGAATAAGGGTAGTTTTAGAAATTTAAAAAATTGATATGATGGAGGTTAAAATTGATATGGTGCAGGAGGGTAGTTTTGAAAATTTAAAAAATTGATATGGTGGAGGTTAAAATTGATATGGTGCAGGAAGAATTTGCCCTATTTTTTGCACCACATTGTTTCCATGTTCACTCTCATAAGGAGGTGTTGAAAAGGTTTAAAATGGCCATATTTATGGACTAGTTTTCATATGCTAATGCAAACCCATGCATATGAAGAGGTTCTTATATTTTTTTTTTCTATTACCCAACTTATGATTTTTGTATTAGGGTTAGTAACTAGGAATAAAACCAGAAATAAATTGTTTGATCAATTTCATAAAAAAATTACCATCTACCAAAATTTTAAAAAAATATATTTATTTTGTTACCAAAATAATATTGTGTGTAAGATATCTTATAATTATATTTTTAAAAAAAATTAATTTAAATGTTATTTTTCTAGATGATAATAGCTAAAAACTATTTAAGAGTAATTTTTAAATTGAAACTAGAGATGTACTAAAAGCAAATTTGGATACATATGAAAAAATATTTGTTTTATTTTTTCAAGGCTTATATAGTCATGTATTTGGGTCTATAAAAGTATGTTAAAACATCAAAATCAATGTCCTCAAATATAAAAAAAAATATATATACAAAGTGATAGAAAATAGAGAATATTTATGTTGACAGTTAAGTTTATCACATTGACAAAAGATAGTAAAGAATCTTTAATTCAGACATCATCCATAAAGTATTATATTATACAAAGAAAACATTAATAAAGCATTATAAAATAAATAATATTTTTGAATGTTTTATTTTTAAAAATAGAATTATCTCTGTAATAAAAAAAATTTAAAAAAAAAAACACTTATCTAAAAGAATAGCATTGTCGTAAGTTTGTTTTTAATACCTATATAAGTGATATCATAAATTCACATAAATTGTAAATAAATTCTTCAAGCAAAATCGGTTAAACTCTCATTAATATTGGTTGAGATTATAAATTTTACAAAATTTAGAAACTAACAGTTACTTTATTAGTAATAGTAGATTATTACAAGAAAATTATTAAATAAAAATTAATTTTAAACACAAAAAATAATTAACTAAGTTATATATTATTTTAGAGAAAAAAAATGATGAGGATCTAAATTTGTTTCTATTATAGATAAATATTTTTTTAAATATATCTAATTAGCTACAAAGATTTTAGCTATCAACTTTATAATTTAAATAATTGATAATTAAAACTTCAGTAACTAATTATATTTTAATTTGGAAACTATTTATCAACAATAAAAACTACTTTATATATAAATAATTTTTTTAGTTTCTAGAATAGTATATAATTTAGTTAATATAGCAACTAATTATTATTTTTTTAAAATTAGTTTTTGTTTAATAATTTTTTAATAGTGCATAGTATGATTATTAAAATATGTAATTAAGTCTCAACTATTAAATTACAGAACAAAACATACAAAGAGAGACAATCATTTCATTATCTCTCTCGTTTAGACATCAAGTTATGACTTGAATGAAGAACATCTAGTTATGCGTTGTTCTTCGAATAATATATGTAGAAACAAAAAAACACAATAAATTTTACAGCTAAATATCAACCAAACCCAATCCTTCTAACATGTTTCAATTTAAATGAAACATACTTCCCACTCAAACTAACAAATATATTAACTCACATTAATTATAACTAATCAACATTCAATTTAAATCAAAACTACCATAAAAGCTAGACAACCAGTCCACAAATTTAGAAAATGTAAATAATTTATTAGATTTTACATAGATGAAATTTAATAAATAATAAAGAATGAAATATTTCAAATTTATTTATAGTATTTAAGAAAAAACATATTGATTTCCATTTAATTTAATTTAAACGTTATTATCTAAACTTAAAAACAAGCAAATCTTACATAAAATATAATTTATTAAAATGGAATCTAGTCTTATCAGTACATATTAAAAGTATTTAATTTTTGTAGTGTACTTATTCCATAATAATATAAATAACTTTGGTTACATTTATTTTTTTAATTGTTTTTAATATATATGCTCTATAATAAACTTCAAAACTAAAGTAAAAAAATGTAATTACGTTATCAATATGAAATATTTACATAATATGAAATATTTACATGTTGACGTTTTTCTTTTTCCAAATAATGTAACTCATCAATTCTCCCGAGCTTCTTCTAACAACATTTTTATTTATAAGATTTAAAGTCAATATATTTATTATAATATTAGTTTGGCACCATAACTTATGTCCTTTAATAGTGTAGTAAAAAGTTTAACTACGGTAATGAGACTTCGAAATTTAGAAGGTCATTTTCATATTTCATTTAAATTTTTAGATGGTTATATTCGTGAGTTATGAATTCCAGATTTTCATATTCAGAATGATGTGTTGTAAATGGTGCTGATGATTGATATCCGACACTCATTTATGTTTGCTTACGAATCTTGACATTCGAAAGGTCATTTATATTGTCTAGGTAAGCTTTCGGATTGTGAAATCCATAAGTGACATATTAGTTTTGGATTTGTATATCTAGAATTGTTGTTGGGATCTCGTCATCCTATAAGACCGAGGCTTCTGTATCCAAATTTTTTTTAGCGTTGTGCAAGTATAAAATCCTACATGGTAATAATCAGTTTTAAAGTTACAAATACTAAAACAATTATTTTTATATTATTCATTTTCCTTTGCGTGAAAAACTAAATTATAAACTATGGATCAATATGAAAGGTGATTAAGATTTACTTATATTTTGTATCAGTAAACAATTTATTTATTTTTTACATACAAAGACAGTAAAAGTTTGGTTAACTCATGAAATGGTAGGAGGGGGATACTTATTGAATGATGTAATTCATATTCTTGATAGAATTACACCAATTTCTTCATGTAACATGGTAAGTATCAAATTATGCAATTTGTATAATAAAGATTGTCATAAATTGTGCATCCATAGCCATGGACTCTCCATAAGGATGAAGGAGTTTTCTGCAGACTGCATTGACATCCATTTTCTTTAATGTATAATCAAATTTAACAATTTACACTATTTCAAATCCAAAAAACAAATATGATATACTTTTCCACACTCCAGTGTTACTGCTTGATGCCAACAAAAGTCACCATATTCTATAGTTGTCCTACATAAATTAGTAATGTCCAAAAGCACTATTACCTTGTAAAGCTTTTTCTAAGGGAACTAGAAGTAGTCATCTTATACATCTTTGATAATCATACTATCTTCATCAATATACCAGTTATCTTTTTTCATTTTCCTCCATTGCACATAGTTTAACTCCCACTTGGCATAGAGGAGCATCTTATAATTACTTCAGCTTTAGAACTGCTATGCACTGAAGATATTGAGGCAGAGGGTCTTAGGAGGGGTGTAACTACCCTGCTTGAAGTTTCATTAGCAATGGGAGAAGGGGTGGATGTAACAGCCGTGACTGGTTGTAATTCTACTTCAGGGGCATCAATTAATTGGTCATCTTCTTCAATGGACAACACAGTGCTTGTGTCTGTATGAATGGTGACGGAGTCATCAGGGAACATACCATGTCTTCTCTTCTTCCTAGCTGCCTTACCCCATCCATGAATTGTTTCTCTTATCCTCTGTGGGATTAATGCGGCCTTATAGTTTGTTCCCATCTGATACAGACATTAAAAAGCTGTTGTTGCATGGAACATTACAGTGGCAAAGCAAAAGCCCTTCAAGACAGGTTGTTACAAATCCATTTTTCACGCAACACAAGACGGATAATTCATCATTAAGGAATGCCATTTGTATAATTTGAGACTTCCAGAAAATGAAAACTTGTCATGTATAGTGTGTGTGATTTACATTTTCAAACAATTATTAGTTTTCAAAACAAAGTTGTACAATCAACTGGTAAAGAGGGTCATGCAATGCAAGACAGGTAGTGTAATTAATGGAAAAGTTGTGTAAGATGAGAAAGCATCTCCTATTTGTTTCTGTTCTTTGGATTTTAAATCACAAGTTTAAGAAGCAATTTTCAAAACTTCCTTGTCTTTGGATGAGAAATTGATTTTTGAGTAGTGTGGAATTATTGAAGAAAACAGCTTTTAAAACCAAAAGATGAGGAGAGAATCAAACAAATCCATAGTAAGACATTGTTATTGTTATATTTCCTTTACCTGTGTAACAAGTGCATATAGTGGCAAGGTGCTGTAGCTACAAAGAAACTGTCCTGCAAACCTGCAAAATTGAAATATAAGGTGCATGTTGATTTGTCGATTTGTGTAAACTAAGACAGTAAATATCCAATGCTGGCATTTTACATTAAATGTCCACGCCAAGTAGCTATTTTATATTTAAAAAATCGCATGTCAATTCTTTATTGAATTAGTTTACACAAGTATTGTATGTAAAATATTGAATAAGGGGAAAAGGTTTATTTCTGCATACCCCAATATTAGCCTTAAATACAGGAGAAGGTGATTCCTAATAAAGCAAGAATCATATCCGAACTGCCACTGTAGTCAAAAAACACATCTTGCTAGTTTAGTCAAATGCAAAATCACAAAGTTGCAATCTGTATTATGATTCATTAACACAAATATATAGTTGTGTCTTACTTCATTTGAACTCCCTAAAACCGAATCTTGCTTAGAATTTTGGATAATTTATGTCCAAGCAATTTAACTATTTTTTATAACTCAACCTTAAAACAATATGATTCCTATAACTCCATGTCTAATTCTAGGTTGTAAAATGGATAAGGAAGTACCCAGAACCAAAAGAATGAAGCCAGCTCAAATGCATTCTGCCAAAAGGAACAAAGAATCAGAAGTTAATACGAAAATAACAAATTTGAGTAAGAAATTATCACATAAGACGTAGACGAACCATGGCCAACCTGGAAGAGAATGAAATGGATCAAGGACAACAATAGTTCAGGCTTGTTAAACCAAAAAAGTTCATCACGAGGCCTCAACTTTGCCTCTGGAAAGAACCCTGCAATTCCAGCATTCTCCAACGCCAAGGTTGCAATAACATGTTGTAGCTTTGTTCCCACCAATAGCACTAGCTGTGCATGAAACATAATGATTTTATTGTTGAATGTCTTCAATAATTTACTCAACTAATTTATCTATCATATAAAAATCATAAAGCATTCAGTGAATAAGGCCATAATTTAAGCAGGTTAACCAAAAAACAGTGTATTCTATTCAAATTCCATAGAAAAACCCACCAACTATTCCACAAAGAACCAACCACATGCCATTCACAGCATCTAATGGTTCTGTGAACAAAAGTTTAAAAGTTCAGTTTATCCACCACAATGGCATTTGAAGGAATTAGGATAACTAAAAAAGGAAATGAAGAAAATAACGAAGTAACTTACAGATACAGGAATAATAGCTATCCAGAAATATAGGTTAGATCCTGCATAAACCACCCCAAAAAATAACCATTTGTAAGTTTCAACAGCATGCAAAACCAAGAATGACCTGACCACAATGCTTCAGTGAATCTTACAGAGAAAAGGGACTGAAAGTATAAGCATAAGGAGATTTTTTGAGTGAAGGGACAGTGAGGAAGCATGTTAAAATCAAGGAATTATAAACTAATTTTCCCCTGGACTGCTTATAAATAGGCTATACCTTTAATGTTGAAAAGCATGAAGCCAACAACAAATCCCCAGAGCGGGCCACTGCAAGAGATTTTACAGACATAATCAGCTTTCAACTTCTTCATGAGAATCAGTTGCTGAAAAACTAAAGCAATAAAAATGTAACAAGAATAAGTCCAACATGCTCAAAGTTAAGAATTTAAGACATTATATTCTTGCCTTTTTATTATTTGCAATGGATATAGCATAGAAAAATTAAACTACCTCTTGAAACACTAAATACAAATAAATGAATATCTTGTTTCCAACAATTTACTATTAAAACAGGTCATCTTGAAAATTTAAGATAATGGGAATGCACATAAAAATGCACTAGAGATGTTATAATACTTTAATGACTGAAATTGGTGTCCGAAGAGAAAATCATGAAACTGACTGCTGAATCTCGACTATTACTAACCTCACACCAACTATCCTTTGGAATTCCTCTTCCATAGACCGAACCATGTAGCTATGGAAATCATACTTTAATGAAAGGTGGTGATTCTGCCATGAAGAATGAAAACGTAGTAAGTAGTTCATATTCAAAAAATAGTAGTGCACACATACTACATGGTTCCACGAAACCTGACATACAACTACCATGGGGATTGTTGTTTAAAATTACAATTCATGCAATTACAGTCTTAAAATCAGATGGTAGGAACTAATATTATGCAAGTGCATGGAGTATCTATCTTCAAATAGTCTTTTTCAGTTTCCACTAGGAACTTAGAACCAGAGTTTTCTCAAGAAAAGATAAAAGTTTGTTAAATTCTGCATCTTGACATATGGTGGGATAAGAGTTTAAACAACATTTAGCCGAAGAACTTTGGGAAAACATACTAATTATGAGATGAGAACCACATTAGATAGCTTGTGAGGAAAAAAAAAACATATATACCAAAGACAAATTTTATTGCAATACTGCGTACCATGATGAAGCCTTTGCGAAGCGTAAGATAATCAACACGAACCACAGAATGTGCAAATTGTCGGAAAAAACATGTCTGCAGCTTAATTAAAATTAAAATTAGATAGAAATACAATTATACTGAGTAAATGATTCAAAAGGAAACCTCAATTTGCATAAAACTTGATGATTAAAATGATATATAAATTGAGTTGTATATGGTACAATGTACCTAAGAATAAAAGATTCATATAAAGTATGTTTGTTCTCAGAAAATGCTGATAATGTACTATTAGCATTTAGTATTCGGAAAACCACAAATTGAATTCCCATAAGTTTGACAACTTCAAAAAAGTAATCATTAAAATTCCGATCATGTTTTACTCAACATACTTGTTTCCTTGAGAAAAGAACTTTGAAATGATTTATCCAATTTAGTTGACCGTTGCAACAAACTCCTGTTGCATAACTTGTTTGGGAAAACAATTTAATCAAAAGATGAGAAATCTAACCCAAGTGAACCATGCAAAGATGGTAAACTTTTTACTGTATATTTTGATATTAACCTATCTTCCTAGTTCCTTCATCAAATAGGTTTAAGAAACTAAAGAGGGGAATGTTAAAAATACATTAATGAAATGAAACCAAATGGAAACAAGAAAACAAGGGGAGACATCTAATTACCACCCAAATGAGGGAACTGTTTTTGAACAATGGATTTGATGCATGAGACTTGACAAAGGTTGATTGCCTTCTCATTGTCAGCTCTCTTGTAATCTCTGTTGAAACAAAAGAATTGAAAAAACAACTACTAAATATGGTTTTGAATATGCATTTCATGACCACATATTTTCTGTCAATGACCAACTCTCCTAAAAGACTACCAAACTGTCAAGTAAAGATGTAAATGAACATTTTTAATGTGCTCCCTTACAGAAGCTCTTGAGCTGGGAGTGTGGAGAATGAATAAGAACTAAGTTAAGATTAAATATTAAAGCAGGGATCAAACTCTTGACTACATGTGATGATGGACGTAACATAATACTACTCATGGACAGATTATCATAAAAGCTAGAGCTCACAGGTAAAGATACATTTATATATTACAATTAGAATTTCCATCCATCTAAATCGCTGAATGAAATCTTGGGAGGTTTTGGTCATCCAAAATGCTTGTTTATTTAACTTCAATGGCTATCAGGAAAAAAGAAAACATAATTGCTCAACAGGATCAGTGAGTGAAGAGAATGGAGGGGAGAGATCAAACACAGAAATGCATTTGGATTTTAATTATATAACAGATTGTATTATCTGCAACGACTACATAACTGCAAGAATAATAACCAACCTGATTGATGTGCTTTGTAAGTTTGTATATTCAATAATATAATTGGAAACAACATTTCAAAGGACTAAAAAGGATAACTTAATAGAAATAGAAATAGCTTTCACTCAAAGGGCAATGAGCTTACCCGATAATGAATTACGCCTATCCATGTGAGCTTCATCCTCCCACACTCTCCAACTGTGAATCTGGTTTAAACTACTAGTGTTATTATGTCAAACAAAATCCAAAATGATAAAAACCTGAATGCTTTACCTCTCAGAGCCTGATTTTAGTTCCTGATGTGTTAAAAGTTCAACAATTTTGTCTTATTGTTAGATTTTACAGAATTATTTTGCCATTAAAATATAACTAAAGACCAATTTAACGTCAATCAAGGATAATTTTGTCTTATTAGGAACTAATTTGATTTTTTTTACACAGGGATTAAATAAGATTGTTCACTCTTTCAATGACTAAATTACGAGGGCTTCATATTAAATTGTTCATTTAGTCAAAATAAGAAAAAATATACATGACAGAATGTAATACACACACATAGTATCAAAACGGATGTAGAATGGATCAAACTATTTTGTATCATCATTGGGAAAACCCAAGCACATTTTGAAGAAGAAAATTCGCAAATTAACCATCTTTTTGCAACAATGATAAGTGGCAGACATGCTTAATCTAAAAATAGAAAACAGTGACTCACCTTCACAATGGCCAACAACATAGTAAGGCAACTGTAAGATATATGAGTTACTGCCATGACAAAAATGAACCGGTGCAACTGCTCTAGACCTTCATAGGAAACAAATGGTTCATAACCCTGAGCAAGATAACAAAAATGCAAATTAACTACATTAATTTAGAGCAGTAAAAGCCACAGAGAGTCAAATTTTATACATGTAAGCTATATTACTCATGCCTCTTTGCAAGTGCTTCTATTTATTCCATCTAACATCCTTCCAAATACATGATAAGCAGAAGCCATCAGTAATTTACGCTCTTCAGAGCCATTCTCTTCCATTTGTTCATCAATCTGGGATCGAGTGCATGGAGCAAAAGCACTGTTGTAGAACTTTGATGGAATGCAAATATTAGCTATCATGCGTGAGGTAGCTGTTAATAAGAGTGATATAAACCCGAGTAACATCAATTCTGAAGTAGAATTCCAAAATAATGAGAACTGATCAGTAAGAATTCTTGTTTATATCCAAAACGAATGCAATAAATACAAGTATAGTTTAATGCACAACACCTTCCTTCATCTTCTCTATAGCTGCAAGCAACGGTTTTCGATTAGTTTTCCGCAGCCACTGCAGCCACAGAAAAACATAATCACACATCAGAATTCATGCCAAAGGCAACCACTAAGAACGGCTTCAATCACAAGTAAGAGAAGTATGTGATTAAGCCAGAATCAAGCTTTAAAGTTTAAACAAAAAAATGAAAAATATAAATCTACACATGCCACTGAAAATGCATATGAAGAGAGTGAAAACTTCTTTCCATGTCAATTAATGCAGATCCTGTTAAATCTATTTAGAGTTACATTCCGCCCAGAAATGAAATTTCTGACCATATCTAAGTAGTTGTGTGGCAAAATACTCATTTTTTTCTCTTTTTGTTTTTTTTACCTCTACCCTTCCCTTTCTCAACTCATTGACAAGTCTGATAGTAGCTTGAGTCTTAACCACAAGTTTGCAAAATGCCTTGAAAATTGAACAAAATTACAACTTCTACCATGCAACTTTTTGCAACAACCGAGAAATTAACATCAAGAACCAACATAGATTGTAGTTTAACCATTACTTACATTGCTTAAACGGTGAATGGAGCGCTCCACAAGCAGAGAGACAGCAACAAAGACAGTCAACACAGTAGCAACAGACCATGTAGGAGTCAAGGCCAATGACCTTGTTTCTTGTACATTTTTTTCCATTTTGAAACACCCAAATCACAGACCAAACCTTTAATATGGCTATGGCTATGCCTAACAAAGTCACAGGCCAACTTCTTCAACGGGCTTGAGACATAGTCTCATCAAAGATCTCCTTCGAAAGTTATACAAACAGAACTCATAGTGCACCCCTTAATCAGGCTATAAATCAATGGGGGAATACTGAATCCCATAATTAGAAATTCTAATGGCAGTATCTTTCATCAACAGACAATAGCAAGTAGTGATCTTCCTGACTACTAGTTTACATACAAATACAAAGATACAACAGATCAAAGGAATATGACCCAATGGAAGCTCTAATTTCCAATCTCTCCTTCATTGACTCCAAGGTTTGAGCATAAGACACAAATACATACTACTTACTAACAAAGAAAACTTTGGCAAAGCCCCCAAATGAACCTGGTGACTAGCTCCTCAGTGCATGTCAATGATTCTTATATCTACATAATGATTCTGAAAAAAAAATCCATATATTAAAAGAAAATAAAAAATATTTACAATAGTTATATAGCATCATATTATTTAAATAAAGTACACAATGATGAATAAATAATAAAAAAGTAATGTTCATGTAGCAGGCACGTGTTTTCCAACAGAGTTGCTATACCATAGTTTTATTTGCTTAATGACTACGCTTTGAGTACAAAGCTAGTACATTATTTCCTTAATCGCAGCACACCTTTGCTTATGCAGGTATTAAGAACTTCAAATACAGTTTGTTGATACCCGGAATGACAGAATTTCAGGCAACCAGAGAGTAGTTGTTATCTTTGTTATTACTTGTATTGTAGTTCATGGTACTTGTTTCACATGCAATTAGTAAATAGTGTGCAATCTGTCTCACTGTGTTGCCAGATATGCAAAATGGAAAATAAGAAGGGAAAAAGACACATGAATTCATAGGCATTAAATCTTTGATTTGACCAGTGTTTATATCCTTTTAACGTGTTGGTAAATTTACTTAGATTTTGTATCTGTCGTTTGTAATATGTGAGTTCAATGTAGGGTGCAGCAGGAGTCAGTTGATGATGCTGAAAGAAATCATTTTCTAGTCAACTATGTTGATTGTGCTTTTGATGATTTTGGTGGTAGTCAACCGCCTGTGTACCCTGGACTGTCCACTGTTTGGGGAAGCTTGGCACGAAGTAAGGTACTGGCATGCTCTTTTTTTATTGCCAGTACTGGCGTGTTCATTAGCATTTTATTTATTCCTCTACCCCTTGTTGGTTGCTGCTGAATAGGTGATATTGTTTTGTTGTACAAATTATATAAAATCTGTTTTTGGGTAGCTTTAGGTTAAGGAATATAGGTTGAAGCCTTCCTCTAAGAGATATATTTTACTCATCCTTTTATATATATAAACATACATTAGCTCATAGCATACTTGCGATTTTTGGCCATCTCTAAATCGAAGTGGTCAATAAATTCTATTAGGACATATTACAAAGTATACTTTAAGTCTAACTCAACCCCATAAAACCAACTCATAGGATTATGTCTTCATCTCTAGTCGATGTGGGATCTCCAACAGGACAGATGTTGGACAGTTGGAGTTAGTTACTTAGGCTTCAGTTTTGGCTTGCAGTAGAAGCTATCTGTGTGTGTAAATAGTTGAGCCTTTTAGCTCACTCTTTGTATCAACATTTTCAATTTGACAGTTTAAAAAATCACATTAGATTTGGTCTCTAGATTCTTTACTGGGGGTTTGAAGTTCTTAGGATGACATACAATTCAGAGAATTGAAATAACTTGATTTCATTGAAAGGGACAGTAGTTGATATGAGCTTTATATTGCTGAGCTTGTAGTTAACTAACTGACATAGTTAGTTAGATTACAGCTCTCAGCCTAAACTGATAATTTACTGTAAAACAAAGAGCAAATACAAAGAATAAAACCTTGACACCCTAATATACATCTCTATTCACTAATAAAACACCCACAAACTCAATGCATTCGAACCCCCAAAAACTCAATGCATTCAAAACCACACAAAGAAAAAACCCACTGACCTTCCCGTCGCTCCTACCACTCCGGCCGCCGCAACCTCTTCGCACTCCGCCCCACCCTGTCAGGAATCTAGGAAACTCAAAATGGAACTTGTCACTCTGTAAAAAGTGAAGCCAGAAGAGTTAAATCTGAAGATCCCTCTCACACACACATAGTCACAAGCTGTAACTAACAAACTAGTTTGTTCCCAATACAATAATACATTGAATGAGTTCACCACAAACTACACGCATTTTTATGATTCCAATATAAAATGAGGGACAAGGCGCGTCTTTTCCAGCTGCAATATTATGTCAATGTCAATGGAATGCACACTGTTCAGTATCTCTTCAATGGGTCATAGGTGCGTGCCAACTCCAACAACTCTTGCAGTATATAATATACTAATCAACCACATCTACCACATTGTTTCATACTTGTGTTTTTTATGCAGGTAAGTTCAAAATTACATGAAAGAAAAAAAGGACAAAGATAATTTTTTTAATTTTGGTAATTCACACAAAAATGAGTATTCCAATATATTTGAAAATATATTTTTTTTTCTACTCTTTATTTATGAAGCTCAGACACTTTTCTTAAATGACGTGTCTGGATACATGTATCGGTGTTGACACTCATAGAACACTTATCGGTAAAGTATTTAATTCAAAAAAATATTTGTCGGATTTCTAACAATTTTAACATGATTCTAACACAGCTTTAAAAATGATAAATACTATAATTTTCTAAAAACTCAAATTTATTGTATAAATTTTTATTATAATTATAAAAATAAAGAAGAAAATCTTTTGAACCAATCATGAAAAACATCTTCCTGCTCCAAAAATAATTTGAAACATACTTGTGCACGTAAATATTTATTGTCAATTTATATAATTTATAGTTATATAATATATAGATTCATGTCCCCGTATCTTACATTTTAGAAATTATATGTATCTTCCGGTGTCCATGTCCTATCAGTCTGTGCAGTCTGTGTCTGTGTTACATAGCTCTTTATGCTCTTATAAAAAAAATAGTATTTTAATTTTCTTTATCTCTGTATCATTGTATAAAGGAGAGTTAACTTTTACACACATGTCTAAAAATTTAGTTGTGATTATATACATAAATTAAGTTACTTCATTAATCATTTTAAAAGAATTATTGTTCATTTCAATCGTTTATTATATCTACATAATGATTCTTAAAAAAAATCCATATATTAAAAGAAAATAAAAAATATTTACAATAGTTAAATAGCATCATATTATTTAAATAAAGTACAGAATGATGAATAAATAATAAAGTTTAAACATGTGAAGGGCAGAAGTTGGTGATGGTTATCAAACATGTCGGTGCCGCATATCACTTTAAACTTCATTTAACATTTTCTTTCACCAATATCATTTATTCAACATCCCCGTCAATGTTTTATTATATAATATAGATTTAATTATATTTCAATTCATTTATAAACTTAAATATTTTTAATTTAAATTTTATTAAAAAAATAATAACTTTTATTACTGGTACTTAATCAATGTTTTCTCTAAAAATTATTATATTTATATGAGGTCCAACAACTTCTTCCGTGGATGAGTTATGTTAGGTTCCGAAAGAAAAAGTGAAATAAAAAAAAATAAAGAGAATAAATTTAAATTATTTGTTTTAAAGGAAAATGAACGAAAAAAAATGTAATGTATTTTTTTTGTTGCGTAAAAGTGAAAAGATAAAAAAAGGAAGGAACAATTTTATATGTTTTTTTCTTTGTTTTGCCAGCTTGATTTTTGAGTGTTCATAGAGGGTAAAGAAAGATCCACCTTTTATCGTAGTCTTTCTCATGAAATACTCTGTTAATCTGTTTGAAAGATTTTAGATTATGTTTGAATTAAAATTAATTTTTTTTAGAGATTCTAATATGTAATAATAAATTTGAATATATATTAGGGAAAAATTATGAAATTTTGTTATAGTAAAGAGATATGATGATTCTATTGACTTAAAAAAATTATAGTTAAATGTTCTTTTTGGGTTTATAATTCTCTTATTCATGATTAGAGTTCAAGAATTTATGATTAAAGTTATTAAGTGTGAATAAAATTATGTTTATCAGTGAGTCAGGTTAATGTCGGTTGGCGGGTTCAAAAGATTAATCTTTCCCGCCTAAATGATGATCGTTGGTGGTTGGTACACTGGGTCCAATCCACTTTGTTACCCCTAGCCAAAAATAGTTGTAATCCAAACAATACTAAGGTTTTAACCAAAAGCGATTAGATGTCCAAACAATACTCAGGTTGTTTTAGCTAGAAGTGGTTAGGGTCCAAACAATTTTTGCTTGTAACTTCGTAGCGTTAGTCTACCAAGTGGAACTTGATCAAATTGATAAAAAATTGGGCATAGTTTGCCTTTACAAACGAACTAGTGTAAACCTCACTTTTCTTAATCTTGTTTAACTTTCATGTTATATAATTTGTTCTAGCAAAAGCATGTGAGCTTTCAAAAAAATTTATAAACGTTTATTTGGTATATCCATTGTCACATTAAATACTTGCGTTTGTCAACATTCCATTAGACAAAACTTGAGAAAAATAATGAAAAATTTTGATACACCACCCAACCGTCTCTTCTTAAGTATCTGAACTGTTTTTCACAGTCTTGTAATACAAGATGTTGGTAGAGATGCCTTCATCTACTTGTATTTTCATAACTACATAGTTTGTTATTTCAATCATGGCGATATTTGATCATCTTGCATTGATTTCATGCCTTTAAATTTTTTGTATATGAATTTTAGTAGTGGCATGTTGAAGCTTTTTGAAACTTGTTATGACGTTTACCAAACTAACATTTCGCATGAGTCTTTTCCTTTCATGGGTGCTCAACCCACCTCTTGTGAAACCCACCAATTAGGGTGTTGATTTTCATTTTTGGTTGTAGTTGTAGTATTCTCTACTTGTTGCCTTGCCTCTTTTTTTTTTTTTATTGTGAACTGAATTGACTTTTTAGCATGGCAAAAAAACTTCTTCGATGTTGGTCACAATTCCAAATCTCTCTATAAAAGCCCAAAATGATTATCTCTTCTTGTGTCAAATACTCATAAGAGCCAGAAAAGTGAGATCATATGGTTGATTTGTTATGAACTAGTTGGCGAATGATATTCAATGTGATGAAGGTGCCAATGGATTTCGTTAGTAACTCTACAATCAATTAAGGGTTAAACCTTTCAATGAGATGGGAAAAACTTAGCATGTGATGACCTCGCTCATAATGTCTCACATAGATCATATAAATATGTGCTTGTTTAGGTCGATAAGGTCATCATATTTGTCAATATTAAAACTTTTCTATCATTGGGATAAGAGAACTTTCATGATGTCATTTAATTATTACAATCACACTCATTAAGGAAGTCATGAGTTTACAAAAGGCTTATAGATTGATCTATGACATGATGGTTTTGGTCTTATAGGTTTTGAATTCCTTGTTGATCATATGGGGTACCTAGAAAGGTACGTCATGATCAACATTTATAGTGACTTCAAATAGTAGTGTTTTCTCTCTTTAGGATTATAACTCTTAAACATGTTTTTTTTTTGTATTTTCTCAAGTTCCTCTCTCTTCTCTAAGATGGTTGAAGAGGGATAGTTGACATCTTTGTCAATTAGTGGTTTAACAAGAGAGATCTCTATATCTCCATTTATATTTGATTTGAGACTTCAAAATAGATGTTGATAGTTTCTTCTTTATTAACATTCATAGTTCTAATAAGTGTCATTGTATTGTTTGGTGGAACATCATTTAGTCTATGGTGGATACCAAATATACTTATATAAAGTATAATATCTTTTCTTTTGTTATCCATATCCACATGTTAATGTGTATTGTAAGGTGATAATTAAATGTATCATATGGTATATTAAATGCTCATAAATAATTCATATTGTTTGGATTGATCCCTAGCTTTTGAGTTGGATTTGGAATATGATTGTAAATAATAATATCTTTTGGTCATATTTAAAGAAAAATTAATTATTATTTATTTATGCCTTAATGTTCTTAGTTAACACTTTTTATGACTTAGATATACACTATGCTTTAATTAAATAATTTTTATTCCTAATTTAAGTAAACAGATATTTTATTTCCATTTTTTATATTAAAATTACTATATTTTATTCCAAACAGTTACTTTTAAAATAACAGTTATTTCATAAATTTGATTTTTTAAATATCATATGTAAACATTACATTATCTACATCTTTGTGATAATAATTTGACTTTTCATTAAACAAATACAAAAATTAGAAAATTATATAATACTAAATATAAAAAATAAGAACTTTATTTAAAAACAATTGATAACAAAGAAGAAAAAATCTTCCAAACACGAAATTTAAAATTCATTTATTTTACTTAAAAAAATATTTAAATATTTAAAATTTTATGTAATATTCTTTTATTATTTTTTAATTTTGTATAGAAAAATTAAGCTTTAATAAATTAAAAGTATATAAGTTTTATTTTAATATTTTTATAGAAAGGGAGGAAATTTAAGGAAAATAATTAAAATTTAGAGCATTGCTGTTATTGTTATTATATCAAGCTTTCAATTTTCTGATGAAGAATGTATATCAAATATCACAATAACTTTTATTATTACTTCGATTGTAATGATTTGAATCCCCGTCGCATGAAAGGATTTATTTATTTTTACAAAGTACTAAATACTTAGTATTTTTATAATTAAATATAACTATTAAATTATGCAATATTATATGACTAGTTATACATAAAAATTAAATATTCATAAATATATTATATAATAATTTTCATTTTTTTATATTCTATAAAGTTCATCAGACATGAAAATGATGTTTAGATAAAACATTATTTAATTTTTAAATTACATAAATTTATAAGCGTAACTACTGAATCAAAATTATTAAAAAATTTAATATTCATAAAGAGAATTAAGTGAATTATATTCATCTCCCTAAGGTTTTCCTAGATGCATATAATCTAGTGATTTTTAGCATTTACAACAATGTCCCAAACATTATATTTTTAAAAAACATAAGAAAATATTAATGTAATGGATAAATACCAAATTTAATCTATAACTAGTATTAGTAATATTTTGAAAAGATAAAAAAAAGTTAACTTGAAAACATAAACAAATATGGTGAATGTATTTTTATGTAATTTAGTCTAAAAGTTATTTAGTGAAGGGAGTTTTTACTTTATATATACTTATCTAGAATGAGTATAACTGGAAAGTCTCACATAGTCGAGATAATTTATAGTTAAAGATAGTATATAAACAAATACAAATTTCATCTCATAAACTGATTATAAAGATTGAATAAAACTTATAATTCATTAAATAGATATAAATCTCATCTTATAAATTAGTTTTATAAGATTTAATTTCAAAGTTTCCTTCTTAATTCTAATAATAGTGAAAGAGACTCATTTAACCTGATATTTACTTGATGAATGTCCGTTTTAAGGAGGTGAAAAAGCTCGACCTATAAAAAGCAATCATGAAAGTCAGTTCTTATATTTTTACAATTTTATATATTTGTGAGTACGAAGGAAGATGGAGTCTGCATGCATGTTTGTCCTTTTTAAAATGAGTGGTGATAATTTGACACCCAATGCACTAAATAAGATTCATTTTATGTCTTATTATTTTAAAAAATACTCCTATTATATAAGTAATCCAACACTTAAAACGTTGTAATCTGCAACAAAGGAAAAATGGGATGTCAAAAAATCATTTTTCTTTTTGAATAGCAACTTGAAGAAGATTGGATGGATGAATAGGGTGATGGTTATCTTCACCAACCTTTTCTAGCCAGGCTGTTCAAAGCTTGGGTGTACATTTGTGAATTATTGGAACCCTATTAAATGTTGAAAAATCTATATTAATTATTTCAAGCAAGGAACAAAGCTATATCGATCAAATTAATGCTGAAATAATAACCAAATAAAACCAATGCTCAACAAACTAAAACCTTCTGCATGTTCTTAATAGCAGCAGATGCTTCATTGCCATCAACTGCATCATCTATGTCAACCCCATTAACATTAGGTTCCTCAGACTCTTCTTCCTGCTTAGTCATCAGACAACCAATATAGGACCCAGTCACACAGAAGTCTCACTCCATTGGCCCAATTGAGCAGAGCCAAAACTTAGATATTAAACTAACACTAAAATCATCATGAAATAAAAATCAATTTTTAAAAACCAAAATAATTAGTTGCAATAGTAACTAAATTAAAGATCATTTTAAAAACTAAAAAAAATAGTTTTTACATTAGTTTATTTTATTGTTACATAGTTTCTAAATTGATATCTAATTAGCAGTCAAAGTTTTTGCTACCAAATTTAGAAACTAAATAATTGGTAGTTAAAACCTTGGTTGCTAATAATTTGGAAACTATTTAACAACAATAGAAACTAATTTAGAACCAAATTTTTTTTCGTTTCTAAAATGGTCTCTAATTTGACATCTAATTAGCAACCAATGTTTTTGCTACCAAATTTAGAAACTAAATAATTGGTAGTTAAAACCTTGGTTGCTAATAATTTAGAAACTATTTAACAATAATATAAACTAATTTAGAAACCAATTTTTTCTTTTAGTTTTTAAAAGGGTTTCTAATTTAGTTACTATTGCAACTAATTATTTTAGTATCTAAAAATTAGTTTCTATTTCTTGGTTTTCTTGTAGTGTAAGAATTCAGATTAACTAAAAAAAGAACACCTTCAGAAGTTTGCCACTTGATTTGCAAAGCTGCAGTAAGAAGTCATGATATAATACTGTCAGCTTCGTTTGCCTATAATTTTGCTTGTATGCCATGGCATAAAAATGTTCTGTATCAACTACTACAGCTCCTATCAGAGATGCAGAATGATCATATGATTGGCAAACTTAGGATATTTTCATCAAACCAACACATGAATACAAAAGGACACACTTAGTTTGAAACTAGAATATCAATCTATGATGGTTCAGGAGTCCTAAAAATGACAATAGAATATCACGTGAGCAAATAAAAGCTATGATGGTTCAGGAGATGCCAGGTTGAAACTAACTTCATCTCACTCAAGTATACTATCACATATCACCAATGGATAGCCACCATTCTGACAAATCAACAAGGGAGAAGAAACAAAATTGACCACCATCATATTTTAATAACATCAAAGTTTTTTAACAGAATAACTACTGTGTCGTTTACCTGAATATAAGCAGAAGGTAACATACCACACCCTTTAACCTTTAACACAACATCTGTTTCAGAATCCTTGTTGTGGTAGACTACACCTGGACAATCAATCAAAAAGATTAGACTTTCGTTTCCCCTGGAATTGGAGCAACTTTGCAGGCCTTTTATAACATATAATTGGATACATGTTAGTCAATTTGTTAAAGTGATTATTCCACAACAATAATTTAAAACTAAACAAGATTAGTGATTCTATGCGTGCATTCATGTCCACATAAATGCATAAACAACAGCTTAAGCATTAAAGGAGATAGAAGTATTACATTCTTTGTACGCAAAGTGTTGATTACTGATGACTTCCCAACATTTGGATATCCAACAGATATTGCTTGCTTATCCCGTTTCAAACGTGCAAATTGTCTAAGTACAGATAGAAGAGAACCCTATGCACAATAATGACAAATAAGAAAATAGCACATAGCAGGAGATGCAGAATAGCTATATCAAGTTTCAGTTATATTTCTTTCATAAATTAACAAAATTGGCACATAAAGCAAACAAATTAAATGAAGATCAAGTGTATCAGAAATACTTTTCCAAAGGACTTGTTAATGTTTGCATGGAATGCCAGAGTTGGAAATTCTTTAGACAAAACTCTAAGCCATCCTTTTGTTGCCCAAGCAGGAACTAGATCACACTGAAAAGGGGGAAATAAAATTAAGCTTGCTTTAAGTCACATAATAGCAATATAGGGCACTTAACATGTTAGAGTAATGTTAAAAACAAATCATGCTGTCACTAACCTTGTTCAATAAAAGCACCATGTGTTTGTGCTTACAATTTTCCTTCAAATGCTTCTCTAAATGGTAACATCTTGTGCCTTGTGGATCCCTCGCATCTAGAACCTGCATTAGGATACATAAAGTATTCAAACTTTGAGGAAGAGAAGATGGATCTGTTGGACAACTTCAAGGACTTGTGTTCAAAGAAATCTGACCTACCATAGACCCTTTATCTAAACCAAGCACAAAAGGAACACAAAAAGAAAGTTGCTTTAAAAATGGAAAATATTAACCAAGACATTTTTTCAAATTTGAAGTAAGACCTAAAAGTGACCTTACACTGACAGAGCAACATATCAGAAATGCCTATCATAGAGCACATTTTTTCTGTGGCACAATCATATCTAATTGAAACAAACACATGCACACCATTGCAGAAACATAGACACGAGAACATCTAAAGAAAAAGGAGATGCTACCTGTACAACAACATCAGAAGAATCTATCACTTTGTAAAGCTTACTTTGACCCTTTTCGAACATGGTATGTCACACTAAATCTCTAAATCCATCCCCATCATCAGCTTCTCCAGATGCACTAGAACCACGCTTCTGTTCAAAAACATCTGCAAAATACCATAGCAAAGAAGGAATGACAATAATCTCACACTAAGTAAAGCACAATTAATTTGTAGAAAGAAACTACAGATCACATAAAACAAGAATTACCACAAAATAAACAAAAAAAAGTTACTATTCAGTTTCAATTGAGTGAATATGTTAAGTGCACCATCATAAAACAACTAATAGACCAAGGGGTGCTTAGATAAGAAACAAAATCTCAATTTAATAATATAACTTTCTAATTTCTACAAAAACATTTCCCATCTCCTGTTTTCTTAAGTGATCTGGTGAAATGTAGGACAGATAACTTTTAGAATAGTAAACTACTTTAGAAAAAGAGTTAACAAGACATAAATAAATAACCTTCTTTGTTCTTGAGATATACTTATTCGGAGAAACTTATGTAACCCTTATGAATTTTTTCACTCAAAAATAGTTTTTCTCAGAACATACACACCAGCAAACAGGTTCTAAACTTTTAAAGATAACAACACAACCCCGTTGCTCATCCACCCTACAAATTCACAGAGAAACCATCCTTTCACCTTCTTCTCTTGCTTCTACGCCATTGCAGTCCAAAGAGAAAGAGAGATGAGTTGGTTTCTTACCTTGTCAGTATCTACAGCAGTTTGGATATGACCTGGAATAGAGGATAGAATATGTAGTATGGTTTAGAGGTAGCAAAGTTACTTTTGATTAACATGATTTTGATCTCACTCTTATCTTGTAACTCTTCCTCTCTAAATCCCAGTATTAGTTTTGTATTTTAGCCTTCAAACACAAGTATTGTTATTGATATTGTACATTGCTGACATGTGTAATTTAACTCCTCTAACAAATCTAGAGAATCAATTAATAGAAGAATGATGAAGTATGCTACAACCACACTTTACATAACCATAGTAAGAATGGTACTAATAATTTCATACTTCATTATCTGTTAAATTGGAT